>NC_073624.1:96977878-97280909 GCF_029407905.1 Bubalus kerabau | reverse complement strand
ACAGTTAGAACTGGACACAGAACAACAGACTGGTTACAAATAGGAAAAAGAGTACGTCAAGGCTGTATATTGTCACCCTGCTTATTTAACTTATATGTTAAATAAGCAGTACATCATGAGAAACGCTGAGCTGGAGGAAGCACAAGCTGGAATCAAAATTACTGGGAGAAATATCAATAACCTCAAACATGTAGATGACACTGCCCGAAAGCGAACAACTAAAGAGCCTCTTGATGAAAGTGAAAGAGGAGAGTGAAAAAGTTGGTTTAAAGCCCAGCGTTCAGAAAACTAAGATCATGGCATCCAGTCCCATCACTTCGTGGCAAATAGATGGGGAAACAGTGGCTGACTTTATTTTGTGGGGCTCCAAAATCTCTGCAGATGGTGACTGCAGCCATGAAATTAAAAGACGCTTACTCCTTGGAAAGTTATCAGTCTAGATCAATCTAGACAGCATATTAAAAAGCAGAGACATTACTTTGCCAACAAAGGTCCATCTAGTCAAGGCTATGGTTTTCCCAGTGGTCATCTATGGATGTGAGAGTTGGACTATAAAGAAAGCTGAGCACCAAAGAATTGATGCTTTTGAACTGTGGTGTTGGAGAAGACTCTTGCGAGTCCCTTGAACTGCAAGGATATCCAACCAGTCCATCCTAAAGGAGATCAGTCCTGAATATTCATTGGAAGGACTGTTGTTGAAGCTGAAACTCCAATACTTTGGCCACCTGATGTGAACAGCTGACTCATTTGAAAAGACCCTGATTCTGGGAAAGATTGAAAGCAGAAGGAGAAGGGGATGACAAAGGATAAGAAGGTTGGATGGCATCGCTGCCTCAATGAAGATGGGTTTGAGTAAGCTCTGGGAGTTGCTGATGGACAGGGAGGCCTGGTGTGCTGCAGTCCATGGGGTCACAAAGAGTCAGACATGACTGAATGACTGAACTGAACTGAACTGCATTTGATTCTGAAGCTCAGAATCAATAGCTATTTCACTAAAGGACACTCAGATGTCTTTGAATGTCTGGAAATTAGACAAGTCATGTTAAAGGGGATTGCAAGTCCACATGTCTAATTTTGAGGTTATTTCTATGGCGCCATGAGCAATATTAGCTTCGTCATTATAATCAAAGGATAGATTAGAGATAGATAAAACATCATTACTGTCTTCAAGGAACTAGATGTGATGGGGAAGACTGACAATACAATGTGGTCAGTGTTATAATAATGAAAAAAGGTCAGGGGCTTAGTTGAGGTTCAAACTCCTGTTGCTCTGTAGCCTTGCTATAGACAGTGACTAGTGTAGACAAGTCATTTAACTAATACAAGTTTTAGTTTCCTGGTCTGTAAAATGAAGGGGGTATGACTAAATTAGTGAACCTCTTAGTTATCAAAACTCATTATTCATTTTCCCCTAACCTTTAGTTCTCTTTTTGCTTTTCCATTCATTTCATTCATTCACTGACTCATTCATCATCGCTTCACTCCATCAGCATTTATTGAATACCTTCCAGGTTCCAGACACTATGTGGTACACTGGGAACACAAAGAAAAGATACAGTAACCCTCTTCCCTCAAGAAGTTCACAGACTTGGAATACAGATAAATTAAAGGAAGTAAATTGGAGACAGTAAATTCAATGTAGTTTCACAATAGAGTTGTTTACAAAAATTCTGTGAGAGTACAGCAAAGAGAGTACAAAGTGGGGATAAGGATGAGGAGGGGAAGATTTTACAAGTTGACATTTGTAGAGACTCTTAAAAGACTGAATAGGTGTTTGCTAGGAGGAGTGCATATGGGAATTCCAGGCCAAGGGAATAGATCTTGGTTTCTTATATCTGCCTGCTCCTAATGTTTTTCTTCTTCAAAATATTAACTCTTCTCTAGTTATCATCACAGTTGTTGCATATGCAGTACACTGATGATTTGGTTTCTTATAAAAGAACACCCTAGGTAAGGAATTCCTTGGAGGTCCAGTGGTTAGGACTCCATTGTTTCACTGCTGAAGGCATAGGTTCAACCCCTAGTCAGGCAACTATGATCCCACAAGCCTTGTGGCTAAAAAAAAGAATACCCTAGATAGAAGACGATGCCTTTTTTCATGCAAATGTTCTTAGTTATTAGATAGAAAGAAAAAGATACTTAAAGACCACAGAATTTTGTTCTCTGTAAGCCCATAGGACTTCTAAATGAGGAGTTTATACCTGTTTTAATAAAAAGAATCGACAAGGTTATTATAATAACCTGAAGAAATCACACACATACACATATAAGGTATTTTGCTAAGGGATTGAACTCATGTTTTCATACTCAGAAAGCATTATTCTTCTGAAATATTTAACGTATATGTTGAGAGAATTGAAGAAGTTTGAGTATTTTCTGTAATATAAGCTATCTCCATATTGTGAAGCCCTGTAATAGTTCCAATATTGAGCTTAATACCTTGTGTGAATTGTCTTTCATTCTACAAAAGATGGGGTTGAAATAAAGATATAAAATAGGTTCACGTTGGTGGTTTCATTACTTTTACCTTAAAGTATATGCTTTTAGGCTTATGATCTATTGTTTATTCCCAGATCCAGTTGGAATAATTTTCTACCAGTGAGACAGAACTTGTGATTCATCTACATACCCTAAAGAATAGATATTGTCATTGCTGGAGAGGGCAGACTTAGAAGCATATTGGGAGACATTGCCTAGAGGTAAAATGTGCCTCAGGGTGAGGGAATACTGTCATCATTAGAACTGTCCATCAATACACTAATTTATTTTGTCTTGTCTTGGTTATTGTTTAAGGTTCACCAGATTGTAAATTTCCTTAGAGAAAGTGTGTCATTCACCTTTATATTCTTTCCTCGTTCCCCATCAACCTAGTGACTGACACACGTTAAACATGCAATATGTTGAAATGAACTACTTATGAAATCATATGCTCTGAAATAATGTTCTTAGGCAAAGGTTGATGACCATTTGCCAAGTATACTATAGTAGGTGACATAGGCCTCCTCCATCATGGTGTGTTAGAGAATGTTGACTCTGGGGGTTGGGTTCATATCCAGGCTCTTATCATTTATTGGTTATATAATCATGAATACATCACTTTTCTGTGTCTTGGTTTGTGAATGAGATTGCATATCCACTCTATTCAAGTACACTGTAATCCTTCCCCTTTCTTCTACATGATCAATTTTCTTCTTTGATGGATTATTGCTAATACCATAGAAACATGCCATTATTTCTCCCATTTTAAAAATACCATCTCTTCACTAACCATTCCTCTGTTCTCTTAGTAGCAAAGGTCCTTTCTTCCCATTATCTTTTAAACTCATCCCAATCAGGCTCTCATCTCCGTCATTTCATAGAAGCAACTCTTTGTTGAGCTTCTGATAACAGCAGCTTCCACATTGTTAAATACAGTGGTCAGTTAATTTTCATCATTAGGGCCATCAGTACAATTGATCACTTCTTCTTCCTAGAAATACTATCTTCTTTTTGCCTCCCAAGAATTCCACACACTCCTAGTTTTTCTCCTCCCTCACTGGTTGTTCCTTTTTAGGCTCCTTTGCTGAATCCTTCTCTTTTCCCCACCTTTTACATTGGAGAGCACCATTCCTTGGTCTTTACCTCTTTCTCACTTGGTGATTCCATCTGTGCTTGTGGTGTTAAATGTCACCTATGAAAGTGAAAGTTGCTCAATCGTGTCTGACTCTTTGTGACCGATGGAATTCTGTATAGTCCATGGAATTCTCCAGGCCATAATACTGGAGTTAGTAGCCTTTCCCTTCTCCAGGGAAATGTCAACTAAATGAAGACAATTCCCATATTTTCCAACCCAGACTTCTCCTGTTAACTTCTAACCCTATATATCTATCTGAATTCAACATCCTAGTGGAGAGATTGAATAGATAACAAAACTTGACATTTGCAAAACTGAATTCAAAGTCTTCAAATCTGCTCTGCTATTGTTCAGTCACTAAGTCGTGTCTGAGTCTTTGCAACCCAATGGACTGCAGCACACCAGACCTCTCTGTCCTCCACTATCTCCCAGAGTTTGCTCAAATTCATGTCCATTGAGTCAGTGATGCCATCCAACCATCTTATCCTCTGTTCCCTCTTCTCCTCCTGCCCTCAGTCTTTCCTAGCATCAGGGTCTTTCACACATTAGGTGGCCAAAGTATTAGAGCTTCGACTGCAGTGAATATTCAGGGTTGACTGGTTGATCTCCTTGCAGTCCAAGGGACTCTCAAGAGTCTTCTCCAGCAGCACAATTTGAGTGCATCAATTAATTCTTCAGTGCTCAGCCTTCTTTATGGTCCGACTCTTACATCCAGACAGGACTACTGGAGAAACCGTAGCTTTGACTAGACAAACCTTTGTCAGCAAAGTGATGTCTTTGCTTTTTAATATGCTGTCTAGGTTTGTCATAGCTTTTCTTTCAAGGAGCAAGCATCTTTTAATTTCATGGCTACAGTCACCACCCATAGTGATTTTAGAGCCCAAGAAAATAAAAATCTGCCACTGTTTCCACTTTTTCTCCATCTATTTTTCATGAAGTGATGGGACCAGATGCCATGATCTTAGTTTTTTAAATGTTGGGTTTCAAGCCAGCCTTTTCACTCTCCTCTTTCACCCTCATCAAGAGGCTCTTTAGTTCTTCTTCACTTTCTGCCATTAGAGTGGTATTATCTGCATATCTGAGGTTGTTAATATTTCTCCTGGCAGTCTTGATTCCAGTTTGTGATTAATCCAGCCTGGTATTTCATATGATGTACTCTGTATAGAAGTTAAATAACCAAGGTAACAATATACAGCCTTGCTAAACTCTTTTCCCAATTTTGAACCCTCAGTTGTTCCATGTCTGCTTCTAACTGTTGCTTCTTGACCTGCATACAGGTTTCTCAGAAGACAGGTAAGGTGGTCTGGTATTTCCATCTCTTTAAGAATTTTCCACAGTTTATTGTTATCCACACAGTCAAAGGCTTTAGCCTAGTCAATGAAGCAGAAATGGATGTTTTTCTGGAATTCGCTTGCTTTCTCTGTGATCCAACAAATGTTGGTAATTTGGTCTCTGGTTTCTCTGGCTTTTTTCTAAACCCAGCTTGTACATCTGGAAGTTCTTGGTTCATGTACTGCTGAAGCCTAGCTTGAAGGATTTTGAGCATAACCTTGCTAGCATGTGAAATGAGCTCAATTGTATGGTAGCTTAAACATTCTTTGTCATTGCCCTTCTTTAGGATTGAAATGAAAACTTAACTCAGTCCTGTGGCCACTGGCAAGTTTTCCAAATTTGCTGATTTATTGAGTGATGCACTTTAACAGCATCATCAAATCTGCTCCATTTTTCCTCATTTCAGTAAGCAGCATTTCTGTCCTTTCTGTTGCATAGACCAAAAATGTTAGCAGCTTCCTTGGCACCATGTATCTTTGCTACCCACATTCTTCATCAAGAGATTTCTTGTACTTTCAAATTGTATACAAAATCCATTTCTCACTAGCTCCATTGCTATAACCATGGACCAAGCTACAGTCATCTCTTGCTTGGGTTATTGTAATAGCATTCTAGATAGTCTCCCTGCTTCTACTCTTGTTACCCTATAGTCTTTTCTCATCAAAACAACCAAATGGCTTCACGCTCTTAGAGTAAAAGCTAAAGATCTTTAAGGTCCTAAAGGATCTGGCTCTGCCCCTTCTCCATTGTGTTTTCATCTCTCATCATTTTCCTTATCACAGTGGTCTTTTTGTTGCACTTTAGAACAGATCCTCTGGAGAAGGAAATGGCAGCCCACTCCAGTATTCTTGCCTGGAAAATTCCATGGACTGAGGAGCCTGGTAGGCTACAGTCCATGGGGTCGCAAAGAGTCGGACATGACTGAGTGACTTCATTTTCAGGCAAGCTCCTGCCCCTGGACTTTTACACAGACTGATTAGACCCTCTGATTAGACCATTCTCCTCCCAGATATACTCTTTCATATAACACCTGTCTTGACACTGCTGTTTAAAATTGAAGTCCTCCCCCTAGCTCTTCCCAATATCCGTATTTATTTTTCCATAGTATTTTATACTTTTTAAATTACTTCATCATTCTAATATTATATTCTAAATGATTTGTTTATTATATATGTATATAAGCAAATTGTACATTGTCTCTCTCCTGCTAGAACATAAATTATAATGAGAACAGCAGCTCTTTTATCTGTCTTGTTCACTGCTGAATTTTCAGTACCTCAGAAACAATTTGGCACATGTTAGGCATTCTATGTTTTATGGAAGAAAGGAAGGAAGGAATTGAATATAAACAAAAACAACGTCTTGGTTTTACCTTCCTAAACTATGGTCAGGATCTAATGAAAGAATGGCTGACAGCCCTTGGTAAATCATGGAGCAACAATCAAATTAAGATATTAACATCAATAGTATGCCTTGAAGCCTTTTTGAACTTTTTCTATATGTGTCATTGAATAAGGATTGGTCTTATACCTCCATTCAGTTAAACTCTCAAGATTAAATTTTCCTACATAAGTTCATTTGATTATGGATGTTCATTTATGTTTCCTTTCAACTCTTAATGCAGCTCTTTGCTTATGCTCTAGCATAGTGCTACTTAAATTGTGTGGTACAGCTGTTTCTGCATATCCTTGGTGTATGTGTGATGCTGGCCGTCTTTTGTGTACATGTGTGTACACATGCATGAAGTACATATGTATGCTACATGTGCTCTTTAACCTGGCTCTCTCTGAGCCATCATTAGTCAGATCAGTAACGATGAAGTTCCTTTTATGAGGAATCAGCCAGAGGGTTTCCCAAGTTGCTCAGTAGTAAAGAATCCACCTGCAATGCAGCAGATACAGGTTCGATCCCTGGGTTGAGAAGATCCCCTGGAAAAGGAGATAGTAACCCACTCCAGTATTGTTACCTGAAGAATTCTATGGACAGGGGAGCCTGGAGGGCTACAGTTCATGGGGTCGCAGAAGAGTCAGACATAACTTAACAACAACTATAGCAAAGGCCAGCGGGAAGCTCCAGACAAGCCAGTTAATGAGGGTGAATGTAGGGCAGGGCCAGCAATGGATATTGTAGACAGGATGACAGGTATTACATTTTTGAGCTTGTTTTCTGTTCATTTTGAGAGGCTTGAAAATTGAAGCACAGTGGCAGCTTGTTCTACCTGGGTGCCTTGCTACTCTCACTGCCATTGGCCAGGTAAAGGACCTGTCACAGAGAGGCAGGAAAATGGATTAAAAGGCATATTTCTCAAGAGCATTTTGGAAAATTGAGCTTTTATTTTTAGTCCTCAGAAGAAAATACACAAATTACGCTGTTTCTACAGGTTATGGGGTTTCGACTGAAAAATAGTTCACCAAGTGATAGAATAATTGTCATATGGGTCACAATAAACTGTGGAAATTTTTGAAAAAGATGGGAATACCAGACCACCTGACCTGCCTCTTGAGAAATCTGTATGCAGGTCAGGAAGCAACAGTTAGAACTGGACATGGAACAACAGACTGGTTCCAAATAGGAAAAGGAGTACATCAAGGCTGGATATTGTCACCCTGTTTATTTAACTTATATGCAGAGTACATCATGAGAAACGCTGGACTGGAAGAAACACAAACTGGAATCAAGATTGCCGGGAGAAATATCAATAACCTCAGATATGCAGATGACACCACCCTTATGACAGAAAGTGAAGAGGAACTAAAAAGCCTCTTGATGAAAGTGAAAGTGGAGAGTGAAAAAGTGGGCTTAAAGCTCAACATTCAGAAAATGAAGATCATGGCATCCAGTCCCATCATTTCATGGGAAATAGATGGGAAAACAGTGGAAACAGTGTCAGACTTTATTTTTTTGGGCTCCAAAATCACTGCAGATGGTGATTCCAGCCATGAAATTAAAAGACGCTTACTCCTTGGAAGGAAAGTTATGACCAACCTAGATAGCATATTGAAAAGCAGAGACATTTCTTTGCCAACAAAGGCCCATCTAGTCAAGGCTATGGTTTTTCCAGTAGTCATGTATGGATGTGAGAGTTGGACTGTGAAGAAGGCTGAGCGCTGAAGAATTGATGCTTTTGAACTGTGGTGTTGGAGAAGACTCGTGAGAGTCCATTGGACTGCAAGGAGACCCAACCAGTCCATTCTAAAGGAGATCAGTCCTGGGTGTTCTTTGGAAGGACTGATGCTAAAGCTGAAACTCCAGTACTTTGGCCACCTCATGCAAAGAGTTGACTCATTGGAAAAGACTCTGATGCTGGGAGGGACTGGGGGCAGGAGGAGAAGGGGATGACAGAGGATGAGATGGCTGGATGGCATCATCGACTCGATGGACGTGAGTTTGAGTGAACTCCAGGAGTTGATGATGGACAGGGAGGCCTGGCGTGCTGCAATTCATGGGCTCGCAAAGAGTCGGACACAACTGAGCGACTGAACTGAACTGAAGAAAGATATAACCTTAGAACCTCTATTCTGTCAGCCAAAGAGCAGAAGTACTTGATGACATGACACTGAACTGTCTTGCCCTCTCTCCAGGGGATTTGGTTACCTGCATATGTTATTACCAGCCTACTTTTGTGAGGCCATGGTTGTGCGGCCGGTGATAGCTGACTCCAAGATTGATTTAGTCAATTTGGTTGGTTGGACAGGCATCTTCTCTGGGTCTCCCCACTTCATGTGTTTTCCTCCAGAAACCATGCTCTTTCAAAGAGGACTGCCTTCCCAGACACAGGTAGGGGTGTGTGTGTGTGTGTGTGTGTGTGTGTTTTAATGTCTTTCTCTCTCAGCTCTCATATTCCTGCATAAATCTAAAAGATTTTTTTAGAGTATCATGAAACACCATTGAGCTCAATTTCCAGAATTACGAGTAGTTCAGAGAAGGTTTTCAAGGTATTAATTAGAATAAAATTTCAGTGGATTTGGATTTAAAACAGACCTTGATTCGAATTTTTCTTCACCTACAAAATGTGATCTCATAGACTGTTTTGAGTATTGAGTGAGGTAATATATGTAAAAAGTAATAGATATACTATTCAGGCCTATGATAAATGGAAGGCTGTTGCTGATGGTAGGGATAGTACCTTTTGATTATGGTGACATATTTTATTGCTGAAAATTGCAGTAGCTACAATCAGAGGGAACTATAGTTAAAAGTGCTAAATTAGGGGCTTCCCTGGTGGATCAGTGGTAAAGAATATGCCTGCTAATGCATTAGGCATGGGTTTGATCTCTGATCCAGGAAGACCCACATGCCACAGAGCAACTAAGCCTGGTGTGCCACAACTGCTGAGCCTGTGCTCAAGAGCCCAGGAGCCACAACTACTGAAGCCCATGTACTCTAGAGCCTGTTCTCAGCAACAAGATAAAGCCACTGAAGTGAGAAGCCTGTGCACTGCAACTGGAGAGTAGTCCCTGGTCTCTGCAACTAGAGAAAATTCTGTGCAGCAACAGCCAAAAATAAATAAATGAATAAAACTTTTTTTTTCTTGAAATGCTGGATTAGATGGTAGCAGCTGATGATCCCTGACTCTGCCAACCACTGTGCCTTATTACAGAGTGGGGAACAATCAATTATCTTGACTATCCAGATTAAAGCTATGTTTGTCATACATCTAATACAAGGGTAAAGGGGTAATTATATCTATGAAGTTTTATGTAATTTGTATATTTAAGCATGTTGAAGGAAATTGTTGTGGGAAGATGCTTTATCTCTATCATCCTCCACAGCAATGGGGGTGGGGAGCGGGGAGAAATTCTGCAGGGCCAGGCTTTGAGCTTCGCTGAGTCTGGAGTTGGGTGTTGAAGAGAAAGGGGAAAGAGAAGTTGTAAATTATATAAGGAGAAGGTCTCCAGAGAGTCTTCAGGAAAGAGATACACATTTGAAAGTGAGAAATTTTACATTAAGAAGCCAAGGATCACAGGGCTATGTCCTTACTAGTGAAGTCAAAGTTGCTCAGTCATGTCCGACTCTTTGTGATCCCATGGATTATACAGTCCATGGAATTTTCCAGGCCAGAATACTGGAGTGCGTAGCCTTTCCCTTCTCCAGGGGATCTTCCCAACCCAGGGATTGAACCCAGGTCTCCCGCATTGCAGGCAGATTCTTTACCAGCTGAGCCACAAGGGAAGCCCATGTTCTTACTAGGTAAGGTAGATAGCATATTCCTGGGGAAAAAGAATAGGAAAAGAAAAATAGGGTTTTCAAGATGATGTCTCTGGGAGTAGCTTACCTCTGACACTGAAGAAGGAAGTGCAACATAATTTCCTTTTTCTTTTTTTAGTGTTAAAAAAACTAAACATTTATTGGGCTTCCTGATAGCTCAGTTGGTAAAGAATCTGCCTGCAATGCGGGAGACCCTGGTTTGATTCCTGGGTTAGGAAGATCCGCTGGAGAAGGGATAGGCTACCCACTCCAGTATTCTTGGGCTTCCCTTGTGGCTCAGCTAGTAAAGAATTGAGAGAGTCATTTCCTAGGCAGGTTGATAGGGAGTCTAGGGGTCCCCAAGGAGAGAGGGGTCTGGAATTATCAAGGAGGAAGAAAGGACAAACTTTTTTTTCCTTCTCTACATTCCTTAGGATTATATAACAATAATGTATCCTGCCTAAGGATAGTCTTTGGATTCAATCTTCTGTTATCTTAAAATGTAAATTATGGGAGTAGACCTGGTCTTTACAAGGATGTATCTTGCCTGAGGACAGTGTTACCTTAAAATGTAAATTATGGGAGTAGGTCTGATGAGGTCTTGGAGTAGGTCTGATGAGGTCTTTACAACCTCCAGACAGTCTTTGGATTATATAACCTCATTGTTAACACTAGCAAGCAGGTACTCTTTCTGCCCCCCTTCTGATGCCTATGTCAGAAGCTTTCTCTATCTCCTTTATACTTTAATAAAACTTTATTACACAAAAGCTCTGAGCGATCAAGCCTCGTCTCTGGCCCCGGATTGAATTCTTCTCCTCCAGGGGCCAAGAATCCTGGTGTATTTGCGTGATTCAACAACAACCTTTCAGAATCTGCTGGCAATGCAGGAGACCTGGGTTCGATCCCTGGGTTGGGAAGATCCCCTGGAGAAGGTCAAGGCTACCTACTTCAGTAGTCTGGCCTGGAGAATTCCATTCACTGTATAGTCCATGGGGTTGCAAAGAGTTGGACACGGCTGAGTGACTTTCAGTTCACTTCACTTCAAACATGTATTGGCTTTATACAATGGCAGTTTTATAGGCAGTGAGTTGGGTTTTTTTAATTTATTTTAATTGGAGGATAATTACAATTCTGTGATGGTTTTTGCCATACATCGACCTGAATCATCCATGTGTATACATGTGTCCCCCCATTTTGAACCCCCTCCCACCTCCCTCCTCACCCTATCCCTCTGGGTTGTTCCAGGGCAGGAGCTTTAGGTGCCCTGCTGCATGCATCAAATTTGGAAGTGCAATACAATTTCACAGTCCAGGTTCCAAACCCTAGTCTTCATTCTGTCAAACTGTGTACATATGATCACCAACTAGGAAAAAGTTGCAAGGAAAAACAGAAGACATACACCAACTGTTAAATGACCTTTTCTCTAATTGGTAGAATCAGGGGGATTTTATTGTTCTTTTAAAATTCTTTGTAGTCATTTCTACATTTTACACTAAACGTGTTATTTCTATAATAAAATTTTCATTTCTAAAATATTTCAGAAGGTCTGTTTTCACTCATCCGTCCAGATGGAGCCACTGTGTTAATAGTTTAATAGTTGCTATTATTTTATAAGCACTCACTTACATGTCTGTGGATTATGCAAGCAGTTTTATCAGTATTTTGTCATTTAATTCTCTCAATAAGTCCATGAAGTAGAGTGTTATTCCAATTTAAAAGATGATATCACTGGGATAAGAGAGATCAAATAACTTATTTTAGGTCATGTAGCTAGCAGATGGCAATACCAGAAAGTGAATCTAGGAAGTTTGACAGCAGAGATTCCTACGCATATTTATACTGTGTTACAGTGTCCTGGTCTCTACACACACTCAGACAAAGGAGATGCTCTGCCTTGGGTCTACTTTTAGGTATATCACACACAATTTCTGTTTGGTGGCTTCTAGACTATTAAAAAAAAAACAATGTAAATAGGCTTTCAGATGCTCTTATAAGAAATTTTTGTTGTTGTTTTTCTTAAAATTCTTATGAAAAGGCAACTATTTTATTAAGAAGATAAACTGGAGGATTGAATTCAGATATACACATAAAGATTTGTTTTTGACAAATGTGAGTAATACTGCAAAATCCTGTGTTACGTCACTAATGTAGCTTTTGCTTTTTAAACCGCTGTCTCATGGAGCTAGGTTTTTAGTCCCTATGCTTGGGTGTTTTTAGGAATACTTGCAAAGCAGTAGGAAATGACATTTTTTTCTTTAGTACAAAAGTGTGTAGGAAAGATACTGATTGGGAATCAAGCAAGTGGTTGGTTTAGTTGCTAAGTCGTGTCCAACTCTTATGACCCCATGGACTGTAGCCCACCAGGCTCCTCTGTAGGATTTTCCAGGTGAGAATACTGGAATGGGTTGCCATTTCCTTTTCCAGGGGATCTTCCTGACCCAGGGATAGAACCCTGGTCTGCACTGTAGGCAGATTCTTTACCGACTGAGCTACCAGGGAAGCCTATGTCAAGAGCATAGCTTTCATGTAGAATTTCCTTTTGTAATTTCTCTAGCGAAGAGTTTTTAAGTTTGAAAAATACCTCATACAGTACAGGCCAGTAGATGATGGGGATGTCCTTGAGTCCCTTGCTCATTCCCCTCTGATCTTATTCCCCTTCCTAAGTTCCTGCTACTAGTAACAAAGAACTCACAGTCTCCAGAAGCAGCCTGTTTTAGGACCACTGTTGTTAACTTTTCCTGATGTTGAATGGGAATTAGTCTTCTGGTGGCTTCTTGTTTATCCTACAAGTGATTGAAAGAGCCACTTGAATAGATAGAAACAAGTCTTAATCTACTTCTGCTGTGTGTGATGGCAGAAGTATGCCCTCAGTAATCCTTACATTATTGAGGGTACTACTTTATGTAGTACTTTCATTTTTTGAAAGTGCTTTCTGTGTAATACATTGTATTTTGTCTTTCCCTCTTACCTGAGAGGGAGATAGTTTACACACTTACACACACACACAAAACCTTTATTATTCCCATTTTACAGATGAGAAAAGTTAGGTTAAA
Source organism: Bubalus kerabau (assembly GCF_029407905.1). Classification (NCBI taxonomy): domain Eukaryota; kingdom Metazoa; phylum Chordata; class Mammalia; order Artiodactyla; family Bovidae; genus Bubalus; species Bubalus kerabau. The sequence goes on along the minus strand of NC_073624.1, from coordinate 97,267,724 downwards.
TAACTTCAAAATCATACAACTAGAACGTGACTGCACTGGCATTTAGAACTCAGTTTCCAAAGGATACATGTCTGGGCTTTAGTTCTTTGCTCTTTTTCACTGTAATATGCTGAACGTCAGGTCAAATGGATTATGTGTGGTAAAGAATAGACAAAGTTACAGAACTTGTTTTGCATCTGGAATCAGTCTTGCAGTCTTTGGTTTTGTTTCTGGGTGCTTTTTGTAGTCTAACAGATGTCACTAGCTTGAAAGTATAAATCTGACTCATTTTCCCCAAAAGGCTTGCAGACAGTGATGCCATTTGATCCTTTAATTTTATTTTATTTATTTTTTCCCCTTTAATTTTATTTATTTATTTATTTATTTTAAATTTTATTTTTAAACTTTACATAATTGTATCAGTTTTGCCAAATATCAAAATGAATCCGCCACAGGTATACATGTGTTCCCCATCCTGAACCCTCCTCCCTCCTCCCTCCCCATACCATCTCTGTGGGTCGTCCCAGTGCACCAGCCCCAAGCATCCAGTATCGTGCATCGAACCTGGACTGGCAACTCGTTTCATACATGATATTTTACATGTTTCAATGCCATTCTCCCAAATCTTCCCACCCTCTCCCTCTCCCACAGAGTCCATAAGACTGATCTATACATCAGTGTCTCTTTTGCTGTCTCGTACACAGGGTTATTGTTACCATCTTTCTAAATTCCATATATATGCATTAGTATACTGTATTGGTGTTTTTCTTTCTGGCTTACTTCACTCTGTATAATAGGCTCCAGTTTCATCCACCTCATTAGAACTGATTCAAATGTATTCTTTTTAATGGCTGAGTAATATTCCATTGTGTATATGTACCACAGCTTTCTTATCCATTCATCTGCTGATGGGCATCTAGGTTGCTTCCATGTCCTGGCTATTATAAACAGTGCTGCGATGAACATTGGGGTACACGTGTCTCTTTCCCTTCTGGTTTCCTCAGTGTGTATGCCCAGCAGCAGGATTGCTGGATCATAAGGCAGTTCTATTTCCAGTTTTTTAAGGAATCTCCACACTGTTCTCCATAGTGGCTGTACTAGTTTGCATTCCCACCAACAGTGGAAGAGGGTTCCCTTTTCTCCACACCCTCTCCAGCATTTATTGCTTGTAGACTTTTGAATCGCAGCCATTCTGACTGGTGTGAAATGGTACCTCATAGTGGTTTTGATTTCCATTTCTCTGATAATGAGTGATGTTGAGCATCTTTTCATGTGTTTGTTAGCCATCTGTATGTCTTCTTTGGAGAAATGTCTGTTTAGTTCTTTGGCCCATTTTTTGATTGGGTCATTTATTTTTCTGGAGTTGAGCTGTAGAAGTTGCTTAACTGGTTGGTATCTTTATGAGTATATGGATGAAATACTGCTCCATACTACTATGCCTCTAGTTGGAGATGATTCCACTCTAGGGATTCTAGTTTACCTGCTTTTAAGACATAGTATAAAACCCAGTTCTTTCCTTTGCCTGGCCAGTTCTGATGGAGCTTGGTGCTAAAACAATGGAATATGGTCTTTTCCCCAAAGGATTAGGGAGAGTAGCTAGGTTCAAGGATACATAATCCTGTCTTCAAATAGACAGGATTTTTGCTCAGTTCAGTTCAGTCACTCAGTCGTGGCCAGCTCTTTTTGAACCCATGGACTGCTGCACGCCAGGCTTCCCTGTCCATCACCAACTCCCAGAGCTTACTCAAACTCATGTCCGTAGAGTCGGTGATGCTATCCAACCATCTTATCCTCTGTTGCCCCCTTTTCCTCCTGCCCTCAATATTTCCCAGCATCAGGGTCTTTTCCAATGAGTCAGTTCTTTGCATCAGGTGGCCAAAGTATTGGAGTTTCAGCTTCAGCATCTGTCCTTCCAATGAATATTCAGGACTGATTTCCTTTAGGATTGACTGGTTGGATCTCCTTGCAGTCCAAGGGACTCTCAAAGTCTTCTCCAACACCATCATTCAAAAGCATCAATTCTTCAGTGCTCGCTTTCTCTATAGTCCAACTCTCACATCTATACATGACTACTGGAAAAACCATACTTTGACTAGATGGACCTTTGTTGGCAAAGTAATGTCTCTGCTTTTTAATATACTGTCTAGGCTGGTCATAGCTTTTCTTCCAAGGAGCAAGCGTCTTTTAATTTCATGGCTCCAGTCACCATCTGCAGTGGTCTTGGAGGCCAAGAAAATAAAGTCTGCCACTGTCTCCATTGTTTCCCCATCTATTTGCCATGAAGTGGTGGGACTGGATGCCATGATCTTAGTTTTTCTGAATGTTGAGTTTTAAGCCAACTTTTTTACTCTCTTCTTTCACTTTCATCAAGAGGCTTTTCAGTTCCTCTTCACTTTCTGCCGTAAAGGTGGTGGCATCTGTGTTTCTGAGGTTATTGGTATTTCTCCTGGCAATCTTGATTCCAGCTTATGCTTCATCCAGCCTGCCATTTCATAAGGAGTACGTCAAGGCTGTATATTGTCACCCTGCTTATTGAACTTCTATGCAGAGTACATCATGAGAAACGCTGGGCTGGAAGAAGCACAAGCTGGAATCAAGATTGCCGGGAGAAATATCAATAACCTCAGATATGCCGATGACACCACCCTTATGGCAGAAAGTGAAGAAGAACTAAAGAGCCTCTTGATGAAAGTGAAAGAGAAGAGTGAAATAGTTGGTGTAAAGTTCAACATTCAGAAAACTAAGGTAATGGCATGCGATCCCATCACTTCATGGCAAGTAGATAGGGAAACAGTGTCTGACTTTATTTTTGGGCTCCAGAATCACTGCAGATGGTGACTGCAGCCATGAAATTAAAAGACACTCCTTGGAAGGAAAGTTATGACCAATCTAGACAGCATATTAAAAAACAGAGACATTACTTTGTCAACAAAGGTCCATCTAGTCAAGGCTATGGTTTTTCCAGTAGTCGTGTATGGATGTGAGAGTTGGACTATAAAAGCTGAGCACCGAAGAATTGATGGTTTTGAACTGTGGTGTTGGAGAAGACTCTTGAGAGTCCCTTGGACTGCAAGGAGTTCCAACCAGTCTATCCTAAAGGAGATCACTCCTGAGTGTTCATTGGAAAGACTGATGTTGAAGCTGAAACTCCAATACTTTGGCCACCTGATGTGAAGAGCTGACTCATTTGGAAACACCCTGATGCTGGGGAAGATTGAGGGTAGGAGGAGAAGGGGACAACAGAGAATGAGATGGTTGGATGGCATCCCTGACTCAATGGACATGAGTTTGGGTAAACTCCGGGAGTTGGTGATGGACAGGGAGGCCTGGGATGCTGCGGTTCATGGGGTCGCAAAGAGTCAGATACGACTGAGCAACTGAACTGAACTGAACTGAACTCTGCCTTTAAGTTAAATAAGGAGGGTGACAATATACAGCCTTGATGTACTCCTTTCCTGATTTGGAACCAGTCTGTTGTTCCATGTCCAGTTCTACCTGTTGCTTCTTGACCTGCATACAGATTTTTCAGGAGGCAGGTCAGGTGGTCTGGTATTCCCATCTCTTTAAGAATTTTCCACAGTTTGTTGCGATATACACATTCAATGGCTTTGGTGTAGTCAATAAAGCAACAGTAGATATTTTTCTGGAACTCTCTTGCTTTTTTGATGATCCACTGGATGTTGGCAATTTGAACTCTGGTTCCTCTGCCTTTTCTGAATCCAGCTTGAACATCTGGAAATCCACAGTTCACGTACTGTTGAAGCCTGGCTTGGAGAATTTTGAGCATTACTTTGCTAGCATGTGAGATGAGTGCAATTGTGTGGTACTTTGAACATTCTTTGGCATTGCCCTTCTTTGGGATTGGAATGAAAACTGACCTTTTCCAGTCCTCTGGCCATTGCTGAGTTTTCCAAATTTGCCAGTATATTGAATGCAGCACTTTCACAGCATCATCTTTTAGGATTTGAAATAGCTCAACTGGCATTCCATCACCTCCTCCATCTTTGTAGTGATGCTTCCTAAGGCCCACTTGACTTCACATTCCAGGGTGTCTGGTGCTAGGTGAGTGATCACACCATTGTGGTTATCTGGGTCATGAAGATATTTTTTGTATAGTTCTTCTGTGTATGCTGGCCACCTTTTGCTAGATATTGTTAATAAGTCAAATTTAGTTGATAGATGGAAAAGGTCAAGAAAAACCAAAGGCCTTTATTTTTTAATACATCCTAAACTCCAAATGCCACAAATACGGTTTAAGTAAACATCAAGGCCCAAAACTTCAATCCCTAAAGGAACAGAAATAAATCAGAATTCCCTGAATTGTCTTCCCATCAGCCTCACCTGTCCACACTTCAGAGCCTTCTGAATTCTCAGACTTCACACTAATAGCTGACTCCGGTTCCACTCATCCAAAGCTTTCCATTTTGATCAGTTTAAATCCCTATAAGGCAACTTTCATCAGAAGGCTAGGTATTGTGAGCTCACAAGGTCTGTGGGGGAGGGATGAGCTGGCCTGTGGGGACTCCCATCTCTAGGAGCTGGGCACTCAGCTTCACACAAATCTGCATCACACTGGGGATTTCCACCCCTTTTTCTATGTCAGTGATCACCATTTGTCCACGGGGCCTGGGGTTACAGGTCCTGGTGAGCCATTCTCATTTATCTTCTTTTTGTTTTTGACCTGCATTCTGCCTTAACCACTGACAATTATCATTTATTCTGTACCTTTTAGTTTGGTGGTGAATGTTGAGGCTCTGCTAGCCTTTCAGTTCTGTCATTCAGGCTTTTTCTAAAGAAGAGGATCTCAAACATCAATTCCGTGATCTATCTCTGGCTAAAGTAGTTAGAGCTGGAGGGGGTTTCTGAGTCCAGATGTCTCCTTGAAATTTTTTTGGTGTCAAGGAAGAGTGGGAAAAGCATAATTTTTCAGTGGTTTTGAATCTCTCTCTCTCATCTCTTAAACCTCTTTGAGAATCTTTCTGTCCTCAGAAAAATGCAGTTATAGAAATTTACAGACTTCCTGATACCCATGAATGTACCACCTCCAAGTTAGGAACCCTGTCTGCACTGGTGTCCTTCTAGAGTCTTACATGTTCTGATCTAACATGAAGGAATAAGTAGTGAATGTGGCTTTTGAGAAGCAGTAAGCTGATTTCCTCTCACTTTCCCATAATTTCCATGAGCATTTTTAACTTCATTTTTGAAATTCTGGGAGCACTGTGTACTCTGGCATTTTTTAATGTAGTGTTTAGTTGCTCAGCCCTGTTTGACTCTTTGTGACCCAGGCTCCTCTGTCCATGGAATTTTCCAGGCAAGAATACTGGAGAGGGTAGCCATTCTCTTCTCTAGGAAATCTTCCGGACCCAGGGATCGAACCCAGGTCTCCTGCATTGCAGGCAGGTTTTTTACTCTCTATCTGAGCCACCATGGGAGAGATAATTTATTTCCAATTTGTTATTGTATATTTTTAACAACTTCAGTCCTAACACTGTTTCATAACCTTTTTGGGGGAATGAAGCTCTGAAATTTCTCCATCCTTTGCACGTGGCACTAAGGTGACCTCTAGTAGACTTCTGTGGTGGTTTCTGGGACATCCTGGAATAAGGAGCCATCACTGTTCCTGGAGGGACAGACCACTGAAATTAGAGCAGCTATTGAGCTACCTAGTGCTTGAAGTTCAGTTGGATGTACAGACATTTTCAAGGCCAAGGCTGGGGTAGGTGAGGGAGGTACATTTGAATGAACCAAGTTTCATTACTGGTTAAAAGGGACTTCAAGAGACCTTGAGTCCCTTGGAAGAAACATTTCTCTAAAGGACCAAAGATTAGGTTATGACCAACCCACTGGATCAATTTTAGAAGGAAAAAAAAGCTTTCTCTTTGAAATAATAAACAGGGAGAAGGATTTAAAGTCATAATGGGCTTTGTAGACAAACAGAGGGAGTAACTATTCCACATGTTATGTTCTATTTTGAGTGGTGGGACATGTTGGTAGGAGGAAGAGAAGGAAACAAACATTTTAAAAGTTCCAACTCAGGGCTAAATAGTTTCTCAATTTCCCAGTCTCTGTCTCTCTCACCCTCAGTCTGTACCTTTTATCCATCCTTACTCAACCACCAGAACAAGGCACACTTTGTTCACAGTCAGTGCCCAGGGTCCACTCTGGCCCATTTAGGGTCTTGCTTTAGATCATGTTTCCTGCCCACTGGACCTGCTTGACCTTGGTTATCTGCTTTGCTTTTTGAAACTCCTTGAGGAGTGTTTACTGGACTGACTTCTCAGGATATGCTCTCTTCTGCTTGCTCTGGGGAGGTTATGCTGCCTCAGCTCTGTTCACAAGGACCCAAACCCAGGCAGCAGCTGACCCACTCGTGGCGGGAACAGCTGGTTTGGACATTTGGTTTGGGCCTTTTGTCTATTAATAATCCCCTGCCTTTGCCGCTTCTAACCTGGTATTTAGTCTTGAACCTGTGAGCCTGTTTCTCAAGTCACAAGACTCCTGGCTTTGGTCCCGTGTTTAACACCTAGATCTCATCTAACTCTGCAGGGCTCAGGCTTCTTTAGTTAGGTCTGACCTTTTGGGAACCCTGTATAATGGGATATATATTGTGTCTCCAGTATGACATGATTGTAGGTGTGCATGTGCGCTCAGTTGCTCAGTCATGTCTGACTCTTTGTGACCCCGTGGATTGGCGCCTCTCAGGTTCCTCTGTCCATGGGATTTTTCAGGCAAGAATACTGGAGTGGGTTGCCAGTTCCTCCTCATGGAATCTTCCTGACCCAGGGATCGAACCTGCATCTCCTGCATTGCAGGTGGATTATTTTTTTACCACTGAGCCACCTGGAATACAAAAACTTAATATCTACTATTCTCTTGATTAGCATTTAAAAATACTATTAAACCAAACTCTTATTATATGTTTAAATCCGAATGCCTTTTTCTAATGTTTAACATAAAAACCATAGAGATTTATTCCTAACATACAGAACATTTGAAAAGTCTAAGTAATGGGTTAAAAATAACAGGAGACAGAAGTTACATGTGAATTTCCTGTCGTGCTAAATTATTACAAACATTTGCCTGCTTGGTTCAGAATTTATTAATTCATCTCGTCTTTCCAGCTGCAGCAAGAACCTTCCAGAGAACCATGTTTATAGCTGTAGTCATTCATGATCTTAACGATAAGGATCAGTGATCCTCTTCAGTAAATGACAGGTCAGAGGGTATTAATAACATAAATGGGCTCTGAAGTTGGCATCCAAGAGGAGTTCAGAGATTAGTGGGTATGAATGGTTTAATGAAAGTTGACATATCACAGAATACTTCAAGTACAGCTGGTGGTATAAGAATCCATCTAGGAATTAAGCTCATCAGGAGTAGGAAAATGGTTCATTTAGGTTTGCCATGATTGAATGAATCTATAAAGTATAGGGTTAGGGTTCTGTGTTCTTCTAGCATGAAAAAAATTAATTTTTGAAGCTATATATGAATCTACTTATAAACTGAGACTATTCTTTTAAGTGCCAATGCGATTTCTAATTTCCCATTAAAAAGGAGAAAAAGTCATAAGAGTGGAAAAGCAGTATCTACCTCTTTATACTGAAGATTTGAAGCACTTGACTTTTCCCATGGAAGTCCTTTCCTTAGTGCAGTTAGCCATAAGGGGGTACTCTGGGATAATACTGTTCAGCAAAGCCTCGTCTTTTCTACTTGGTTACCTGAAAAAAAATAAATGTGTAGGTTTGTGAGAAAGCATTAGTGAGATCTAAACTCACTAACCTTTGAAAGGTGTCAGTTTAAATTAGAACAGTGAAAAGATAGTAAAAACTATTTAAGATAACCAGTGTCATTTTGTGTGTACCCTTGTTTCTTTTTTAAAGAAATAACAATCACAGTAAGCCAAAATTGCACTCAAATTCTGCTGGCTTGGGAACTAAAGCCTTATCTTGAGAACTAGTGTTTCCTCTTTTCTTTTGGTTCTTCTTTGTGGCGTTATTTTCACTATGTCTCTGGCCAGTGCTGTGGGGACACAGTATAGTCAAAACTACTTTCTTCTGAAGTTCTGTCAGTGTTTCTGTAACCTCTTCTGTTAACTTCTGCGACATTTATTGACCAGAACTGAGGGTCTGTTCTTGCCTTCCTAAGTGTGGGAGGTGACACAGTGAGGAGGAAACTTGATTCTGTTCTTATAGCCTGGAAGGGAAAATGAGAGGCAATCATGGTAGCTATTCCAAGCACAGAATGCTGTGAAGGACAACTTACTAGTCAGGGTCACTAACAGGACTTTCAGGGAGATGGCTACAACATCTGATGGCCAGAACAGAGAATCTTCATTGTTTTGGTCAAAAGAACTCACTAGGTTCTACCACAGGATGTCTGAAGGTGCTGGCTCCTTATGGCCTGAGTGGCAAATAGCCCTGGATATAGCAGAGGGATAAAGAGAAATGTTATACCTTTGCTTATAAAAGAGTAATTCTCTCTATATATTCCCTAAACCCATCTCCTCAGGTGTAACTTGGTAAGGCTTCTTTAGTCATCTCTGTATAGAATAGGGAAATGTATATAGAGGCTGAGGGTTTATCTAGTATACCTTGGGAGGTTTTTTTTTTAATTGGAGAATAGTTACTTTACAATGTATAGTTTCTGCTCTACAGCCAAATGAACCAGCCACATGTATACATATATTCCCTCTTCCTTGGATTTCTTTCCCATTTAGTTCACCACAGAACATTGAGTAGAGTTCCTTATGCTGTGCAGTCAGTTCTCATTAGTTATCTATTTTATACATAGTAATGTATATATGCCAGTCCAACTTGGGGAATTTTTAGAATAATGTCTATTTGTCAGTCTTTAGTGTCCTCTTTGAGCATGGAATTAATTTAAAATAAAAGATATATCCATATCAGCATCCATATTTTAAAAATACATTTTTCTTAAATATATGTTGGGTTCCACTTCCGAGATTTGGTTACCTTTATGCTTTTTTTTTCCCCTAGAGGTGATATAGAGAAATGAGGGAAAGAAAGAGTTCTAGGTAAAGGAAAATGTATATAAACTTTTTTCCTTCCTTAATTTTAAAACTTAAAATAGTATTTTCCTTGTTCTTTCCACTTGTGGGAAAAACTCCTAACTTTTTTTAGATTCTTGATTGTAATAGAATATCCTAAGGAAAAGGCTTTCTTTAAGAGTCTAGTATTAGAAACCCTAAGAGGTTATCAAATGTCAAAGAACTAAAACAAAGAGAGAAAATGTTCTCTAAGTGTTTTTTTCTTGCTGCTTTGCCATCTGTTTAAGATGGGAAATTTTAAAGTTTTAAGATTTTAAAATAAGCCATAGACACCACATGGCTGATAGTTTCCTCACACATTTTGTGGGCTGGTAAAGCATCAAAAGGGGATGTGCAGTCTCTAAACTGACTCCTGACCTGCACACACATTTTTTTCCCCATCAATCATTTTGCACAGGACAGATGCTCTGGGGGCAGCTTTAGACCAAAAGAATGTCCAAGACGTGTGGGTGTGGATTTGGCCAAAGGTTTAGTTACTTGAATGTGGAGCTCAGATACCAGCTTGGTAACAGGCCACATTTTAATGAAAAATGCACATTCAGCATAGCATTGTGTTTTTCAAAGAGGTAATTCCCAGCCATGGAGAACACAAGGGAGAAACAGGGGAATCATGTGGAGCTGCTTTAAAACAGAGTTCTTGTGTATTCTGGATGGTGAGGCAGGGCTCACTAGTAGCCCTTGGAAAATTAGATGATGGAATTTTGCTAAGCATAATTGAGTTTTTTTGATCATCAGTCATAATTCTCCAAAAAGAAAAAACCCTGTATGATTCAATAAAGGAAAGACTTCAAAATTATAGTTGGCTGTACTAGAAAAAAACTTTCTAAGAGGGGTATTCACATGCTAAGAACTGTGAATAAGCAGAAAAACAAAATTGTCCTTGTTCTATTTTTTAAAAAAAGAAAAGAATAGTGAAGAAAATAAAGTGACCAAAAAATCTTTACTTTTATATAAAGAGTGAAATATAAAAGTCTCTTAGAAAGAGTTCTGTTTCCTCTCAAGAAGTGTGTATGTGTTTTAAACCATTTGTGATCATCTAAGTACACAAGTGGCTTCCCAGATGGCTCTGGTGATAAAGAACCCACCTGCCAATGCAGGAGACGTAAGAGATGCAGGTTCAATCCCTGGGTTGGGCAGATACCCTGGAGGAGGAAATGGCAGTTCACTCTAGTATTCTTGTCTGGAGAATCCCATGGACAGAGGAACCTGGAGGACTATAGTCCATGGGGTCTCAAAGAGTCAGACACGACTGAAGCGACTTAGCACACACACACACATAAGTGTATAAGCAACATAATTGAGGTTATTTTTTAAGAATGAGAGAAATGTAGAAATAGTAGACTCAGTCACTTTAAAAAATTTTATCTATTTATTTATTTATTTTAGCCCCACCATGTGGCATATGGGATCTTACTTCTCTGTCCAGGGATTGAATCTGTGTCCTCTGCAGTGGAAGCACGGAGTCTTAACCACTGGACCTCCAGGGATGTCCCAGTAATTTTTTAAATAGGAACAGAATGCTATTTGATAGTGTTAAAAAATAAGCATTTAATTTTATTATTCTGGCTAGTTATACATGGCATTACAAACAGCAGTGGAAAATGGCTTGAAAAAAAGGAAACGTATTAAGGAAGGTATTATATGTGAAGTAAGGAAGGTATTATATGTGAAGTAAAGAAGGTGAGAGTTTTAGGCTGCTAGTCAGTTTTATGATCAGCCCCTTCCTTCAGAAGAGCTAGGGTGCTCAGGGAATATGACATTAAGACATCAATGAAGAATGAAGGAATCTTAGTGTTGTTTCATCTGAAGAAGGCAAGACTAGAAGAGTCAAGAGGGTGAAGAAGGATCAGGCTTCTTCTGGAAGGACCCTCCAAGTTGAATTTTGTTTAGTGAATGAAAAAAAAAACATCATATTTTGGTTTAGTAGCGAGCTCTTCAAATAGTTGGCTATTGGGCAGTACGTTGTAGAGAGATTTTAATATAAAGATGCCATACCAGTAGGATAAAGCTTATGAGATAGAGATATAGCCTCAATTATGCCAGAATCTTGACAGAAAAAACCCTCAGAACTCAATTATTTGCAAATATTGTGAAAATAAATAAGCAGGAATTAAACATGCATAATCTTTAGGTATAAAACAAATGTGTTTTTTTAAGCTCAATGCAATTTTTCAAAAAATATTCATTTTATGTATTTATTTGGCTGCAGCGAGTCCCACTTGTGGCATGCAGGATCTTCTACTCTTCATTGTGGCATGTGGGATCTTTTTAGTTGCAGCATTTGGGCTCTAGCTCCCTGACCAGGGATCAAACCCGGGCCCCTGCATTGGGAGCACAGAGTTTTAGTCACTGGACTACCAGGAAAGTCCCAAAACAAATGTTATAAAATATTTTATTTACTTCTCAAGTGTTTGTTGAGTTGAATTAGGTTAAATGTAATAAGCTCATAAATATTTTATCCATTTTTTCATTCTTAATATAGTTGAGCCTATTTTCTATACTATAAAATAGGCATGCTAGATCTCAGTTTTAGGTAGGAAATCTTATTTCCACATTTAGCCTCTCTTAAATGATTACAAGTAATAATATAAAGAAAACTCTTTTGAGTTTTAACAACTATTGTAATAAGTTGAACCCCTTCTTGTTACCTACTCTGTAAGATGGAAACAGATGTCAAGGTCTAGAGGTTTCCTACACTTGGATTAAAAGAAAAACAACTCAGAAGAAAAACAACTTACTTCTTGTTCTAGAACATCAGTGTTGGAACAATTGAGTATCTCTATGGGAAAAAAATTGACTTCTACCTCACACCTAGACAAAAATCAATACCAAGTAGATTTATGACTGAAATATGAAAGTCAAAACTATAAAGCTATTAGGAGAAATATAGGAGAATACCTTAAGCTTTAAATGACTTTAGTATAAAGTGAAAGTCGCTCAGTCATGTCCAACTGTTTGTGACCCCATGGACTGCAGGATGCCAGGCTTCCCTGTCCATCACTGATGGAGCTCCTGGAGCTTGCTCAAACTCAGGTCCATTGAGTCGGTGATGCCATCCAATTATCTCATCCTCGGTTGTCCCTTTCTCCTCTTGCCTTCAATCTTTCCCAGCATCAGGGTCTTTTCCAGTGAGTCAGTTCTTCGCATCAGGTGGCCAAAGTATTAGAACTTCAGCTTCAGCATCAGTCCTGAATTCTCCAGACCAGAATACTGGAGTGGGTAGCCGTTCCCTTTTCCATGGGATCTTCCCAACCAGGGATCGAACCCAGGCCTCCTGCTTTGCAGGTGGATTCTTTACCAGCTGAGCTACCAGGGAAGCCCCCAAATGACATTAAACAAGCAACAAAAGTCACTAAACATAATGGAAAAATGCACTACGTTAAAATTTGTCAAAAGAAAACTTAAAAAGACAGAAAAGACACCACACAGAATGGAAAATTTTTGCAACCTGTAGGACCAATCAAGTATTTATTAGAACCCAGAATAAAGAACCCCTTTAAAAAAAAAAAGACAAGCCTATAGAAAAAAGACCAAAACATGTAACAGACATTTCACTATTTCACAATAAAGGATATCCAGATGGCTGGTGAAATTTATGAAAAAGGTTAGCAACCTTCTTTCTAACCAGGGCTGTGTAGATTAGTGGGATACCTTTACACACCCAGCAGAGTTGCAAAAATTAGTACATCTGACAATATCAAGGGTTGGCCAGGATAAGAAGCAGCTGGAGTTCTCATAGATTTCTAGTGGCAGCATAAATGGGCACAACTGCTTTGGAAATTAACAGTGTGCATCATCAGGTAAGGATACTCATGTCCTATGACGTAAGAATTCCAGTCCGAGAAATATACCGTGTGCTTACATTCATCACAGTTCATGTTTAACAATTTTCATAGCAGCTTTGTCCCTAGTAGTCTTCAAATTGAAATGTCATAAATGTCTATTAGCTGTACAATGGAGAAATAAAATGATATTTTAAAATGGAAAATTAGGCAGAAATGAAAATGAACAAATAGAGCTATAAGCAACAATGTGGAGCAAAAGAGAATATATGTAGTATGATTCAACTTCTATAAAATTCAAAAATAGCAAACTAAATTGTATTGTTAAAGGATACATATATGGGTGGTGAAACTAAAGGAAGAAAGGACATGAGTATGATAAAAAATAAAGATAATGGTTAACTCTAGGGGGATGGGAGAGTAACAGAAGATCCATTCTCTAGAGTTAGCAAGTATAGATAATTTCTAGAAGGAACAAAGTATAGAAAGTTTATGAATTGAAAAGAAATTGTGTCTAAGAGGAGAGCTGTCTATAATAAGGTATCATCTAGAGTTATTGGATCAAAATTCTGAAATATCTTAGAAAATAAATTCACATCCAAACCTATCTTAAGTTAGTATGGGCTTATTTTACCTGAAATCTTGTGAGAGTAGATTATTGGTAAAATTGTAGAATAGGCCAAAAATTTTCTTTGGCTCTTTGGCCAGCTCCTTTCATCTCATTTCTAAGTTATTTAATGAAGATGATAACTGCTCTCTTGACTTAAGGGATTAACTCTCCCAGGAATTTGTATTTTAAGAGATTTTTTTTCCTAGAAGACTGAAAAGTTTTAAAGACTTCTAATAAAATCTCAGATAGTGGAATTTAAGCAATTTAAAAAAAAATATGGAGCAATTTTTCACAACTGGACTCACTTTTAAGGTTTTATGAATAACAGTCAGCCTCGCCTTGCAGAAGGCCCACCAAAAAAGAGAGCCCTGTGCAGTTAGTTTCTTTTGAAATTGGCAAAGATTTAAAGCACTTTACCTGAAGTTTTTGCTCTGTAAGAGGTGAAATCTCTACTAACTCAATGATTTGTAAATAGAGATAATGCATTTTGGTTGTTCATGTATGAGGTGGCTTTAGTTTTAGTTCAGTAAAATGAAATATAATCAGCCACCAAAGTATGAAACTTATATATCCTTCATAAAAGAAACGGAAAAATTATACTCCTGGCTACAGTGGAATGAATCTTTTTGATTTATAAAGTATAAATTATTAAGATCACTAATTTGGCAAAGTTAGAAAAGATACATTATTATGCATTAGTATAAGACTTCTATTAAATATAAAATCCATTCTTTAAATAATTATCCCCAAGACTTGATCATCTCTTGAGATAGAAGCAATCATCAGAGAGTACTAAATACCTAACTGATCAAGTAGGTAATTTGTGGAGCTGTACTTGCAATGAACAGAAGAATTTAAATAAGTTGGACTATATTCTAACTGTTGAATACCCCAAATTTGTTGAGTAGCAATAATTGCTAATCCACCTCAAAATTGTAGGTGAAAATACTCCTGTATTGGTTTAAATGTTTTTTTTTCTAATTTTTTATTTTTTTAAATTTTATTTTATTTAACTTTACAATATGGTATTGGTTTTGCAATATGTGAAAATGAATCTGCCACAGGTATACATGTGTTCCCCATCCTGAACCCTCCTCCCTCCTCCCTCCCCATACCATCCCTCTGGGTTGTCCCAGTGCACCAGCCCCAAGCATCCAGTATCGTGCATCGAACCTGGACTGGCGACTCGTTTCATATATGATATAATACATATTTCACTGCCATTCTCCCAAATCATCCCACCCTCTCCCTCTCCCACAGAGTCCAAAAGACTGTTCTATACATCAGTATCTCTTTTGCTGTCTTGTATACAGGGTTATTGTTACCATCTTTCTAAATTCCATATATATGCGTTAGTATACTGTATTGGTGTTTTTCTTTCTGGCTTACTTCACTCTGTATAATAGGCTCCAGTTTCATCCACCTCATTAGAACTGATTCAAATGTATTCTTTTTAATGGCTGAGTAATACTCTATTGTGTATATGTACCACAGCTTTCTTATCTATTCATCTGCTGATGGGCATCTAGGTTGCTTCCATGTCCTGGCTATTATAAACAGTGCTGCGATGAACATTGGGGTACACGTGTCTCTTTCCCTTCTGGTTTCCTCAGTGTGTATGCCCAGCAGTGGGATTGCTGGATCATAAGGCAGGTCTATTTCCAGTTTTTTAAGGAATCTCCACACTGTTCTCCATAGTGGCTGTACTAGTTTGCATTCCCACCAACAGTGTAAGAGAGTTCCCTTTTCTCCACACCCTCTCCAGCATTTATTGCTTGTAGACTTTTGAATCGCAGCCATTCTGACTGGCGTGAAATGGTACCTCATAGTGGTTTTGATTTGCATTTCTCTGATAATGAGTGATGTTGAACATCTTTTCATGTGTTTGTTAGCCATCTGTATGTCTTCTTTGGAGAAATGTCTGTTTAGTTCTTTGGCCCATTTTTTGATTGGGTCATTTTTTTTTCTGGAATTGAGCTGTAGGAATTGCTTGTATATTTTTGAGATTAGTTGTTTGTCTGTTGCTTCATTTACTATTATTTTCTCCCATTCTGAAGGCTGTCTTTTCACCTTGCTTATAGTTTCCTTTGATGTGCAGAAGCTTTTAAGTTTAATTAGGTCCCATTTGTTTATTTTTGCTTTTATTTCCAATATTCTGGCAGGTGGGTCATAGAGGATCCTGCTGTGATGTATATCAGAGAGTGTTTTACCTATGTTCTCCGCTAGGAGTTTTATAGTTTCTGGTCTTACGTTTAGATATTTAATCCATTTTGAGTTTATTTTTGTGTATGGTGTTAGAAAGTGCCCTAGTTTCATTCTTTTACAAGTGGTTGACCAGTTTTCCCAGCACCACTTGTTAAAGAGATTGTCTTTAATCCATTGTATATTCTTGCCTCCTTTGTCAAAGATAAGGTGTCCATATGTGCATAGATTTATCTCTGGGCTTTCTATTTTGTTCCATTGATCTATATTTCTGTCTTTGTGCCAGTACCATACTGTCTTGATGACTGTGGCTTTGTAGTAGAGCCTGAAGTCAGGTAGGTTGATTCCTCCAGTTCCATTCTTCTTTCTCCAGATAGCTTTGGCTATTTGAGGTTTTTTGTGTTTCCATACAAATTGTGAAATTATTTGTTCTAGCTCTGTGAAGAATACCGTTGGTAGCTTGATAGGGATTGCATTGAATCTATAAATTGCTTTGGGTAGTATACTCATTTTCACTATATTAATTCTTCCAGTCCATGAACATGGTATATTTCTCCATCTATTAGTGTCCTCTTTGATTTCTTTCACCAGTGTTTTATAGTTTTCTATATATAGGTCTTTAGTTTCTTTAGGTAGATATATTCCTAAGTATTTTATTCTTTTCATTGCAATGGTGAATGGAATTGTTTCCTTAATTTCTCTTTCTATTTTCTCATTATTAGTGTATAGGAATGCAAGGGATTTCTGGGTGTTGATTTTATATCCTGCAACTTTACTATATTCATTGATTAGTTCTAGTAATTTTCTGGTGGAGTCTTTAGGGTTTTCTGTGTAGAGGATCATGTCATCTGCAAACAGTGAGAGTTTTACTTCTTCTTTTCCAATTTGGATTCCTCTTATTTCTTTTTCTGCTCTGATTGCTGTGACCAAAACTTCCAAAACTATGTTGAATAGTAATAGTGAAAGTGGGCACCCTTGTCTTGTTCCTGACTTTAGAGGAAATGCTTTCAATTTTTCACCATTGAGGATAATGTTAGCTGTGGGTTTGTCATATATAGCTTTTATTATGTTGAGGTATGTTCCTTCTATTCCTGCTTTCTGGAGAGTTTTTATCATAAATGGATGTTAAATTTTGTCAAAGGCTTTCTCTGCATCTATTGAGATAATCATATGGTTTTTATTTTTCAATTTGTTAATGTGGTGTATTACATTGATTGATTTGCGGATATTGAAGAATCCTTGCATCCCTGGGATAAAGCCTGCTTGGTCATGGTGTATGATCTTTTTAATATGTTGTTGGATTCTGATTGCTAGAATTTTGTTAAGGATTTTTGCATCTATGTTCATCAGTGATATTGGCCTGTAGTTTTGTTTTATTGTGGCATCTTTGTCAGGTTTTGGTATTAGGGTGGTTTTAAATGTTAACTCAATAATATAAACAGTAAAGTACAGTTGACCCACAAACAGCAATGGGTTTGAACTGCGCGGGTCCACTTATCTATGGATTTTTTTCAGTAGTGTTAATAATACAATATTACATGACTGAAGATTAGTTGATGCCAGGGTTGCTGAACCGGGGATACAGAGAAACTCAGAATATTGAGCTGCTACTGCTAAGTCACGTCAGTCGTGTCCGACTCTGTGCGACCCCATAGACGAAAGCCCACCAGGCTCCCCCGTCCCTGGGATTCTCCAGGCAAGAACACTGGAGTGGGTTGCCATTTCCTCCTCCAATGCATGAAAGTGAAAGTGAAGTCGCTCAGTCATGTCCGACTCTTCGCGACTCCATGGACTGCAGCCCACCAGGCTCCTCCGTCCATGGGATTTTCCAGGCAAGAGTACTGGAGTGGGGTGCCATCGCCTTCTCCTAGAATATTGAGGGCTTGTTATAATTTATAAGTGGCTTTTCTAGTGCTCGGAGAGTGTGATGTTGAAACGTCTACACACACTAACACACACACAGTCTCTTGAGAATTTCATTAGTTTCCATTCTGAGTGGTCAGGGATACCTGTAATAGATTTCAAAATGGTTAAGTATCCTACTGCATCATTGTGTGTTTCAGAGTAGACAATCTAGTTGTCATGGTTGATATTTTATTTTCTACTTCTTTTATTTTCTATGAAAATCTCACAGGTGCACAAGGATATATATATTCTCCCCCAGAACATTTTTTTTAATTTAATTTTTATCTTATATTAGAGTGTAGTTGATTTACAATGTTGTGTTAGTTTCAGGTGTACAATGAAGTGATTCAGTTATACATAAATTTATTCTTTTTCAGATTCTTTTCCCATATAGCTTATTGCAGAATATAGAGTAGAGTTCCCTGTGCTATACAGTAAGTCCTTATT
The DNA here is from genome assembly GCF_029407905.1 of Bubalus kerabau. Classification (NCBI taxonomy): domain Eukaryota; kingdom Metazoa; phylum Chordata; class Mammalia; order Artiodactyla; family Bovidae; genus Bubalus; species Bubalus kerabau. Next base: position 97,249,732 of record NC_073624.1, on the reverse strand, counting down.
GATTATTTTATATATAGTATATCTGTTAGCCCCAAGCTCGTAATTTATCCTTCCCCCACCCTTTCCCCTTTAGTAACCATAAGTTTGTTTTCTATGTCAGTGAATCTCTTTCTGTTTTGTAAATAAGTTCATTAGTATCATTTTTTTAGATTCCACAGAAAAGTAATATCATATGGTATTTGCCTGTCTTTACACTAATAATGAAAGATCAGAAAGAAATTCCCTTTACCATTGCATAAAAAAGAGTAAAATACCTGACTTCCTTGGTAGTCCAGTGGTTAAGAATCCACCTGCCACTGCAGGGGCATGGGTTTGATCCCTGGTCTGGGAAGATTCCACATGCCACATGGCAACAAACCCCAGTGCTACAACTACTGAAGCTCACACACTCTAGACCCATGCACTGCAACAGGAGAAGCCACTGCAATGAGAAACCTGTGCCCCGTAACTAGTGAGCAGCCCCTGCTCACCAAACTAGAGAAAGCCTGCGCATAGCAACAAAGACCTAGCGCAGCCAAAAAAAGAATAAACTACCAGAATACGGAGAAGGCAATGGCACCCCACTCCAGTACTCTTGCCTGGAAAATCCCATGGCCGGAGGGCCTGGTGGGCTGTAGTCCATGGGGTCGCTAAGAGTCGGACACGACTGAGCGACTTCACTTTCACTTTCACCTAGGAATAAACCTACCTAAGGAGGCCAAAAACCTGTACTTTGAAAACTATAAGATGCTGATAAAAGAAATTGAAGATGACACAAACAGATGGAAGGATACACCATGTTCTTGGATTGGAAGAATCAATATTGTAAAAATGACAGTACTACTTAAGGCAATCTATAGATTCAATGCAGTTCCTGTTAAAACCCTGGAACATTTTAAAGGGAAAAAAATTGAAGACAAGCTAAAAGCTCATTATAGTGGGATGGCTGTATTATGGTACAATGATAAAATGGGATACAATGATAAAATGAAAGAGCTAGATTTATAGTGTAACTGTAAAAGGATTCCTGCTCCTGCGACATTACCTTCTTCCAGCCTGTGTCTGTGGCCTCATTAGGAGTTGCCTACAATCAGTTGAAGGGGAAGGGAAATCTTAGGCCTGGTTTATAGATGATTCTGTGGAACATGCAGGCACTGCTTGAAAATGGACAGCTATAGTACTACAAACCCTTTCTGGGACATCCCTGAAGGATGGTGGTAAAAGGAAATCCTCCCAGTGGGCAGAAGGTCAAGCAGCACACCTGCTTGCTCATTTTTATTTTTTTTAATTGAAGGATAATTGCTTTACAGAATTTTGTTGTTTTCTATCAAACCTCAGCATGAATCAGCCATAGGTATACATATACCCTCTCCCTTTTGAACCTCCTTCCCATCTCCCTCCCCATCCCACCCGTCTAGGTTGATACAGAGCCCGTTTGAGTTTCCTGAGCCATACAGAAAATTCCCATTGGCTATCTATTTTACCTATGGTAATATAAGTTTCCATGTTACTCTTTCCATACAACTCACCCTCTCCTCCCCTTTCCCCATGTCCGTAAGTCTATTCTCTATGTCTGTTTCTCCATTGCTGCCCTGTAAATAAATTCGTCAGTACCATTTTCCTGGATTCCATATATATGCGTTAGAATATGGTATTTATCTTTCTCTTTCTGACTCACTTCACTCTGTATAATAGATTCTAGGTTCATCCACCTCATTAGAACTGAATCAAATGCATTCCTTTTTTATGGCTGAGTAATATTCCATTGTGTATATGTACCACAACTTCTTTATCCATTCATCTGTCAATGGACATCTAGGTTGCTTTCATGTTCTAGCTATTGTAAATAGTGCTGCAATGAATAATGGGATACATGTGTCTCTTTCAATTTTGGTTTCCTCAGGGTATATGCCTAGGAGTGGGATTGCTGGGTCATATGGTGGTTTTAGTCCTAGTTTTTCAAGGAATCTCCATACTGTCTTCCATTGTGGCTATATCAATTTACATTCCCACCAACAGTGCAAGAGGATTCACTCATTTTTCTTGGAAGGAAAAATGACCAGATATGTGCTTATAAACTAATTCATGGGCTGTGGTCAGTTGTTTGGCTGGATGGTCAGAGATTTGGAAGGAGTATGACTGGAAAACTGGTAACAAATTTGGGAAATTACAGATAGATCTCTCTGAATGAGTGAAAAATGTGAACTTATTTGTATCTTGGTTTTAAATGGAAGAATGCTTTTACCAGGAGACACAAAATGGACTGTAAGTTAAGACTGCTACCTGGCTACCTTGGGCTCCTCATGCCTCTAAATGGACAAAGAAGAGAGTTACTGTGTTGGCTGGGGTGATTGATCTTAATAACCAAGGGGAAACTGGGCTACTGCTTCACAATGCGGTTAAGAAAGGGTATGTCTGGAATGTGGAAGATCTCTTAAGGTGTTCTCTTATTATTACCACACCCTGTGCTCAAAGTCGACGGAAAGTTACAACAACTCAGTTCAGACAGGACTAGTAATGACCCAGACCTTTTATGAATGAGTTTGAGTTATCTACATGGTAAAGAACCACAACCAGTTGAGGTGCTTACAGAGGAAAAGGGGAAATACAGAATGGGGAGTGAAAGAATGTATTCTAAATACCAGCTGTGACACATGGCCAGTAGTAATAACAACTGTAATTGTCATGAGTATTTCTTCCTTATTTTGTTATGAATATCTCTTTGTGTGTATTCTTAGCAAGTATCTTTGTTTTCTTCTCTCTTTTATCCTCTTATATAACATAAGATGTATTGTTTTTTACATTATAATACTTAAGTTGCATGGTATCAAGAAGCGTGAACACCACCCAAGAACTTTGCATCTTCTTTTGGAGAAAGGTTTAGTACTTTTGCAGGTGAACAAAGGATACTTGTACCATATTGTGTGGAAGTATAACCTTAGTGTTATGGACAGAATGTTTGTGTCCCTCCAAAATTAATAAATTGAAACCTTACCCATCAGTGTGATGATATTAAGAGGTAGGATTCTTGGGATTAGGATTAGATGGGGTCAGGATGATAAAGCTCTCAGGAATGGGATTACTGTCCTTTTGATTTGCAAGAGAACTTCTATCCCTTTCTGCTTTCTGCCATGTGAGGATACAAGGAATCAGTGATCAATAACTGGAAGAATAGCTAAAAGAGCAGTCTCACCAGAACTTGACCATGCTGGCACCCTGACCTAAGACTTCCAAACTTTAGAACTGTGGGAAATACATCTCTGTTGTTTATGAGCCTCCCAGTCTATGGTACTTTGCTATAACAGCCTGAACTAAGACACTTGTTATTATCTTTATTTAAGTATTAAGTATGGTTTAAAGAGTGCCAAATTGACAAGGGGTATGGCATCTGGTCCCATCATTTCATGGGAAGTAAATGAGGAAACAGTGGAAACAGTGTCAGACTTTATTTTTTGGGGCTACAAAATCACTGCAGATGGTGATTGCAGCCATGAATTTAGAAGACGCTTACTCCTTGGAAGGAAAGTTATGACCAACCTAGATAGCATATTGAAAAGCAGAGACATTACTTTGCCAACAAAGGTCCATCTAGTCAAGGCTATGGTTTTTCCAGTAGTCATGTATGGATGTGAGAGTTGGACTGTGAAGAAAGCTGAGCGCCAAAGAATTGATGCTTTTGAACTGTGGTGTTGGAGAAGACTCTTGAGAGTCCCTTGGACTGCAAGGAGATCCAACCAGTCCATTCTGAAGGAGATCAGCTCTGGGTGTTCTTTGGAAGGAATGATGCTAAAGCTGAAACTCCAGTACTTTGGCCACCTCATGCAAAGAGTTGACTCATTGGAAAAGACTCTGGTGCTGGGAGGGATTGGGGGCAGGAGGAGAAGGGGACAACAGAGGATGAGATGGCTGGATGGCATCACTGACTCGATGGACCTGAGTCTGGGTGAACTCCGGGAGTTGGTGATGGATAGGGAGGCCTGGTGTGCTGCGATTCATGAGGTCGCAAAGAGTCGGACACAACTGGACGACTGGACTGAACTGAACTGATACTTGTGATGATACATTTTATGTATCAACTTAGCTAGTCTGTGGTGCCCAGATGTTTCATTTAAGTGTCAGTTTAGATGTTGTTGTGAAGGTATTTTTTAGATATGATTAGCATTTAAATCAGTATGTTGAATAGAACAGATTATCTTCTATCGTGAGTTGCTGAGCAGCACATAGAGTAAATTCCATTTTTATTAAAAATTCATATTCAAACACTTATAAATTAGTAGTCATGGAAAAAAGTTCTGGAAATAACGCACATCAAACCAACAGCAATTACCTCTGGGGAATGGGACAGGGTGAGGTAAGGAAAGAGGTGGATCATTCCTTTTTAGTCTTATAAAATTTCTGTAATTGAAATTTACCCAATCAGAATATATTTCTTACATTTTTATTTTATTCCAGAAGAAGATTCTACTTTTCTTTCTTTAGATTTTATTTTGGTTAAGAGGACCAGTTATCGGACTGACAGATTTTGTTCCCCAGCATTCACCTACGACAATATGCTGGGACTTGTGCTAAGTGTGTCACAGCACAGCTGCACCGTGACCATCTCCCTCCAGCCTGCTGGCTGTACAAGTGTGTGGAATAAGACTAAGAATAATGTAACTTGTTTGAGATTCCTTTTTTCCCCCCAATAACATTTAGTAAGATAGATTATTAAAGATGTGAGATATTTTGTGTGAGTAAAAATGGTATTTTTGGTAGTGTACTTGCAGTGTTGCAAGTTGGGCTTCCCAGGCAGCAGACTCTGAGACACAGCTCAGCATGCAGGATGTTTATTAAGCAGTGCCCTTGGGATTAAAACTTGTCAAAACATGGGGAAGGAAGCAGAGGGATAAATCCAGCTGTGTACACCAACCACAGTCTTAGCTGACCCCACAAAGAGCTCAGTAGCTAGTCATGGCCATTCGGGGTTGTCCTAAGTTGGCCCTTGATGGCTAAGTCTGTATACTCCTATATCAGCCAGCCATTGTATAGGGGCCACGCTGGAAGGGGCATGGTTTTAGGCAAAGCTCTTTGCTTCTGAGGCAATCCTGGAATGGGTCGACTGACAGCAGAAGCCTGACTGAGGTAATTCCTGAAAGGTGTTAACATGGGCAAGACTGTCTGCCAACAGTACTCCTAGCTGGGGCAACAGGTTCATCAAGAAGAAGAATCTGGGTGGCACAGCACAATGTCTACCTCATGCCCTCTTCTTATTCTTGGGATCAACTTCTCAAAACCATTTATGTGTCTTTTTTGTATGTAATTGTATTACATAATCATATCAGTATGGTAATTCAATAAGATAAGTCATGTGAAATACTTATGATGCTTCTTAAGTGCTTTCATTATCATAATTATTAATACCATTGTTATTATTCTCATCTAGGTGGCAGATGTCTTGGAAAAAAGTGTAATTTCCCAGGCTATGCTTTTAAGCATGGAGAAGAGCTGGTATAAGTGGAAAGGGAAATTATAACATTTCTGTTGAGCATACCTTATATTAAGTTTATCCTGAAAAAGTTTCAAATTTTAAGTTGTTTTCCTGTGGTATGAATGCTAATCCCTTTCATGTGACAAAGGGAGGGCTATTCTTCCCTTTTGATTTTATAAGATGTAATTCAGTGTCATTCGATGATGCCTAAGAAATTTTCTTTTCTGCTTTATTAAGAAAAAAGTTAGGCCCAGTTTGTAAAGTCATTTCTTACACAAATGTAATCCCATCATAAATCACAGCAATAAATGAAAAGTTGGCTTATGCTCTAGGAAAAAATAGTCATGTGAGACTATTGTGTTAATGCCACTGACATTTGGTTTTGTATATTTGACTACTATGCTGATGAAAAGTATCTGTTAACCAGGGGGCGGAAAAAGAAGCTAACACTTACTGAGTACACTTCTAGATATTTTACCTGCATTATTTCCTATAATATATCAGTCTTCTGTGGTAGATACTGTTATTATCTCTTTTACAGATGATGAAACTGAGGTTTGATTAAGGTCAAACATCTAGTCAGGGGGCAGCAAAGGAATTAGGACCCAGGATATTTGGACACCTTTTTTTGGTGTTAGTTCTAGAAGGTTTTGTAGGTCTTCATAGAACCATTCAGCTTCTTTGGCATTAGTGGTTGGGGCATAGACTTGGATTACTGTGATATTGAATGGTTTGCCTTGGAAACAAACAGATCATTCTGTCATTTTTGAGATTGCACCCAAGTACTGTAGTTTGGACTCTTTTGTTGACTATGATGGCTACTCTATTTCTTCTAAGGGATTCTTGCCCACAGTAGTAACTAGTAACTATAATGGTTATCTGAATTAAATTCGTCCGTTCCCCTCCTTTTAACTTAGTGATTCCTAAAATGTCAATGTTTACTCTTGCCATATCCTGTTTGACCACTTCCAATTTACCTTGATTCATCAGCCTAACATTCCAGTTTCCTATGTAATACTGTTCTTTACAGTGTTGGACTTTACTTTCACCACCAGACACATCCACAACTGGGCGTTGTTTCTGCTTTGACTCAGCCTTTTCATTCCTTCTCGGGCTATTTCTCTGCTCTTCTCCGGTAGCATATTGGGGACCTACTGGCCTGGGGAGTTCATCTTTCAGTGTTCTACCTTTTTGCCTTTTCATACTGTTCATGGGATTCTCAAGGCAAGATTGCTGAAGTGGTTTGCCATTCCCTTCTCCAATGGACCACATTTTGTCAGAACTCTCCACCATGGCCTGTCCGTCTTTGGTGGCCCTACACAGCATAGCTTATGCTTTCATTGAGTTAGACAAGGCTGTGATCCATATGATCAGTTTGGTTACTTTTCTATGATTGTGATTTTCATTCTGTCTGCCCTCAGATGAATAAGGACAAGTAAGAGGTTTGTATCTTCCTTGGTGGCTTAGAGGTTAAAGTGTCTGCCTCCAATGCTGGAGACCCAGCTTCGATCCCTGGGTCAGGAAGATTGCCTGGAGAAGGAAATGGTAACCCACTCCAGTATTCTTGCCTGGAGAATCCCATGGACGGAGAAGCCTGGTAGGCTACAGTCCACGGGGTCGCAGGGAGTCGGACACGAATGAGCGACTTGTGGAAGATTCCTGATGGGAGGGGCTGTTTGTGGGGAAAGCTGAAGTTGAACAGTTCTATGAAGACCCACCCAGAAGACCTTCTAGAGCTAACATCAAAGGAAGATGTCATAGGGGACTGGAATGCAAAAGTAGGAAGTCAGGAGATACCTGGAGTAACAGGAAAATTTGGCCTTGGAGTACAAAATGAAGCAGGACAAAAGCTAACAGAGTTTTGCCAAGAAAACACACGGATCATAAAAAAACACCCTCTTCCAACAACACAAGAGATGACTCTACACATGGACATCACCAGATGGTCAATACCGAAATCAAATTGATTATATTCTTTGCAGCCAAAGATGGAGAAGCTCTGTCAACAAAAACAAGACTGGGAGCTGACTGTGTCTCAGATCATGAACTCCTTATTGCCAAATTCAGACTTAAATTGAAGAAAGTGGGGAAAACCACAAGACCATTCAGGTATGACCTAAATCAAATCCCCTATACAGTAGAAGTGAGAAATAGATTCAAGGGATTAGATCTGATTAGAGTGCCTGAACAACTATGGATGGAGGTTTGTAATATTGTACAAGAGGCAGTGATCAAAACCATCCCCAAGAAAAAGAAATGCAAAAGGCAAAATGGTTGTCTAAGGAGGCCTTACAGGTAGCCAAGAAGAGAAGAGAAGTGAAAGGAAAAGGAGAAAAAGATATACCCATCAGAATGCAGAGCTCCAAAGAATTGCAAGGATAGATAAGAAAGCATTCCTAAGTGAAAAATGCAAAGAAATAGAGGAAAATAGTAGAATGGAAAAGACTAGAGATCTATTCAAGAAAATTAGAGATACCAAGGAAACATATCATGCAAAGATGGACACAATAAAGGACAGAAATGGTATGGACCTAACAGAAACAGAAGATATTAAGAAGAGGTGGCAAGAACACACAGAAGAACTGTACAAAAAAGATCTTAAAGACCCAGATAGCCATGATGATGTGATTACTCACCTAGAGCCAGACATCCTGGAATGGGAAGTCAAGTGGACCTTAGGAAGCATCACTATGAACAAAGCTAGTGGAAGTGATAGAATTCCACCTGAGCTACTTCATATCCTAAAATATGATGCTGTTAAAGTGTTGTACTCAATATGCCAGCAAATTTGGAAAACTCAACAGTGGGCACGGGATTGGAAAATGTCAGTTTTCATCCCAGTTCCAAAGAAGGGCAATGCCAAAGAAATGTTCAAACTACCACACAATTGCACCTATTTCACATACTGGCAAGGTCATGCTCAAAATCCTTCAAGCTAGGCTTCAACAATATGTGAACTGAGAACTTCCAGATGTTCAAGCTTGATTTAGAAAAGGCAGAGGAACCAGAGATCAAATTGCCAGCATCTGTTAGATCATAGGAAAAGCAAGAGAGTTCCAGAAAAACATCTACTTCTGTTCATTGACTACACTAAAGCCTTTGACTGTGTGGATCACAAAAAATTGTGGAAAATTCTCAAAGAGATGGGAATACCAGACCACTTTACATGCCTTCCGAGAAACCTGTATGCAGGTCAAGAAACAACAGTTGGAACTGGACATGAAACAGTGGACTGGTTCAAAATTGGGAAAGGAGTGTGACTGTATATTGTCACCCTGCTTGTTTAACTTAAATGCAGAGGACATCATGCGAAAGCTGGAGTCAAGATTGCAGGGAGAGATATCAGTAACCTCAGATATGCAGATAACATCGCCTATATGGCAGAAAGCAAAGAGGAACTAAAGAGCCTCCTGATGAAGGTGAAAGAGCAGAGTGAAAAATTTGGCTTAAAACTCAACATTAAAAAAAGGAAGATCATGGCATCTGGTCCCATCCGGTCCCATCACTTCATGGAAAATAGATGGGAAAACAGTGGAAATAGTGACAGACTTTTATTTTCTTGGGCTCCAAAATCACTGCAGAAGGTGACTGCAGCCATGAAGTTAAAAGACGCTTGGTCCTTGGAAGAAAAGCTATGACAAATCTAGATAGCATATTAAAAAGCAGAGACATTACTCTGCCTACAAAGGTCCTTCTAGTCAAAGCTATGGTTTTTCCAGTAGTCATGTGTGGATGTGTGAGTTGGGCCATAAAGAAGGCTTAGCACTGAAGAATTGATGCTTTTGAACTGTGGTATTGGAGAAGACTCTCAAGAGTCCCTTGGACTGCAAGGAGATCAAGCCAGTCAATCCTAAAGGAAATGAATCCTGAATATTCATTGGAAAGACTGATACTGAAGCTGAAACTCCAGTGCTTTAGCCATCTGATGAGAAGAGCCAACTCATTGGAAAAGACCCTGATGCTGGGAAAGATTGAAGGCAGGTGGAGAAGGAGACGGCAGAGGATGAGATGGCTGGATGGCATCACCGACTCGATAGACATGAGTTTGAGTAAGCTCCAGGAGTTGGTGATGGACAGAGAGGCTTGGCATGCTACAGTCCATGGGCTGAAAAAGAGTTGGACATAACTGAGCGACTGTGGCTTCCCTGGTGGCTCAGACGGTAAAGCGTCGGCCTACAATGCGGGAGACCCGGGTTCGATCCCTGGGTTGGGAAGATACCCTGGAGAAGGAAATGGCAATCCACTCCAGGACTATTGCCTGGAGAATCCCATGGACAGAGGAGCCTGGAAGGCTCAGTCCATGGGGTCGCAAAGAGTCGGACACGACTGAGTGAGAGCTGAATTGTTTAATTCTTCATTAATTCTTTCTTAATTATTTCTCTGGGGTCTAGATTTCTAATGTTTCAGGTTAAGGAGATGCTGTAACTATTTTCCTTGGACTAAAACCTCCCAGTAGGTAGCAATACATTTTTTTTTCTTTTTTTTTAATTTAATTTTATTTAACTTTACAATATTGTATTGGTTTTGCCATATATCAAAATGAATCTGCCACAGGTATACATGTGTTCCCCATCCTGAACCCTCCTCCCTCCCCATACCATCCCTCTGGGTCGTCCCAGTGCACCAGCCCCAAGCATCCAGTATTGTGCATTGAACCTGGACTGGCGACTCGTTTCATATATGATATTATACATATTTCAATGCCATACTCCCAAATCATCCCACTCTCTCCCTCTCCCACAGAGTCCAAAGGACTGTTCTATACATCAGTGTCTCTTTTGCTGTCTCATATACAGGGTTTTTGAAGGAAGATTAGGAAAACTGAGCACCGAAGAATTGATGCTTTTGAACTATGGTGTTGGAGAAGACTTGAGAGTCCCTTGGACTGCAAGGAGATCCACCCAGCCCATCCTAAAGGAGATCAGTCCTGAATATTTATTGGAAGGACTGATGCTGAAGCTGAAATTCCAATACTTTGACCACCTGATGCGAAGAACTGACTAATTGGAAAAGACTCTGATGCTGGGAAAGATTGAAGGCAGGAGGAGAAGGGAACAACAGAGGATGTAATGATAGATGGCATCACCAACTCTACAGACATGAGTTTGGGTAAACTCCTGGAGTTGGTGATGGACAGAGAGGCCTGGAGGGCTGCGGTTCTTGGGGTCGCAAAGAGTCGGACATGACTGAACAACTGAACTGAACTGAAGTAGTGCTCATACTGTCAATTTCTTCATTACTTCCTTCTTTTCCAGTGCTTTGGTGTTTGCATCAGGTGATCAAAGTATTGGAGCTTCAGCTTCAGCATCAGACCTTCCAATTAATATTCAGGATTTATTTCCTATTGGATTGACTGTTTGGTCACCTTGCAGTCCAAGGGACTCTCAAGAGTTCTCTAGCACCACAGTTCAAAAGCATCAATTCTTTGGTGCTCAGCCTTCTTTATGGTCCAACTCTCATATCCACACATGACTACTGGAAAAACCATAGATTTACCTATATGGACCTTTTTTGGCAGAGTGATATCTCTGCTTTTTCATATACTGTCTAGGTTTGTCATAGCTTTTCTTCCAAGGAGCAAGCATCTTTTAATTATGTGGCTGATTTGTGATGGTGTATGGTGGTAACCAGCACAATATTGTAAAAATTTTTAAATTAAAAAAATAGAAGAATCTTGATCAAGTTACTTCGACATTCTGGTGATTCTTATCTGGAACTACTGTTGATTTATTTAGCACTGCCATCAAAAAAGGAGGGTTGGTTATAGAAAGTGATGAGAGAAATGGATTCTGGGCTGAGAGTAATTCATAATGAAATTTCAAGGACACTTTTTTCTGTTTAAAATTGTTTTTTGAGGTATATTTGATTTACAATATTACATTACTTTCAGATATACAACATAGAGATTCAAAATTTTATAAATTAAACTCCATTTACAGTTATAAAATATTGGCTATATTCCCCATGTGGTACAATATACCCTGGTAGCTTATTTATTTTATACTGTGTTGTGTTTACCACTTAATCCCAAATTGCTACTACCTTCCTCCCATCACCTAACTGGTAGCCAATACTTTGTTCTCTATATCCGTGAATCTGTTTTTTTTTTTTTTTTTTTCCCTTGTATAATCACTACTTATTTTTACTTTATTAAATTCCACATATAAGTAGTAACATACACTATTTGTCTTTGTCTGACTTATCTCACTAAGCATAATGCCTTCCAGAACCATCCATGTTGCTGTAAATAGCAAAATTGCATTATTTTATATGTCTGAGTCACATTCCATTGTATATATAGACCACATCCTCTTTATACATCATGTCTTATGTTCCTTCTATACCTAGCTTTTCTAAATAATGCTTCTGTGAACTTTGGGGTGCCTGTATATGTTTAAATTAGTGTTTTTGTATTCTTTGGATATATGCCCAGGAGTGAAATTGCTGGATCATTGGGTATTTCAATTTTTTGAGAAAAATCCCATAATGTTTTCCACACTGGCTGCACCAATGTACAGTTCCACCAACAGTGCAGGGTTCCTGCTTCTTCATATCTTAGTCAGCGTTCATTATTTGCTGTCATTTAACAGTTGCCAGGTTTACAGAATTGTGATGATATCTCATTGTGTTTTTGATTTGCGTTTTTCTGATTATTGAGGATCTGATTATTTTCTGATTATTGAGAACTCAGGATCTTTGCATGTGCCTGTTGGCCATCTGTATGTCATCACTGGAAAAATGTCTATTTAAATGTCCATTTTTAATGGAGTCATTTGTTTAATATTGATTTGTGTGAGCTGTTTATATGTTTTGGAAATTATACCTTATCAGTCATTTCATTTATAAATATTTTCTCCCATTCGTTGTTGTCTTTTTGATTTGTCAGTGATTTAAATTTGCTGTGTAGAAGTTTTAAGTCCAATTTTTAATTTTGTTTTTGTTTCCTTTGCTTTAAAAGACAGATCCAAAAAAGTGTTATTATTTGACATCTTAGCAATATTAATTCTTCCAATCCATGAACATAATATATCTTTCAATCTGTTTTTGTTGTCTTCAGTTTGCCCATCAGTGTCTTACAGTTTACAACTTCAGGTCATTTACCTCCTTAGGTAGGTTTATTCCTGGGTATGTTATTCTTTTTGATGTGATATAAATGGGATTGTTTCCTTAACTTCTCTTTATGATAGTTCATTGTTAGTATATAGAAAAATGACAGATTTCTGATGTTAATTTATATCCTACAACTTCATAGAATCTGGCATCTTTAGGATTTCTTGTGTATAATACCATGTCATCTGCAAATAGTGATAATTTTACTTCTTTTCCAGTTTGGATTTCATTTCTTTTTCTTGTCTGATTGATGTGGTCAAGACTTACAATACTATATTGAATAACAGTTTTGAGTGTGGGCATCCTTGTCCTGCTTCTTTTTTAGAGGAAATGTTTTCAGCTTTCCGCCTTTGAGTACGATGTTAGATGTAGGATTGTCATATATGGCCCTTATTATTTTGAGGCCCTTATTATGTTCTCTCTGTACCCAGTTTCTGGAGAGTTTTTATCATAAATGCATACTATTAAATATTATCCAAAGTTTTTCCTGCATGTAAAGCATGATCATTTGTTTTTTATTCTTCAGTTTGGTAATATGTCACATTAATTGATTTATGAATATTGAACCATCCGTACACCCCTGGGATAAATCCCACTTGATCATGGTATATGATCCTTTTAATGTATTGTTGTTTTCAGTTTGTTAGTATTTAGTTGAGAATTTTTTTCATTTATGTTCATCAGTGATATTGCCCTGTAATTTTATTTCTTTGTAATGTCTTTGTCTGGTTTGGGTATCGGGGTGATGCTGGCCTCATAGAATGGGTTAACAAGCGCTCCTTCCTCTGCAATGTTTTTTAATAGTTTGAGAAGACTTGGTGTTAACTCTTCTCTGCATGTTTGGTAGAATTTATCTGTGAAGCCATCTGGTCCTGGATTTTATTTATTAGGAATTTATTACTCATTGAATTTCACTCCAGGTAATTGGTCTGTTCATATGTTCTATTTCTTCTTGTTTCAGTCTTGGGAGATTGTACATTTCTAGGATTTGATCCATTTCTTCTAGGTTGTCCAATTTATTGGTGTATAGTTGTTCATAGTAGTCTTCTAAGATCTTTTATATTTCTGTGGTGTTAAATCTAACTTCATTTTTATTTCTACTTTTATTGATTAAGGCCCTTTGTTTTTCTTAATGTGTCTGGCCAAAGGCTTGTTAAACTTTTTCATCTTTTTAAAGGATGAACTTTCCGTTTCATTGATCTTTTCTGTTTTGTTAGCCTCAATTTCATTTATATCTGCTCTAATTTTTATGATTTCTTTCCTTCTATTAAATTTTGGTTTTGTTTGTTCTTCTTTCTCTAATTCCTTTTGGTGTAACTTTACGTTAGTTATTAGAGATTTTTCTTGTTTTCTGAGGTAAGCTTGTATCACTGTAAACTTCTCTCTTAGAACTGCTTTTGATGTATCTCATAGATTTTAGGTTGTTGTGTTTTCATTTTCATCCATATGCATGTATTTATTAAAGTTTCTTCTTTGATTTGGTTAGTGGTTCTTTCGTTGCTAGTGGAATATTGCTTGCACTCTTAAGTGTTTGTGTTTTCAGTAGTTTTTTTTTTTTTCTTGTATTTAATTTCTAATCTCACAGCATGGGGTGCGGAAAGATGCTTGGTATGATTTCAGCTTTCTAAAATTTACTGAGGTGTTTTGTGATCTTGCATATGATCTGTCTTGGAGACTCTTCCATATGCACTTTAAAAGAATGTGTATTCTGCTGCTTTTTGATGGCATGTTCACATTTAACTATTATGTCCAACTTATAAACTGTGTCATTTTGTGTTTCCTTATTGATCTTCTGTCTGGATGATCTGAGGAATGTGAAGCTCCTCTATTATTGTGTTTCTGTCAGTTTCTCCCTTTATCTGTTAATATTTACTTCATCTGTTAAATGGTCTTATTTTGCTTGCATATATATATATTCACAATTCTTGATTTGTTCTTTTGATCATTATGTAATGTCTTCTTTGTCTCTTATAACAGTATTTGTTTTACATTTTGTTTGTTTGATGAAAGTATTGCCATTCCAGCTTTGATTTCCACTTTTGTGGAATACCTTGACTCAGTGGTAAAGAATCCGCCTGCCAATGCCAGAATCACAGAAGCTGCAGGTTTGATCCCTGAGTCAGGAAGATCCCCTGGAAGAGGAAATGGCAGCCCACTTCAGTATTCTTGCCAAGATAATCTCATGGACAGAGGAGCCTGGCAGGCTACAGTCCATGGGGTCACAAAGAGTCAGACACAACTAAGCACGCACTACTTAACAACCTTTTTCCACATGCTTTCAATTTGTATATGCCTTTAGAGCTGAAGTGAGTCTCTCCTAGGCAGTATATATATACACACACACACATATATATATGGGTCTTGCATTTATATCAATTCAGTCATGCTATGTTTTTTAATAGGAGCATTTAGTCTATTTACATTTAAAGTCATAATTCACATCTGTACTTACTGCCATTTTTTTCATTGTTTGGGACCTATTTTGTAGTTATTTTTCCTTCCTTTTTTTTCTCTTTTGTGATTTAATGACAGTGTTATATCTTTAGTGTTATGTTAGTGTTATATTTGGATTCATTTCTCTTTTCTGTATGTGTATCTCTTACAGATTTTTGATTTGTGATTACCACCAGTTTGATACACAGTAGTCTATATGTGTGTGATTAATTTATGTTGCTGATCTCTTGATTCCAAATGCATCTTAACAATCCTGCATTTTTATGGTCTTCCCATAGTAATTACAGTTTTTGACATCCTATTTTACATCTATTAGTTTTATGTATGCCATATCTGCTTCTTATGGATGTGGATTATTTCACTTTTTTGTCTTTTAACCTGTACTAGCTTTATATGGGGAGAAGGCAATGGCACCCCACTCCAGTACTCTTGCCTGGAGAATCCCATGGATGGAGGAGCCTGGTAGGCTGCAGTCCATGGGGTCGCTAAGAGTCAGGCATGACTGAGCGACTTCCCTTTCAGTTTTCACTTTCATGCATTGGAGAAGGAAATGGCACCCCACTCCAGTGTTCTTGCCTGGAGAGTCCCAGGGACAGAGGAGCCTAGTGGGCTGCTGTCTATGGGGTTGCACGGAGTCAGACAAGACTGAAGTGACTTAGCAGCAGCAGCAGCAGCAGCTTTATATGTCGGAGAAGGCAATGGCACCCCACTCCAGTACTCTTGTCTGGAAAATCCCATGGATGGGGGAGCCTGGTGGGCTGCCGTCTATGGGGTCGCATAGAGTCGGACATGACTGAGCGCCTTCACTTTCACTTTTCATTTTCATGCATTGGAGAAGGAAATGGCAACCCACTCCAGTGTTCTTGCCTGGAGAATCCCAGGGACGGGGGAGCCTGGTGGGCTGCTGTCTATGGGGTCTCACAGAGTCAGACACGACTGCAGCAACTTAGCAGCAGCAGCTTTATATGTGGTTGATCTACTACCTGTTGATATATTTACCTGATGGCTCAGATGGTAAAGAATCTGCCTGCAATACAGGAGACCTGGGTTCGATTTTCCTGAGGATCAGGAAGATCCTCTGGAGAAGGAAATGACAACCCAGTATTTTTGGAGTTGGCAACCCAACTCCAGTATTCTTGCCTGGAGAATTCCGTGGACAGAGGAGCCTGATGGGCTACAGTCCATGGGGTTGCAAAGAGTAGGACATAACTGAGTGACTAATACTTTTTCCTTTTGCAATGTTCATGTTTCTAGTTTTAGCCTTTTAATTTTGCTTAAAGAAGTCCCTTTAATACTTTTTAAACAGATTGCTTGGGCTTATGAAATCTTTTAGTTTTTTGCTTATCTGTAAACTTTTGATCTCTCCATCACATGTGAATGAGAGCCTTGCTGGGTAGAGTATGCTTGGTTGTAGTTTTTACTTTTTCATCATTTTAAACTAGGGTTAAATTAAGATTTCTTCATTCTGACAAAAAGTATCAACCAAACACTTTAATCATATAAATCTATATAGTGGAGAAGAACTGAAATCTTTCTGCTAAAATTGGAAATTAATATTTATTAAGTATTTCTGTTCTTATCACTTCTATTTAATATCTTTCTGGAGGTCCTAAGCATTTCTATATGCAGGGAAAAAAGAAATATAACAAGCTCAGATATAATGAAGTAAACTAATTTTACTTCATTGAAGTACAATGAAGATCTTCAATGAAGATGACAAGGTTGTGCACGTGTATAACTACACATACACATTTGTTAGAAACAATAAATAAATTAAAGTCATGGTATAGACAGCCAATATATTAAATTCAAATATATTTCCACATATTACCAGTGAACAATTGAATTTTGAAAATTCCAAAAAATTATTTAAAAAGCATCAAATATATACTTACTGATGGGTTGATTGATCACAAAGTGCAACATCTACAGTGAATCTTAAAAATTTTCAATGACAGAAATCAAATAAACCTAAATAAATATAGATATATTCTTTTTATGTCATTAAATAAATAATGTTAAGTATCCATTTGTCTGTATCTTCAATTCGATTCAAGTCAATATGTCAGAAGACTTGCTGTTAAAATTGACCGATAGATTCCAAAATATATATGACAAATTAAAAAGTACCGGTGAACAAAAATAATCTTTTTTTAGTATAAATTTATTTATTTTAATTGGAGCCTAATTACTTTACAATATTGTATTGGTTTTGCCATACATCAACATGAATCCACCAAGGGTGTACACGTGTTCCCCATCCTGAACCCTCCTCCCACCTCCCTCAAAAATAATCTTGAAAAAGAAAAAAGTTGTAGGAATCACACGCCTGATATACAAGCTTATACATCTACATTAATAAAGTCATTGAGATACTGACATAGATAGAAAAATAAATCAGAAGGGTAGGAAAAGAGTTATAAAATAGTTCCACACATTTATGGTTAATTGGTTTTTGACAATAATGCTAAGAATACTTAATAGAAAAAAGTAAAGTCTTTCAACAAACTAAACTGAAAAAACACAGAGCTACCTATATGATAACAAAAACATGATTCACACCTCATATGATACACAAAAATCAGACTCAATTATAAACACTAAAATTATGAAACATATAGAATTAAACCAAAAAGTGCACCTACCTAAACTTAGAGAACTAACATTTCTTAGACAAAGAAAAAGGTAAAAAACTGAATTTCAATAAAAATAAATCATGTTTCCCTAATCACTTCTGTATATTAATCAGTAGTTTATAATAATAGTACAGTTCATAACCTGAGAGGAAACGGACTAAGCAAATGGTGAATTGATTGTTCCACTTTAATTGTATCTCTAAGGTTACTCCTTTATAGGATAAGCAAATCCTAGCGGAGTCTGAGCGCCCAGTTAATACCCAGTACATAAACACTTACAGAACCATGGGGCTAACATTAGCAGTCCAGTGGGATCCACTTGTCAGTGTCAGGTCATTTCACTTACAGCCATTATTGATCCAATATTTTCCTGTTCATAGTGGATGCATTTTCTTCATTGCATCATTTCTTTTTATTGTCTATCATATTTAAATGCCTCGCAGATGCCAGAAGCCTAAAACTCGGTCCACTCCTATCTACAGAACTTAGAGCAATACACAATGAAAAGATTTATTCTTGCTTTCTTTAATCAGTGTTTGGTCCCTGCAGAGCCTCTTGAGACTTACTTCCAAGCAGCAACATTGTCTTCAGCTCAAGAACTTCCACTGGTAATCCAGTCATTTTATGTGCCATGCTACTTGGGGTGATGTCAGGGAAGTTCTTTGAGAGCCCCATTTTCTACCCAACAAGTAGCAATAGAACATGTTTCTGTATGTGTGAGTCACCCCCTGAAATTTCATTCTTAGAACACCCTTAAAAATAAACTTCCGCACTAAGAGGGAGCATTTCTTAGTGGCCCTCATGTATTTGACTGTTTGTCTGTCTCTCATCATCCAGGGCATGACCAGAATCCATAGATATTTAATGGCCTCAGAATACTCTGGCGCTCTTCAATAGTGAGGCTACATTTATCGAATACCATTGAAAAGATAGCATCTATTTTTCAAATGGTCTAAAAGAATAATCTGCATCAGGTAGTTTTCAAATCCAAAACCCAAGAGAATTTTGCAAAGAAATCCTATTTGATTTCTGCCAAAGGGTTAGTCCACACATATATATGACAGAAATGTCTACTATTGATATATGAACAGTCAGATCTTGTGGGCTAATAGAGAAAGCCTGGGGCTGATTCTCAGTAAATTTATTAAGGATTTCTGCTTAGGGTCCTTTTCTACCTGGTGACTTTGTGACAAGAGACAGATTCCTAGGTTTAGGAGCATGCTTTTGGCAAAACCAGAAAAGTCCTATGGTCTCTCCCTTCTTTGTTATTAGCATGATCTGAAAAACATGACAACGTGTTGCATATTTCAAGCAATATCTCTGGTTGTTCTAACACATAATTCCTAGATTTTCCACAGATGGAACTAAACCTTGAATATTGCTTGAAAACCACTACCCTCTAGTTATCATATGACTATTAGAGGCCTTAATTCTTTTCAGTTTATTTCTCTGAGGAAGCAATTAACATGATAACTACTAATTTGCCCTTAATGGTTGTTAATTCCAAATCTTGTCTGAGTTAGATTATGGCAATATGCTAAAAGACTCAAATATCCCTGGGGCAATATAGTGAATGTATACAAACTCCAATCTATGAAAATTCACGTTGTGCCTTTGTGGACTTAGGGACTATTATGAAAGTTGTTATAAAAGTGGGTACGTGTTCACCAGTCCCACTTGGCCTGTTGTTCTTCCTAAATTGTCTTTATAATATTATTGCCAGCACAGGCCCTTGGATCTTTAATCAACAGAAATATATAAGTGACCAGAATAGAGTGCCATGCTGCACTTTATTGGGTCTCATTCTGTAGCACAAGGGAGCAAAAGCAAGTAACAGATACACTTGCCCACTCCCCCAGAGGAACAGCTTGGGTCACTAAAGGAGTAATGAGGCAGGTCCATGTGTTGGTCAGGAGACAGAGCTGAGATGGTCTAGCCACCCCTTGGTGATGCTGTGTACAGGGATCATGCACAGTACCCTGCTTTTGCTCCATGTACCTCAGAAGTGGCATTTGGTTTGCGGTTTTATTATAGTTATTGTTCACAATTTCCCCAACTACACATTCATCCCTTATAGTTTCTGTGGATCCTATTGCCCCAGGAGACATTTGTCCAGGTGCAAGTACTCCAGCAAGAGTCCCAGGTCCCAGCCTATTTCAATGTCAGGTAGCTGAAATAATCAGCAGACTCACCTTGTCTGACATTTAATAGTCTCCACTACCTGTTATTATAGGCTTCCCAGGTGAGTCAGATGGTGAAGAATCTGCCTGCAATGCAGGAGACCCAGTTCAATACCTGAGTTGGGAGGATTCCCTGGAGAAGGAATCCACCTTCCTTCAAGGTGGGTGGATGGGAATACCACCCACTCTGGTATTCTTGCCTAAAGAATTCCATGGACAGAGGAGCCTGGTCTATGGATCTATACAGTCTATGGATCTCAAAGAGTCAGACACGATTCAGTGTCTAACACTTTCATCTGTTATTAAGTGGAATCAGATAGTTATTTTTTAGAAATTTAGTCAGCATCGAATTTCATCTTCAATCATTTCCTTAATCAGACCATTAATGTTGTTCTTGAATTTGCACTGCTTAGTTTACTGATGGTGATGCTTCAGGCAATTGTAAAGGCTCCAATTAACCAAACCTCCCAGAATTGGGCAAATTTTAACCCAGCAAATATCCAAAGGGAGAAAGACAAAGATACCACACCTTGTTCTTATACCACGTCCATCCCAATTATACATTCAGGTATCAAAGTCTTCCAGCCCCAAACCACCAGGAACACAGCTATAGTTGAGTTGGTTTGGGTTTAGTACTCATGGCAGTGGGGAGAACATAAACCATGGGGAATTACAGACAGGTGCCTTAATCCAAGGGTGTAAGAATGGTTGTTACAGGATTTGAGTATATGTGAGGTGACTTGGGGGAGGGTTTAAGGAAGCAGGCCTCTGCTCTGATTAGTGACTCTAAGGGAGCACGAATGGTGATATAACTGAGTGTCTTAACAAACCTGATAGAAGAGGCTAGAGTGGGGCTAAAGTTGTACTATGTAATGAACTCATTACCTGGGAGAGGGTGATATTTACTGATAGTATTTTATGGTTTGTACACTGATCTTGTTTTTGTTTGTACTGAAACAAAATTATGAGTTGGTCAAAATTATGGAAGTCACCATGTGCCTTTCTCTGATGTTGGTGTTTTGTGATATTGTTTGTGTGCAATAAGAGAGCACCATTTCTAAGCTCTGAGATCAGGTCTGCTGCTGCTGCTAAGTCACTTCAGTCGTGTCCAACTCTGTGCAACCCCACAGATGGCAGCCCACCAGGCTCCCCCGTCCCTGGGATTCTCCAGGCAGGAACACTGGAGTGGGTTGCCATTTCCTTCTCCAATGCATGAAAGTGAAAGTGAAGTTGCTCAGTCGTGTCCAACTCTTCGCGACCCCATGGACTGCAGCCTACCAGGCTCCTCCGCCCATGGGATTCTCCAGGCAAGAGTACCGGAGTGGGGTGCCATTGACTCGAACAATTCCAAAGCGCAAGTGTGTCAGGCTAGTTCCCAGACCTCAGGAGTGCTTCCCTCTTTCTCACCTGCCAAGCCACTGAGGATATGAGAATAATTAGGGGTCAGTTAATAGCCGAGTTTGATGGAATCAGAGTGAACATTTGTACCCCGGAAATGTTGATTAGTGCACTCACATACAGAAAACTCTAGTCTTTAGTGATATACCAAAGGATCGTCTCCTGTTTTTAAAAAATGGGATAAACATGTAGAAAGTCTACTTATTAACATTAACCCAAGAAAGAACTAGGTAGGATTCAAACTCTGTCACTTGGATAGACTAAACTTTCGGACAATCACCACACCAGCACCTACAGAAAATCATTTTTTCATGTTGCTCATGATTTTTTTATTTTAAAGAAGATACACTGATTAGAGATAGGATAGACATAGTAGGGATGGAAAGTTGTTGCATTAGAACAAATCAAGGGACATATTGGCCCAGCCCAGCAGGATCAAATGCAGAAGGCCAAAGCTGATTCCATCTCACTGATAACTCAGCAAAATATGTTAAACCATGGAAAGAAACCTGAAACAGAAAAAAGATAAGAGGTTTTCAAAAAAGGTTGAAAATGTGGCTTTATACCTTGGAATCTGCAAGAAGACTAACAAATGTCAAATGGCACTGAATCCATGGTCAAAAAGAGATTTACATTCCTGGAAGATAAACACCTAACTCCTGTCCAGAGGCAGTTGGACATGGAGCCTGGGATGGAAGCCTAGATCAGTGGGAAGTTTAGAAAAAAAACAGAGATGACCAATATGATTCGTTTTCCATGTGCTACAGCACACAGCAGTCCAGGCTTCTCTTGTTAAAAGACAAATATTCATTTTCTCACCCTTTGACTACCCAGTACAGAACTTTGAGCCAAGAGCCATGCACTGAAAGAGTATAAATATTTCTAAGATTCCTCAAGACTTTCATTGCTTATGTACCAATCCATCTCATCTCTTATGGCACAATATTCAGGGGGAAGTTTCTGTTGCAGTTTTTTATTTCATCATCTTTAAAATATTTATTTCATAGAGTTACTATGAGATTTAAACTATTTGGTTGACCATATCTTATGGAAAAACCTGAACGAACTTTTAGGCCAACCCTACATTATATATGTGAATTTGATACCACATTGCCTGTCATATATTCAGAATCAATCATAGTAGTCACTGATTTTACCAGGCTGTTTAAGGTCAGGGGGAAATGAACCAGGAATAGGAAGACTGTACCATGAACCACAGTGGAATTCCAAATTCCCAGAAATACCCAGAATAACACTCAAAGCATTCTGCCTCAAGGAAGCATCTTTGTAAAGATATTTTCTATTTTTAGAAAGATCTTTAAAGGAAATAGGAATTTTCTAACAAAACAGACTTAGCCAGGTACTTGGCCACATGGAGGGACATACTTTGGTCTCTCTGTTGTCAATTTTACTAATGATGAATTTTACCTATTAATTTCAAAAATTTCAAGAGCCATGCAGATAAAATTGGTAAACAAGAGACTCAAAATTTTTGATTCCTCTGATGTTGTCTCTTGGCTTGATTTGTAAAACCACAAGGATTTAGAAAATACTGAAAAGAGAACAGAACTTTTCTCGTGACTTTTTCTGCCCCCCAAATATAGTCTATGCTGAGAATAGTGGACACAGGAAATCCAGGAGATCCATGAATAAAGTACATATGGGGTGATCTTACAATGTCGAGTGGTGGTAGATGCAGTACTCTTCGAGCTGGCAGCAGTGGAAGTGGAAGCAGCAGAGCCTGTGGTGGGGGCATCTGTACTTTGACTAGGAGCATCTGTACTTTCGCTGGGAGCATCTGTGCTTTCACTGGGAGCATCTGTGCTTTCATTGGGAGCATCTGTACTTTCGCTGGGAGCATCTGTGCTTTCACTGGGAGCATCTGTGCTTTCACTGGGAGCATCTGTACTTTCGCTGGGGTCAGCAGAGCTCGTGGCAGCAGCTTCAGAAGCTGAAATTAAGAGGAAACATTCAAATCAAGACATGTTATTCTTCAGGCAACATACTTGAATGTGCATTTCTCATTCTGAATTCATCTCAGCAAATGTCATCAATTCTTTCATACCTTTACCCTAGCTGCCATCTCTCCTCTTACTCATTCTTCCTAGCCCCGTCCTTTGTGGGAGAGAAAGAGTTTAGCATTTCCTTGCTAGGGCAGTGAGGCTGAGGGAAGACACAGGCAAATACTTTCTGCTAGCATGAACATGAAAGACCAAATCCACATATGTCCTTATTCACAGGAGCCACTGATGAGAGACAAAAAGGAACTTCCTGTGGACTGACATTCTGGGGACTTCCCCAGAATGACTTAGAACTGAGTAGGTTCTAAGTATGAAGAGCATTGCAGTATGAGGAGAAGAGAAGAATCAGTTGATTCATCTCAGATTAGAGGGAGTATCTCCTTTCTTTTAATGTAGCAAAATCTCTTTTTGCAAGTTCTGGCCTAAGGAGATATATATATATATTTGTCATACCTTTTGTGGGAACTTGTACTACAGCAATAATTGTGAGAGTCCCTTCTACATAATGGGAAATATTGGTACTATTCTAGAAATAATAAAAATAAGCAAATGCTGTTTCACCCACCCCATGTTCAAAAGGACCTTGCCAAGATTTATGAGATTTATCTCTCCCCACAGAGCTGCTAACAAATAGCAAGAGTCAGACCCCAAAACTGTGAGCGAAAACCATCTCATCACCATCTCCATACCCGTACTCTAGCTGTGCTGACTCAGGCGTCATACAGAAAAGGGAATATTTTCTAACTGGACTCCACATGGCACATGTGGCACGGTATGCTAGGTCAGACTAGAGTCAGTGCCCTGTGATCAGAGAACCCAAGTCCCCAAGCTGTTGAGGCTGAAAAGAGGAATCTTCAGAATGCCTGTGTGAGCACAACACACAGCATAGAATGGGCAGGGTGCTGTGGGGACAGTCCAAGAATGACCAGGAGCTTTGGTCCACAACCTTGGGATTCAGGTTAAAGAATGAAAACAAACCTCAGCCTGGGAATCAGGCATCGATGCCATTACAAAGAGCAGAGCTTAGGGCCCTACTTGCACTTGACCCCTACATTCCACATCCTGTTACCCCACTCTCCCATGTGGTCCTTATGCCCTCATTTCTGCATCACTCTTAGGCAGAAAGTGAAGAGGAACTAAAAAGCCTCTTGATGAAAGTGAAGGAGGAGAGTGAAAAAGTTGGCTTAAAGCTCAACACTCAGAAGACTAAGATCATGGCATCTGGTCCCATCACTTCATGGGCCATAGATGGGGAAACAGTAGAAACAGTGTCAGACTTTATTTTTGGGGGCTCCAAAATCACTGCAGATGGTGACTGCAGCCATGAAATTAAAAGATGCTTACTCCTTGGAAGGAAAGTTATGACCAACCTAGATAGCATATTCAAAAGCAGAGACATTACTTTGCCAACAAAGGTCCATCTAGTCAAGGCTATGGTTTTTCCAGTGGTCATGTATGGATGTAAGAGTTGGACTGTGAAGAAAGCTGAGCACCGAAGAATTGATGCTTTTGAACTGTGGTGTTGGAGAAGACTCTTGAGAGTCCCTTGGACTGCAAGGAGATCCAACCAGTCCATTCTAAAGGAGATCAGTCCTGGGTGTTCTTTGGAAGGAATGATGCTAAAGCTGAAACTCCAGTACTTTGGCCACCTCATGCGAAGAGTTTACTCATTGGAAATCACTTTGATGCTGGGAGGGATTGGGGGCAGGAGGAGAAGGGGACGACAGAGGATGAGATGGCTGGATGGCATCACCAACTCGATGGATGTGAGTTTGAGTGAACTCCGGGAGTTGGTGATGGACAGGGAGGCCTGGCGTGCTGCAATTCATGGGGTCGCAAAGAGTCGGACACGACTGAGCGACTGAACTGAACTCAGGAACTACATTCTCCTCATTATGGTGAAACCACACTCCTCACAATCTTTTAATTCAAACCGCACACCTGGTGCCTGGTCTGCAGGTTCTTTTGTCTTGATGCAAAACAATTCAGGCACAGAAAGAATTCAGCCAGAGGCAAAGTAACAGGCAAAGAGGGAGTTAATTAGAGTAGGATACTTGTGAGAGATACAGGCAGGCAAGGGACTGCAGCCCTGAGAACAAAGAGGGCTGCCTACTTTTTTTTTTTTCTGGCTGTATCCCGAAGCTTCTTGGACCAGAGATCGAAAACAGGCTCAAGCAGTGAATGTGTCACATCCTAACCCATGGACCACCAGGGAATTCCTAAGGGCTGCATTTTTGTAATCATAGAAAAAATGGGAAGGGTAGAAGACCACAGATTTTCTCTTTTGGGGTCAGACGTCAAGGCTTACATCATTAGTTCCTCCTTGACATTATATGGTCTAACCAGAACTGTCATGGTGCTATCGTCATATGTATATTAACAGAGAAGTGGTGACATATCCTGAAATACTGTAATTCATCTCAGGTTGTGGTATAATGTCCTCTTTCACCTAGTTTCTTTTCTCTTTCACCTGTACTCCTGTCTTGGCTATGTGCAGGAATGCAGTTTTTTAGGATCTGTTATTATAAACCTCCCAAGGCCAAATTCAGGCCTCATCCCATTTTTCAGTGGCAGTGGCCACTGAGTAAACAGTAAGTCTGTTTACTTTCAAAATGTTCTGATTGTTGCTTAGTTGCCATATGTTCTGATCATCTTCTGGTTGGTGTCTAGCTCATGGTGATCTTCTGAAGTCCCTCTCTGTCTTCCCCAAGTGGGATTTCCAGGTGTAGAACTATCTTATTCTATCCCTATCACAGGGACTAAATGGCCTCTCATTTACACACTGGCCATATATTCAACTCTTTGGTTTAGGGTAATCAGAAGGACTTTACATGCACCTCCCCCAAATTCTCAGGCCACAACATCAGACCACGGCCTCCTCTCTGCTGAAGGAAATTCAATGATTCACCCATAATTTATATATATCCATGCCAGAGTGTTCATGTTCTCTAATAATGTGTAAGAAATAAGCAGACTTTCTATGTTCACCATAAACATTTGAATCAGGCAGAAGGCTTTGCCAGGCTTGGGCTTAGGAATCCTTATATCCTATCTCCTGTGGAAACTTTGACATGAGGCTGGGATGGAAAATGGTCGTTGCTGAAAGGAGATGAAGTGCAAGGGCAGACTTACCTGGTGGGTCCTGTGGAGCAGCTGTTGTATCCTCTGAAAGAGAAAAATAAAAACAGGACATGAGTTGAACACCAGGTTTTGGTGTGGAAAGAAGAATATGGACAATGGTGCAGGCTTTCAGAGTCAAATAACTTTAGTGTTTGGTGCACACGTTGAGGGGGAAAAGATGCACAGATAATATAAAATCCCATAATATGTGGTCACGTTTGATTTCCTGAAATAAACCTCTGATTTGTGTTCTTAAACAGATTTTACTGACTCTGACCATGAAACTGGGTTCCAAGATCAGAAATGAGCTATGATCTGATTGAATTAGGAAGAGCCTAAGGGTAGAGTCAAATCTATCGTGAATGGTCAATGAAAATGGTGATGGAACAGGGGACTGGAGTAGAGGACAGGAGAGGCCAGCATTCTAGGCTCCCCCAAACCCACATCCACAGAGTTCTTATCTTGATGTAACTACTCCTCCAAACCTTATTTTCAGGTAAGAATCTTTACTTACGGCCAGAAACCAGGATGGTGGAAACTGCCACCAGTGTCAGGAAGGCTAAGAGCTTCATGATGGTCAATTGCAAAGCAGGTATCACAGGAAATTTTCGGAGCCTGGAGGAATCTTGACTCCAGGATTCCACATCAACATTATATAGGAAGAAACAGAACACCAATCAGAAGATGCCAGACCAGAATCCAGGTTAGTTAATGCCAAGAGTTACCTCAGAGAAACCACTGAAGAGAACACAACACATCCTGAGGCTCTTGGAAAGATCATAATATCAATCATTTCATCTGACACACTCATACCTTGCAGATAGAGTGGTATCATGATTATAGTCTTTTCTGACAAGATGAAAAAACCCCGCATCCAGTCTTGCTGATTTAGTCATATCTGCAGTGCTCCCTTCAGAGACTTTGGAAGTTTACTCAGGCTTGTCTCTCATCAAAGGAGATTAATCAGGGTAGAGCAGCCTGATGGGAGAACCACCATCTGCGAGTCAGGCTGTGCATTCTTCCAGCTATGGCCTCTTTCTTGCACATGTGAATAAAGAGAAAAACAATAGAAAATGAAACAGATGTCTGTTAATTAATGCATGCCTCGACTCCATACATTCATTCTACAAATATTCATTGAGCGCTAGACATTAAGGAAGCAGTAGTGAACAAAGCACACAAAAATTACACACCATACACCCTGTTGTTGAAACCCATACCCATATGTTAATAAGTAAATAGGAAGGAAGGGAGGAAGGAGAGAAAAATGGAAAAGAATAATTTGTATATATAAGGTGATCAGTTCACTTCAGTCACTCAGTCGTGTTTGACTCTTCGCGACCCCATGAATCGCAGCACGCCAGAGCTCCCTGTCCATCACCAACTCCCAGAGTTCACTCAGATTCACATCCATCGAGTCAGTGATGCCATCCAGCCATCTCATCCTCTGTCGTCCCCTTCTCCTCTTGCCCCCAATCCCTCCCAGCATCAGAGTCTTTTCCAATGAGTAAACTCTTTGCATGAGGTGGCCAAAGTACTGGAGTTTCAGCTTTAGCATCATTCCTTCCAAAGAAATCCCAGGACGGATCTCCTTTAGAATGGACTGGTTAGATCTCCTTGCAGTCCAAGGGACTCTCGAGTCTTCTCCAACACCACAGTTCAAAAGCATCAATTCTTCAGCACTCAGCTTTCTTCACAGTCTGACTCTCACATCCATACATGACCACAGGAAAAAACCATAGCCTTGACTAGATGGACCTTTGTTGGCAAAGTAGTGTCTCTGCTTTTGAATATGTTATCTAGGTTGGTCATAACTTTCCTTCCAAGGAGTAAGCATCTTTTAATTTCATGGCTGGAATCACCATCTGCAGTGATTTTGGAGCCCAAAAAAATAAAAATAAAGTCTGACACTGTTTCTACTGTTTCCCCATCTATGTCCCATGAAGTGATGGGACCAGATGCCATGATCTTAGTCTTCTGAGTGTTGAGCTTTAAGCCAACTTTTTCACTCTCCTCCTTCACTTTCATCAAGAGGCTTTTTAGCTCCTCTTCACTTTCTAGGAGATAAAGCCTAATAAATAATAACACAGGTAAGAAGGAAGGAAAGAATTATAGGAGATGGAAAGTGAGGTTATGTTTACAATATGGAGCACAAAAATGGGCTTCCCTGTGGCTCAGATGGTAAGGAATCTGCCTGAAATGCAGGAGACCCAGGTTCAATCACTGAGTCAGAAAGATCTGGAGAAGGAAATGGCAACTCACTCCAGCATTCTGACCTGGAGAATCCGATGGACAGAGGAGCCTGGCAGCGGGCTACAATCCACAGGGTCACAAAGAGTCACACACAACTTAGAGACTAAGCAACAACAAAAGCCCAAAAATGCTAAATTCATATTCTCAAATTAAAATTAAGTCAAATTAACAACTGAAATTAAATCCAGAATGTTCTCCAAAATGTTTTACTACTACGCTTTCCTGTCACTTAGTTTTTTTATAATTATCATTATGAAAGTTAAAATAGAAGTGTATATAAGAAAGTAAAATTTACCAGACACAATGAGAAACTGTAATTATTACTTTGTTAATATACATTTCCTAAACACTTTTATGCACATATGAATACATGCTTCTCCATGCTTAGCATTCCAAACTATTGTTTACCACTACCAAAAACCTGGAGAAAGAAATGGCAACCCACTCCAGTATTCATGCCTGGAGAATTCCATGGACAGAGGAGCCTAGCAGA
Organism: Bubalus kerabau; assembly: GCF_029407905.1. Lineage (NCBI taxonomy): Eukaryota > Metazoa > Chordata > Mammalia > Artiodactyla > Bovidae > Bubalus > Bubalus kerabau. The sequence continues at coordinate 97,220,621 of NC_073624.1, read as the reverse complement.
CTACAGTCCATGGGGTGGCTAGAGTTGGACACAACTTAGCGACTAAACCAAACCACCACCAAAAACAAATTTTTAAAATGAAATTTAAATTAATTTAAATTAAATGAAATTTAAGTCAATCAATTAACGGATAATTAATTGATTTTATAATTATAATTTATATTTATATAGATAATTGTTAATATATATTCAATGTTATAATATTTTATATGTTATATAATTAATATGTGAATAATTAATATATTTATATAAATGTATAATTAATGTATAATTCATTTAAATTAATTAAATGAAAATTTAATTTAAAACAAATTTAAATGAATTTCTCCATGTTCCTCTTATCATATGTAAATCTGTACATATACAAATCTATATATATGTTGATATGTTTCTTACAATATGGTATGCAAAACAGCATTATATTCTGGATCATTCTTTCTTCTTTGTGCATTCAACATGACATCTAACAAATCTAGGTCAGCCACTATAGATCTATATCATTCCTTTAAATGGTGTTGTTATATCATACTTGACTCTAACCTTACATGTTGATAGAAATTGAGGTCACTGCTAGTTGTTTCTGCTACCAATCATAAAGCCATTGATATGCCTTTTAATGTACTCTTAACAAATATTTTATATCAATGCTCTAGATTGCTAGACTTATTAATAAACTCATGAATATTTTTAAGAGGTAGTATCAAATTGTTTTTCCAAAGAACTCAAAAAGTATTATTAAAGGAAAGAAAATACGAGAGTGCTTCTTTCCAACCATCTTGCCAGAAGTAAATGTATCACAATATTATTTTGCTGACCTGATCTGTCAAAGCAGTATTTGGTATGCTCATTTGCATTTCCTGGATTATAGTAAATTTGAACATACTACATGCATTAATTGACATTTGAACTTCCTCATTCATGATTTTCTATTCAAATAGTTTATTCTGTCTTCTGATCTTATCATTTTAAAGACTTAGCATACAAAAGGGATTTTAATATTTTTAAACTCTTACAACAATTACAAGGCTTTACAGTCTAACACAATTTTAATTTTATTCACAATATATTTTTAAAGTTTCAAATTAAGTAACCTATCATTTTTATTATACTTCCATTAAGCAGTTTGCAAAACACATAACATGACATCTTAAATTTGTGACCCTTCAGTATTCCTCCATACAAACTTCACATCTCTTTGTACCCTCTGAACTTACCCAATGATCAGAAACCTGGCCCCACCAGCAGTGCACACTCTCATTTGAATCATTTAGTAAAGGACCTAGGCCCTGAAAGAAAACCAAAAAATAAGCCTCAGCCTAAAGGGAGGTCTTGAGAGGAACGTCAAGGACTTGGTCCAAAATCAGGTCCCCTGCCCCTTGTCAGATACCTCACAAAGATTGGAAGATTCTGCAGTAGTCCTGGACTGGGATGGGCAAGGATACGTGAGTGGATTTCATAAAGACAAGAATTAACTAGACACAGATAAACAAGAGAATATGGTACTAAGTTTATATAAAAGAGAAAAGATGTAATTAGAAGTCTCAGGGTGATGTGAGGCCCTGGAAGATTCGGTGTTGGGATCAAAGATCAGTTCTCATCCTGTTCTTCCATCAAGGGAGCTGAGAAACAAACAGGGCTACACAGTAAGTGTTCAGCAATATAAATCTGACTGTGTGCACAAGCACAATGTGCAGACCTAGCGTGTTTCTTCTAGTTATCAATAGCTTCCATTGTCGCTGTTCAGTCTCAAATAGCACCTCTTCATGGAAATCAAGTTAGATTCTATTTTCACATAAGGTTTATCACTCCCTGATATTTTCTTGTCTCACTGTTTCTTTGTCCTTGGCTTCTCTGGTGTTGTCTTCCTTCAAATAAATGGACTCTAAAGGAACAAAAAAACCTAGAAGAATACGAAGCACTGAGTATGCTCTTGAGAAACGAGCCTAACTATACGAATGAATTAGCGTTTGCCCTGCTTCATTCCATACTCCAAGGCCAAATTTACCTCTTACTCCAGGTGTTTCTTGACGTCCTACTTTTGCATTCCAGTCCCCTATGATGAAAAGCACATCTTTTTTGGGTGTTAGTTCTGAAAAGTTTTGTAGGTGTTCATAGAACCATTCAACTTCAGCTTCTTCAGCGTTACTGGTTGGGGCATAGGCTTGGATTACCGTGATATTGAATGGTTTGCTGTGAAAACAAACAGATCATTCTGTCATTTTTGAGATTGCATCCAAGTACTGCGTTTTGGACTCTTGTTGACCATGATGGCTACTTCATTTCTTCTAAGGGATGGACATCACCAGATGGTCAACACCGAAATCAGATTGATTATATTCTTTGCAGCCAAAGATGGAGAAGCTCTATACAGTCAGCAAAAACAAATCCGAGAGCTGACTGTGGCTCAGATCATGAACTCCTTATTGCCAAATTCAGACTTAAATTGAAGAAAATAGGGAAAACCACTAGACCATTCAGGTATGACCCAAATCAAATCCCTTATGATTATATAGTGGAAGTGAGAAATAGATTTAAGGGACTAGATCTGATAGAGTGCCTGATGAACTATGGACAGAGGTTTGTGACATTGTACACGAAACAGGGATCAAGACCATCCCCATGAAAAAGAAATGCAAAAAAGCAAAATGGCTGGCTGAGGAGGCCTTGAATATAGCTGTGAAAAGAAGAGAAGCGAAAAGCAAAGGAGAAAAGGAAAGCTATAAGCATCTGAATGCAGAGTTCCAAAGAATAGCAAAGGAGAGATAAGAAAGCCTTCTTCAGCCATCAATGCAAAGAAATAGAGGAAAACAACAGAATGGGAAAGACTAGAGATCTCTTCAAGAAAATGGGAGATACCAAGGGAACATTTCATGCAAAGATGGGCTCAATAAAGGACAGAAATGCTATGGACCTAACACAAGCAGAAGATATTAAGAAGAGGTGGCAAGAATACACAGAAGAACTGTACAAAAAAGAGCTTCATGACCCAGATAATCACGATGGTGTGATCACTCACCTTGAGCCAGAGATCCTGGAATGTGAAGTCAAGGGGGCCTTAGAAAGCATCACTACGAACAAAGCTAGTGGAGGTGATGAAATTCCAGTTGAGCTATTCCAAATCCTGAAAGAGGATGCTGTGAAAGTGCTGCACTCAATATGCCAGCAAATTTGGAAAACTCAGCAGTGGCCACAGGACTGGAAAAGGTCCGTTTTCATTCCAATCCCAAAGAAAGGCAATGCCAAAGAATGCTCAAACTACCGCACAATTGCACTCATCTCACATGCTAGGAAAGTAATGCTCAAAATTCTCCAAGCCAGGCTTCAGCAATATGTGAACCATGAACTTCCAGATGTTCAAGCTGGTTTTAGAAAAGGCAGAGGAACCAGAGATCAAATTGCCAACATCCGCTGGATCATGGAAAAAGCAAGAGAGTTCCAGAAAAACATCTATTTCTGCTTTATTGACTATGCCAAAGCCTTTGACTGTGTGGATCATAATAAACTGTGGAAAATTCTGAAAGAGATGGGAATACCAGACCACCTGACCTGCCTCTTGAGAAATTTGTATGCAGGTCAGGAAGCAACAGAACTGGACATGGAACAGCAGACTGGTTCCAAATAGGAAAAGGAGTTCGTCAAGGCTGTATATTGTCACCCTGCTTATTAAACTTCTATGCAGAGTACATCATGAGAAACGCTGGGCTGAAGGAAGCACAAGCTGGAATCAAGATTGCTGGGAGAAATATCAATAACCTCAGATATGCAGGTGACACCACGCTTATGGTAGAAAGTGAAGAGGAACTAAAAAGCCTCTTGATGAAGGTGAAAGAGGAGAGTGAAAAAGTTGGCTTAAAGCTCAACATTCAGAAAACGAAGATCATGGCATCCGGTCCCATCACTTCATGGGAAATAGATGGGGAAACAGTGGAAACAGTGTCAGACTTTATTTTGGGGGCCTCCAAAATCACCGTAGATGGTGACTGCAGCCATGAAATTAAAAGACGCTTACTCCTTGGAAGGAAAGTTATGACCAACCTAGATAGCATATTAAAAAGCAGAGACATTACTTTGCCAACAAAGGTCTGTCTAGTCAAGGCTATGGTTTTTCCAGTGGTCATGTATCGATGTGAGAGTTGGACTGTGAAGAAAGCTGAGTGCTGAAGAATTGATGCTTTTGAACTGTGGTTGAAGAAGACTCTTGAGAGTCCCTTGGACTGCAAGGAGATCCAACCAGTCCATTCTGAAGGAGATCAGCCCTGGGATTTCTTTGGAAGGAATGATGCTAAAGCTGAAACTCCAGTACTTTGGCCACCTTATGTGAAGAGTTGACTCATTGGAAAAGACTCTGATGCTGGGAAGGATTGGGGGCAAGAGGACAAGGGGACGACAGAGGATGAGATGTCTGGATGGCATCACTGACTCGATGGATGTGAGTCTGAGTGAACTCCACGAGTTGGTGATGGACAGGGAGGCCTGGCGTGCTGCGATTCATGGGGTCGCAAAGAGTTGGACACAACTGAGCGACCGATCTGATCTGATCTGATATATTCTTTTCCACTGGTCAGGTACTCCTGTCTGCTCTCAGCTGATGTTCTGCATGCACTTCTGTGTCTGAAGGTGTATCCCTGATGTATCTGTGGAGAGAGATGTAATCCATTTCCACCTGCTTCTCTGCCATCTTGTTCTCCCTAAGTGCAACTCTTGCTCCCATGAATTCTGAATGGCTGCTCCACTCTAGAAACCCAGAACAAACCACAAAATACTCTTTCCTGAAGTAAAGCAATCAGACAAGTGTTATCCCCATTGTTCACACTTTACTTTTTTTTCTGTCTCTCTGGGAATATGCCACTGTTTATTCTTCATTATGTTTTGTTTTCTTTTTCTTAGTATCTTCTTATTTCTTTTTACAAGTCTCATTATCTCACTCAGTATCATCCTTTACCCTCATCTAAACTATTTTTACACATTGCCTTTATTATAGTTGCATAAATTTTACAGGCTGTACAACATTCTCATGCTTCCCAAACTCCCTTCCTGAAAATCTGAAAATAATTACACACCAGGACTGACACCTCGGGAAAATATCCTTCCCAATACTGTGTGGTTTACCCTAGAATACTTAGATAAGCATTCTTTTTCCTCATCAGCCCCCTCATCCCTCACATTTACTCTGTCTTTGAGAATCAGATTACCCTCCTGCATATCTGACAAAAATTCTACTACAAGAGTGTCCTTCCTGAAGCCTGAGGACAGTTTCATTCTGTATACAGTTTGTTCTTGCTCGCCTGTCTCTATCCTAACATTTACCTTAATCTTGCATCATCACACTTGCTGGATATTTACTTTGCACACAGTCAAGTACTTATTCAAAAACCTGAGCCAGGTACTTGGATATTCTGTTAATTTTTATCTGGAATTATTATTGAATTATTCAGCACTATTATAAAAAAAAGGGGTTGGAGATTTGATAAGAGGAATAGATTCTGGGTTGAGAGTAATTCATAGTAAAACTTCAAGGACACGTTTATTTTTTTTAATTTTTTTATTGAGGCATATTTGATTTATAATATTACATTACTTTAAGATGTATAACAAAGTGACTCCAAATTTTTATATGTTATACTCAGTTTACAGTTATAAAATATTGAACTAATTCCCAAGGTAAACAATATACCCTGTAGCTTATTTATTTTATATTTAGTAGTTTAAACCTCTTAATCCCCTTTCCCTCTGTTGCCCCTACCACCTTCTGTCACCTAAATGGTAACCAATAGTGTGTTCCCTATAACTGTGAGTCTGTTTATCCTTTGTATAATCACTGCTGCTGCTACTGCTGCTATGTCGCTTCAGTTGTGTCCGACTCTGTGTGACCCCATAAATGGCAGCCCACCAGGCTCCCCATCTCTGGGATTCTCCAGGCAAGAACACTAGTTAATTTTATTTTTTAGATTCCACAATTAAGTGATAGCATACAGTATTTGGCTTTCTCTGTCTGACTTATTTCACTAAGCATATTACCCTCCAGAACCATCCATGTTGCTACAAATGGCAAACTTTCATTCTTTCTTATGACTGAGTCATATTTCATTGTAGATATACACCACATTCTCTTTATCAGTCGTTTCTTGATGGAACCTTAGGTTCCTCCTATATATTAGCTATTGTGAGTAATGCTGCTGTGGACATTGGGTTGCCTGTATCTGTTTAAGTTAGTGTTTTTATATTCTTTCGATATATACCCAGGAGTGGAATTGCTGGATCATTGAAGTTCATTATTAGGTTTTTTGAGCACTTGATACTGTTTTCTGCATTGGCTGAACCAATTTACATCCCCACCAGCAGTGTACTAGGGTTGCCTCTTCTCCACATCTGCATCAACATTTATTATTTGCCATCTTTTGACAATAGCTATTCTGACAGAAGTGAAATGGTATTTCATTGTGGTTTTGATTTGCATTTTTCTGACTGTTTACAAAGTTGAGGATCTTTTCATTAGACTGTTGGCCATCTGTATGTCTTCACTGGAAAAATGTCTAATTAGGTCTTCCACCCATTTTTTAATTTGTTTTTTTTTGTTGTTTTTTTTGTTTTGTTTTGTTTTGAGATTGACTTGTATTTGCTGTTTATATATTTTGGATATTAACACTGTATCAGTCATTTCATTTATAAATATTTTCTTTCATTCATCAGCTTCTTTTTTCACTCTGCAATGGTTTCATTTGCTATGCAAAAGCTTTTAGGTCCAACTTTAATTGGACCTAAATTAGGTCCAACTTATTTATTTTAATTAGATCCAAGTTATTTATTTTGTTTTTGTTTCCTTTGGGAAACAGATCCAGTAAAGTGTTGTTACAATTTATGTCAGAATTTTGTTTTGCTAATGTTTTATTCTAAAAGTTTTATGGTTCCCAATCTTACATTTATGTCTTTAATCCATTTTCAGTTTGTATCTATATAGGGTGTGATAAAATGTTCAAGTTTCATTCTTTTCCATGCAGCTGTCCAGTTTTCCTAGCACCACTTATGGCAGAAAGTGAAGAAGAACTAAAGAGCCTCTTGATGAATGTGAAAAAGGAGAGTGAAAAAGTTGGCTTAAAGCTTAACATTCAGAAAACTAAGATCATGGCATCCGGTCCCATCACTTCATGGCAAATAGATGAGGGAACAGTGGAAACAGTGGCTGACTTTATTTTTCTGGGCTCCAAAATCACTGCAGATGGTGATTGCAGCCATGAAATTAAAAGATGCTTACTCCTTGGAAGGAAAGTTATGACCAACCTAGACAGCATATTAAAAAGCAGAGACATTACTTTGTCAACAAAGGTCCATCTAGTCAAGGCTATGGTTTTTCCAGTGGTCATGTATGGATGTGAGATTTGGACTATAAAGAAAGCTGAGCACCAAAGAATTGATGCTTTTGAACTGTGGTGTTGGAGAAGACTCTTGAGAGTCCCTTGGACTGCAGGGAGATCCAACCAGTCCGTTCTAAAGGAGATCAGTCCTGGGTGTTCATTGGAAGGACTGATGTTGAAGCTGAAACTCCAAAACTTTGGCCACTTGATGCAAAGAACTGACTCATTGGAAAAGACCCTGATTCTGGGAAAGATTGAGGGCAGGAGGAGAAGGGGACGACAGAGGATGAGATGGTTGGATGGCATCACCGACTCAATGGACATGGGTTTGGGTGGACTCTGCGAGTTAGTGATGGACAGGGAGGCCTGACGTGCTTCAGTTCATGGTGTCGCAAAGTGTTGGACATGACTGAGCGACTGAACTGAACTTATTGAAGAGACTGTCTTTTCTCCATTGTCTCTTCTTGTCACCTTTGTTGAATGTGAATTGACCATAAGTATGTGAGTTGATTTGGGGGCAATCTGCTCTGTTCCATTGGTTTATGTATCAGTTTTGGTGTCAGTACTGTACTGATTTGGTAACTATAGGTATGAAGTACCACCTGAAGTTGGAGAGCATGGTTATTTTAACAGTATTAATTCTTTCAACCCATTAGTATGATATATCTTTCAATCTGTTTTTGTCATCTTCAGTTCTTTTCAGGTCATTTACCTCTGTAGGTAGGTTTATTCATAGTTATTTTATTCCTTTTAATGTGATTGTAAATGGGATGGTTTCTTTACTTTCTCTTATGTAGTTGATGGTTAGTGCATAGATATACAAGAGATTTCTGATATTAATTTTTATTCTGTACCTTTATGGAATTCATTGAAGAGCTCTAGTAGTTCATTGTTTTTTGTTTTTGGGGGTTTTTTTTTGCTGTTGTCTTTAAGATTTTCTATGTATAGTATCATGTCATCCGCAAATAGTGATAGTTTTACTTCTTCCTCCCCAATTTGGATTTTTTTCATTTCCTTTTGTTGCCTGATTGATGTGGCCAGAACTTTCAATACTATGTTGGATAATAGTGATGAGTGTGGGCAATCTTGTCATGTTCCTTATCTTAGAAGAACTGTTTTCACCTTTTCATCACTGAGTATGCTATCAGATGTAGGCTGGCTTATCATATATAGCCTACTTATTTTGAGAGCTGTTCCCTCTCTACCTACTTGCATGAGGGTTTTTACCATATATGTATATTTAATATTGTTCAAGCTTTTTCTGCAACTTTTGACATGAGCATATGGTTTTTCTTTTTTTTTTTTCCTTCTCTAGTCCAGCTTTACTTAAAATATAGTAAATTTACAATGTTGTATTAGTTTCAAATGCTCAGCAAAGTGATATTCTTTTTCAGATTCTTTCCCATTATAGGTTATTATAAAATATTGAGTATAGTTCCCTGTGCTATATGTAGGTCTTTATTGTTTACGTATTTCATACATTTTATTGTGTTTATGTTAATCTCCATCTCCTCATTTATCTCCCTTTGCCCCCACTATCCCTTTTGGTAACCATAAGTTTTTCTATGTCTTGAGTCTATTTCTGTTTTGAAAATAACTTTATTTGTATCATATCCACACATAAATGATAACATATGATGTTTGTCTTTCTCTGTGTGACTGACTTCACTTAATATGGTAATCTCTTAAGTCTATCCATGTTGCTGCAACTAGCATTATTTCATTCTTTTTAGGACTGAGTGATATTCATGTGTGTGTGTGTATGTGTGTGTGTATATATATATACCACTTCTCCTTTATCCATTCATTTGTCAGTGAACACTTCAGTTGCTGTCATGATGTGGCTATTGTAAGTAGTGCTACTATGAACATTGGTGTACAGGTATCTTTTCAAATTAGAATTTCCTCAGATATATACCCAGGAGTGGAATTGCTGGATCATATGATAACTCTATTTTTAGCTTTCTAAAGAGGTTCCATATGGTTTTTCATGTGGCTGCACCAATTTACATTCCCACCAACAGTGTAGAAGGGTTCTTTTTTCTCCACACCCTCTCCAGCATTTATTACTTGCAGACTTTTTTATGATGACCATTTTGACTGGTCAAAATGTGTGAGGTGTGAGGTGATACCTCATTGCATTTCCATATTAGTGATATTGAGCATCACTTCATGTGCCTATTGGCCATCTGTATATCTTCTTTGGAGAAATGTCTATTTAGTCATTGCCCCTTTTTTGATTGGATTGGTATCTTGGATGCAATCTCAAAAATGACAGAAAGATCTCTGTTCGTTTCCAAGGCAAACCATTCAATATCACAGTAATCCAAGTCTATGCCCCAACCAGTAACGCTGAAGAAGCTGAAGTTGAACGGTTCTATGAAGACCTACAAGACCTTTTAGAACTAACCCCCATAAAAGATGTCCTTTTCATTATAGGGGACTGGAATGCAAAAGTAGGAAGTCAAGAAACACCTGGAGTAACAGGCAAATTTGGCCTTGGAATATGGAATGAAGCAGGGCAAAGACTAATAGAGTTTTGCCAAGAAAATGCACTGGTCATAAAAAACACCCTCTTCCAACAACACAAGAGAAGACTCTATACATGGACATCACCAGATGGTCAACACCGAAATCAGATTGATTATATTCTTTGCAGCCAAAGATGGAGAAGCTCTATATAGTCAGCAAAAACAAGACTAGGAGCTGACTGTGGATCAGACCATGAACTCCTTATTGCCAAATTCAGACTGAAATTGAAGAAAGTAGGGAAAACCACTAGACCATTCAGGTATAACCTAAATCAAATCCCTTATGATTATACAGTGGAAGTGAGAAATAGATTTAAGGGCCTAGATCTGATAGATAGAGTGCCTGATGAACTATGGAATGAGGTTTGTGACATTGTACAGGAGACAGGGATCAAGACCATTCCCATAGAAAAGAAATGCAAAAAAGCAAAATGGCTGTCTGGGGAGGCCTTACAAATAACTGTGAAAAGAAGAGAAGCAAAAAGCAAAGGAGAAAAGGAAAGATATAAACATCTGAATGCAGAGTTCCAAAGAATAGCAAGAAGAGATAAGAAAGCCTTCTTCAGCGATCAATGCAAAGAAATAGAGGAAAACAACAGAATGGGAAAGACTAGGGATCTCTTCAAGAAAATCAGAGATACCAAAGGAACATTTCATGCAAAGATGAGCTCGATAAAGGACAGAAATGGTATGGACCTAACAGAAGCAGAAGATATTAAGAAGAGATGGCAAGAATACACAGAAGAACTGTACAAAAAAGAGCTTCACGACCCAGATAATCACGATAGTGTGATCACTGAGCTAGAGCCAGACATCCTGGCATGTGAAGTCAAGTGGGCCTTGGAGAGCATCACTGCGAACAAAGCTAGTGGAGGTGATGGAATTCCAGTTGAGCTATTCCAAATCCTGAAAGAGGATGCTGTGAAAGTGCTGCACTCAATGTGCCAGCAAATTTGGAAAACTCAGCAGTGGCCACAGGACTGGAAAAGGTCCATTTTCATTCCAATCCCAAAGAAAGGCAATGCCAAAGAATGCTCAAACTACCGCACAATTGCACTCATCTCACATGCTAGGAAAGTAATGCTCAAAATTCTCCAAGCTGGGCTTCAGCAATATGTGAACCGTGAACTTCCAGATGTTCAAGCTGGTTTTAGAAAAGGCAGAGGAACCAGAGATCAAATTGCCACCATCTGCTGGATCATGGAAAAAGCAAGAGAGTTCCAGAAAAACATCTGTTTCTGCTTTATTGACTATGCCAAAGCCTTTGCCTGTGTGGATCACAATAAACTGTGGAAAATTCTGAAAGAGATGGGAATACCAGACCACCTGACCTGCCTCTTGAGAAATCTGTATGCAGGTCAGGAAGCAACAGTTAGAACTGGACATGGAACAACAGACTGGTTCCAAATAGGAAAAGGAGTTCGTCAAGGCTGTATATTGTCACCCTGTTTATTTAACTTATATGCAGAGTACATCATGAGAAACGCTGGACTGGAAGAAACACAAGCTGGAATCAAGATTGCCGGGAGAAATATCAATAACCTCAGATATGCAGATGACACCACCCTTATGGCAGAAAGTGAAGAGGAACTAAGAAGCCTCTTGATGAAAGTGAAAGTGGAGAGTGAAAAAGTTGGCTTAAAGCTCAACATTCAGAAAATGAAGATCATGGCATCCGGTCCCACCACCTCATGGGAAATAGATAGGGAAACAGTGGAAACAGTGTCAGACTTTATTTTTTGGGGCTCCAAAATCACTGCAGATGGTGACTGCAGCCATGAAATTAAAAGACGCTTACTCCTTGGAAGGAAAGTTATGACCAACCTAGATAGCATATTCAAAAGCAGAGACATTACTTTGCCAACAAAGTTTCGTCTAGTCAAGGCTATGGTTTTTCCAGTGGTCATGTATCGATGTGAGAGTTGGATTGCGAAGAAGGCTGAGTGCCGAAGAATTGATGATTTTGAACTGTGGTGTTGGAGAAGACTCTTGAGAGTCCCTTGGACTGCAAGGAGATCCAACCAGTCCATTCTGAAGGAGATCAGCCCTGGGATTTCTTTGGAAGGAATGATGCTGAAGCTGAAACTCCAGTACTTTGTCCACCTCATGCAAAGAGTTGACTCATTGGAAAAGACTCTGATGCTGGGAGGGATTGAGGGCGGGAGGAGAAGGGGACGACAGAGGATGAGATGGCTGGATAGCATCACTGACTAGATGGACGTGAGTCTGGGTGAACTCCGGGAGTTGGTGATGGACAGGGAGGCCTGGCATGCTGCGATTCATGGGGTTGCAAAGAGTCGGACACGACTGAGCGACTGATCTGATCTGATCTGATCTGATCCCTGTGGCAATACAAGGCAAAGGAAATACAGATTTCAGTCTGTGAAAATGCAAATTGTACCTGGGTGGACTGAGAAACTATTATGAAAGAGAAGGTGTTATTGAACTACATAAGGGTTCACCAACCCCTCGTGGATTGTCACTTTTCCTAAATAATCTTTTTCATATTTTTACCAACGCCTGCCCTTGGTTCAATAGAAATTAATAAGACGCCAGAGCAGAGTTGCAGGCAAGACTTTACTGGGGCTCATGCTGCAGCAGGCAGTATTGAAAACAAACAACAGGTACCCTTGTTTACTCCGAAGAGAACTTGCTTGGTTCCTCAAAGGGGTAGCAACAGAGGCAGGTCTGTGGGTTGGGCAGGAGGCATAGCTTAGGTGGTCTGCCTACCCCGTTGGTGGTGCTGTGAGCAATGATTCTCGGCAGGGACAAGTAGAAGAGAATTACTTTTAAAAAAGAAAAGAGATTTAGTAAACATCAAATTTCAGTCTCAATCATTTCCTTAATCAGAGCATTAATGTTGCACTTCTTGAATTTTGCACTGCTTAATTTACTGATAGAGTACAAACAGTTCTAAAGTTCTCATTGAAAAAAATTCCCCAAATTGGGCATAATTAAATCCAACAAATTTCCAAAGTGAAAAGGACAAAGGTACCACACATTGTTCTTATATAATGTCCATCCCACTTATGCATTCAGATATCTAGGCCCTCCAGCCAAAAACTACCAGAAATACAGCTGTAGTGGAAAAGTATGAGTTTAGTGCTCATTGCAATGAGGAGAACATAAACCATAGGGGATCACAGAGAGGTGCCTTAGTTGAAGGGTGTTAGAAAGGATTTATTTCAGGATTGGGGCCTGTGTGAGGTGATTTGGGGGAGGGTCCAGGGAACCAGGCCTCTTGGCTTGGTGACTCTAAGGGAATAATGCTGTGACTGAGTCTCTTAATAAACCTTATCTAGGGGAGAAGAGATTAGAGTGAGGCCTAATCTTTAAGAGCTAATAAAACTGCAGTCACTCATTACATAGTAGAAGGTGATAGTTACTATTTTATGATTTACACACTGACCTTGTTTTTGTCTGTACTGAAATTTAGAAGTTGGTCAAAATTATGAAGGTCACTGTGTGCCCTTTTATGCTGTTGATATTTTGTGAGATTGTTTGTGTCCAACTATAGAGCACCATTTCCAAGCTGTGAGACCAGGTCAACCACTAAAAATTCCAAAGTCACATGCATTGGGCCAGTTTCTAGACCTCAGGAACTGCTTCCCTCTTCCTCACCTGCAAAGTCACTACAGATACAAGAGTAATTATAGGTCAGTTAATAGTAGAGTTTGATGGAATCAAAATGAACACTTGTACCTAGGAAATATTCATGAGTGCATTCTCAAGACAAAGCGCAAGTCACTAGTGATATATGCAAGGACTGTGTCTTGTTTCAACAAATTAGATAAACATTTATTAACAGTAACATAAGAAAGAACTATGTAAGAATCAAAGTACCTGTCATTTGGATTGACTAAACTATGGGACAACCACCACCCAACACCTAGAAATATAGTACTTTTGATGTTGCTCATTATTATTTTTTATTTGACTAAAGATAAACTGATTAGCAATAGGAGAGATATGATAGGGCTGAAAAGCAGTTGCATCAAAACAAATCAAGGGACATTCTGGCCCAACCCAGTAGATCAAATGCATAAAGCTGAGGTTGATTCCATCTCACTAATAACTCTCAGCAGACAATTATCTGAAGCCATGGGTACCAATCTGAAACAGAAAAACATTATCAAGAGAATTCCAAAAAAGAGAAAGAGTGTGGCTTCCTTCCCTGGAATATGCAGGGAGACTAACAAATGTCAAATGACACTGAATTCAGTGGAGTGAAAAAGACATGAGATTTGTATCCTCAGAAAACAAACACCTAAACCTTCCAGAGACAGTTGGACATGCAGTCTTGAACGGAAGCCTAGTTTGGCTGGAAGTTTAGAGAAAATAGAAAGACCAATATTTGTTAGTTTTCTGTGTTCTGTGACACAAAGCAAGCCAGCCTTCTTCTGATCAAAGAAATTATTCATTTTCTCATCTCTGGTTCTCTGAGTACAGAACTTTGTGTGCCAAGCATTGGCTCAGGCACTAAAAAAGTATAATGCAATATTTCAAAGGTTTTCTCAGGACTTTCATTGCTATGTACAAACCCATCCCTTTTCTTACTGTACAGTGTTTGGGGGAAATTTTCTATTATAATTTTTTATTTCATCATCTTTAAAATATTTATTTCACAGACTTACTGTGAGACTTAACTTACATAATGACTGTGAATTTGATACCATATTTCCTGTCAAATATTCAAAATCAACCATATTTGCCATTGATCTTACCAGGATGTTAAAGGACAGGCAGAAATGAACAGGAGTAGAAGGACTATACTGTGATCCTTAATAGATTTCCACATTCCCAGAAATAGCCTGAATAACACTCAAAACTTTCTGCCATAAGGAAGCCTTATTGTAAAGTTGTTTTCTCTTTCTGGAAAATTCTTTAAAGAAGCAAACAATTTCCTGGTAAACAGCAAACATAAAGAGGTACCTAGCCACATGGAGGCACATATTTTGGTCTTTAACAGTTCTACTGAAGATGATTTTTTTCCTATTAAATGCCAGTATTTCAAGAGCCATGTAGGTAAAATTGGTAAACAAAAGACTGCAAATTCCTGGCTCCTCTAACATGGCTTTTCTCATGACTTCCTTGGCCCCCAAAATGTAATCTATTGTGAGAATAGGTAACACAGGGAATCCAGGAGACCAATAAACAAAATACTTCTGGGTGAGGTGGGGGGGAGGTCTTAAAAAAATAAAAGGGACAATTGTGAGTGTTCTTGGTGCCAGCAGCTGTAGTCATGGTGGGAGCAGTTGTGGCAGGAGCAGCAGCAGTCAAGGCAGCAGCATCAGAAGCTGAAATTAGGAGAAACATTCTAGTCAAGACATTTGACTCTTCCTCAGGCAACAAAATTTGTGTTGCCAAAGCTTGAACGTGCAATTCTTATTTTGAATTCATCTCTGCAAATGTCACCAATTCTGTCATACCTTTACCCTGGCTACCCTCTCTCCTCTTTCCTCATTCTTCCTGGCCCTGTTCTTGGTGGGGCACAAGAGTTTAAAGTTTCTATCCAAGGGGAATGAGGCTGAGAAAAGAGACAGTCAAATACTGGCTCCAGGGACTGAGCACAAAAGACCAAATCCACATGTGTCTCTGTTCACAGGGACCACTGCTGAGAAGCAAGAAGGAAAATAACTTTTAGACTGATGTTGTGATGACTTCCTATGGAATAATTTAGAAGTGAATAAAAGTGAAGAAAGAATGAGACAAGGCATCTCAGATTAGAGTAATAGTAGCTCTTTTCTTTGAATGCAGTAAAATCTCTTCCCATAGACTGCAACATGAAAAGAGGGCATATTTTTCTCACTTTCTGGGGGGACTCTATGTGCTATAGCAGTAATTGTGAGAGCCACTTAGGTATAGCAGGAAATATTGCTATACTCTGGTAATAATAAAAATAAGCAAAGACTCTCTCATCCAACCCCATGTTCAAAAGGAACTTGCCTTTATTTATCTCTTCCTACAGGGAGAAATTTGTATGCAGGTCAGGAAGCAACAGAACTGGACATGGAACAACAGACTGGTTCCAAATAGGAAAAGGAGTTCGTCAAGGCTGTATATTGTCACCCTGCTTATTTAACTTATATGCAGAGTACATCATGAGAAACGCTGGGCTGGAAGAAGGACAAGCTGGAATCAAGATTGCTGGGAGAAATATCAATAACCTCAGATATGCAGATGACACCACCCTTATGGCAGAAAGTGAAGAGGAACTAAGAAGCCTCTTGATGAAAGTGAAAGTGGAGAGTGAAAAAGTTGGCTTAAAGCTCAACATACAGAAAACGAAGATCATGGCATCCAGTCCCATCACTTCATGGGAAATAGATGGGGAAACAGTGGAAACAGTGTCAGACTTTATTTTTGGGGCTCCAAAATCACTGTAGATGGTGACTGCAGCCATGAAATTAAAAGACGCTTACTCCTTGGAAGGAAAGTTATGACCAACCTAGATAGCATATTCAAAAGCAGAGACATTACTTTGCCAAAAAAGGTTCATCTAATCAAGGCTATGGTTTTTCCTGTGGTCATGTATGGATGTGAGAGTTGGACTATGAAGAAGGCTGAGCGCCGAAGAATTGATGCTAACTGTGGTGTTGAAGAAGACTCTTGAGAGTCTCTTGGACTGCAAGGAGATCCCACCAGTCCATTCTGAAGGAGATCAGCCCTGGGATTTCTTTGGAAGGCATGATGCTAAAGCTGAAACTCCAGTACTTTGGCCACCTCATGTGAAGAGTTGACTCATTGGAAAAGACTCTGACACTAGGAGGGATTGGGGGCAGGAGGAAAAGGGGACAACAGAGGATGAGATGGCTGGATAGCATCACTGACTCGATGGACGTGAGTCTGGGTGAACTCCGGGAGTTGGTGATAGACAGGGAGGTTTGGCGTGCTGCGATTCATGGGGTCACAAAGAGTCGGACACGACTGAGCGACTGAACTGAACTGAACTGACAGGGCTTCCCTGATAGTTCAGTTGGTAAAGAGTCTGCCTGCAATGCAGAAGACCCTGGTTCGATTCCCGGGTTGGGAAGATCTGCTGGAGAAGGGGAAAAGCTACCCACTCCAGTATTCTGGCCTGGAGAACTCCATGATAGTCCATGGAGTTGCAAAGACTCGGACAGGACTGAGCGACTTTCACTTTCATTAGGGATTCTCAGATAGCACAGTGGTAAAGAATCTGTTTCCAATGCATGAGACCCAGGAGATGTGGGTTCAATTCCTGGGTTGGGAAGATCCCCTGGAGAAGGAAAATGGCAACCCACTCCAGTGTTCTTGCCTGGGAAATCCCTTGGACAGAGGAGACTGGTGGCTACAGTCCATGGGGTCACAAAAGAGTCGGACACAACTGAGCACACAGATATACAGAGCTGCTAACAAACAGCTCTGTATATGTATATGAGTCAGACCCTGTAACTGTGAGCTAAAACCACCTCAACACCATCTCCATATCCATACTCTAGCCATGCTGAGTCAGGCCTCGTGCAGGAGAGAGAAATTTTTCAAATTGAACTCCACATGGCACATGTCTTGACCCCCTCCATGTGGTCCTAATGCCATCATTTCTGTTCTACTTTTGTGAAGTACATTCTCCTGCTTCATTCTGGGACAAACTGGCCTCTGTTTGACTCACTGGTCAAATAATCAGCCCTTCAATTTAGTGTCATCAGGAAGACTTTTACATGAACTTGCCCAAAATTCTCAGGCCACAAGCTCAGATCACACTCTCTTGGCCTTTCTGATAGAAAAAATTAATGACTGATCCAAAATTAATATAAATTCATGCCAGAGACTTCATATTCTTGAATAACATGTAAGAAATATGCAGATTTTCTATATTCATCATGAATTTTTGAATCAGGAAGAAGGTTTTCCCAGGCTTGTGCTTAGGATTCGTTATAACCTCTCCCCCATGGAAACTCTGCCATGAGGTTGAGATGGAAAATGGTCATTGCAGGAAGGAGATGAAATGCAAGTACAGGAGAAGTATCAGTAGGAACTTCTGTTGTATCCTCTGAAAGAGAAAAATGAAAAATAGTATGTTAGTTGAACACCAGTTTTGGGTGTGGAAAGAAGAACATAGGCAGTGGTGCAGGCTTCCACAGATGAATAACTAGTCTTTGGTGCACACGCTGAAGGCGGAAACATCCACAGATAACATAAAATCTTACAAAAACATTGTATGTGGTCACTTTTGCTTTCCTGAAATAAACCTCTGATTTATGTTCTTAAACAGATTTTGCAGCCTCTGGCCATGAAACGGGGCTCAAAGGTCAGAACTGACTAAACACCTGACTGAATTTGGAAATTCAGTCTGACATGACTGAGCGACTGAACTGAACTGAATAAATAATAATACAGGAAAAAAGAAAGAAAAGAGTTGGAAATGGAAAGTAAGTTTACAGTTTTAGATAAAGTAGTCCAAAAAAGCCAATTAAATCCATAATCTCAAATTAAAATTAAATCCAATTAACAATTCAAATCTATAATTACCTCCAGAACTTTTTACTACTGCTCTTTTGCATTACTCGATTATTTTAAAATTTTTTATTATAAACCAAAACTGAAAGTGTATCCAACCAGACCATCTAACATAATAACTGAAATTACTATTAAATACTATCTTTGCTAAACACTTTTCCACACATATGAACTCTTTCTCCTCCATGCCACATTATCACTATTAACACTACCAAAAAGCAACTGTTAAGTGAATTGTTCCATGTTCCCTTTATCATAGACAAATGTGTATATATGCAAATGTAGTTAATATATATGTTTCTTACAAAATGGTATACCAAATAGTGTTACATTTTGGATTATCTATCCTCATTATGCACATAGCAATACATCTTTGAAATCAAAGTCAACCACTATAGATCTGAATCATTCCTTCCAGTGGCTTCTCTAAGTCCTAATTGACTCTGTCATTCCTTGTTGATGGAAATTGAGATCATTTCTGGTTTTTTACTGCTACCAGTCATGAAGCCACTGATAAGTTTTTCATGTACCCTTATTAAGTATTTTATATCCATGCTCTAAGTTTCCAGAGGTTTTTTAAATAAATTGTATGTATTTTATTAGATGATACCCAAAAGAATCTGAAAATTAAGAGTTAACAGAAACAGAAAATAGGAGCACATTTTTCCAGCCATCTTGCCAGCAGTGAATTTACCTACTTTAATTTTCCAAATCTGATCATGTCAAAAGCAGTATTTGATATGGTCATTTGCATATCCTGGATTACAGTAAATATGAGCATATTGTATATATTTGAATTGTATATAGTTGAATTTCCTCTTCTGTGATTTACCTATTCAAATATTTAAATTCAAGTAGTCCTATCATTTTTGTATACTTTCTATATTAAGCAAGTTTTCAAATATGTAGTTGGGTCATCTTAAATTTGTGATCCTTTAATATTAATTCATGTAAGGGTCACATCTCTCTCTAATCTCTGGATTTAACCAGTGATCACAAGCTTGGCCCCGGTCACAGTGCACTCTCTTTTGGAACATTTATCACGGGAGCCAGACCCTGAGAGGAAACCAGGAAAGAAGCCTCAGCTTGACAGGAGGCCTCAGAATGGAATGTCACAGACATGATCTCAATCCAGATATCTACCACTTGCCGTACACCACACAGAAATTGGAAGATTCGGCAGCACTCAAGGACAGGGATAGGCATGGACACATGGCTGAATTTCCGATAAGCCAGCATTAACCAGACACATAAACAAGGGGATCATATACAGAGTTTATAACAAGAAGAGGTGAAAAGAAGTCCAGAGTAATGTAAAGCCCGGTTAGGTTTGGTGTTAGGATCACAGGTCAGCTCTCATCCTATTATTCCATGAGAGGAACTGAGGAACACACAGGGCTGCACAGTGACTGTCCAGCATTAGAAATCTGAATGCATGCATCAGACTCAGCACTTTTCTACTAGTTACCAATAACTTAAGTATCACCTCTTCGTGGACGTTTCCAATGGCTTCCAAATTAAAGTAACCCTCAACTTGTGAGCAGATAACTTGATTCAATTTTCATCACCATATCACTCCATGATATTTTTTTGTCTCATTGTTTCTTTGCCCTTTGTTTCTCTGGTTTTCCGGGTCCCTTCAAATAAATAAGCTCTAAGAGCAAAAAAAGCTTACTTAGTTGCACTCTATTTCACAAGACCTAGAGGAAGGCCAAGCATTTGGGAGACTCGATAAACGTGAGTTGATTAGGAGGAGGAATGAATGATTGAATAAATATAATACAAGAATTAAGCATTCCACAGAGGAGGAGGAGTTTGAGTATTAGAGAGGGAAATACTGTGAAAAGTAAGGATGCAGCAGCATGTGGATGAAATCTTGAAAAGCTGAACCACAGGCTATGATTGTGAGCTATGATGTAAAATGGATATAGAAGAACTAGTAAGGCAAGAATCCCATGAACAGAATTAACTATGAAAGAATTCTGGTGGTGGTTAGGAAAAAAGTTTCTTTATTATCCCAAAATTCCAAAATCATGTAAACCTGAATAAAAAGAGTGATGCAAAAAAACAGCATGAACCTACAGATGAAGATAGGCGTACCCCACACCAGTGAACCATAGTCATCACTCAGCTGTACCTGATAAAACTCACAATACTTCCTGTACTGAAAATTAGGGAAGTTCCTTCCAAACCTGCCCTGTGTGCTGGTTCATCATGCTGCTATCAGAAAACATCTCCCCAAAGTACAAATTTTCTCCACCATTGAAATTTCCTATTTATGGGAAAAAGCTTCTAATTCTTTCCCTAATTCTCTTTCTTTTCTCATGGCTGGTCCATGCTGGAAACCCCAGAAATGCCCTTTCATGAAGCTAAGCAATCAGAAGTGTGTTGTTGCCATTGTTATCACTTTTACCTTTTTTCTCTTTCTCTCTGGGAATACTCCACTGTTTCTTCTTCCTTTATTGTCTTTTGTATTTTTATTCTTTTTCTGACCATCTTTTCCAAAATTTCTCCCTATTTCTTTTTGCAAGTCTCTCTGTCTCTCTGAATGTCTTTGTCATACTAAGTTTATCTATAGCTCTCATCATCCTTCGCCCTCACCCACACTTTGCTAACAAATTGCATTTATTATATTTACATAAGTCTTACAGGCTGTGCAACATTCTCAGCTGTCCCAAACTCCCTTCCTATAAATCTAAAAATAATTACACACCAAGACAGTCCTCGTTGACACCTTGGGAAATATCCTTCGGAAACTGTGTCAGGTTTACCCTGGAATATTTAGATGGCTTTTTAAGACTACCTCCTTGTCCTCAGCCCCCTCAACCCTCACACTTACTCCTTCAATCACTAAGTGTCACATTACCCTCCAGGACATCTGACAACACTTCTATTAGAAGAGTGTCCCTCTTGACACCTGAGGGCAGTATCGTTCTGAATATGGTGCTAGGTGCTTGAGCTCAGTCCTGTCCGACTCTTTGCAACCCCATGGACTTTAGTCACCAGGCTCCTCCCTCCATGGGATTTCCCAGGCAAGAACACTGGAGTGGGTTGCCATTTCTTTCTCCAGAATATGGTGCTAAGCAGAAGCTTACAATACCTGCATTTCTCCTTCTTCCTACTCACCACCCTCTCCACGAAAACTTACCTTAGTCTTTTACCATGATACCCGAGGGATGTTTACTTTGCATACTGTCAAGAATTTATAAAAAAGATGAACAAATTACTTGGATATTGTGGTAAATTTTATTTGGAATTACTCTTGAATTATTCAGCACTATTCTTTAAAAAGGGGGGTGGTTACAGAGTTTGATAAGAAACGAATTCTGGATTGAGAGTAATTCATACTGAAACTTCAAAGACATATCTTTATTTTAGATATTTACTTTTTATTGAAATGTGTTTTATTTACAATATTATGTTACTCTCAGTACTTGAGTGCAATCTCAAAATGACAGAATAATCTCTGTTCATTTCTGTGTGACATGACAAAACATGGTCCACTGTAGAAGGGAATGGCAAACCACTTCAGTATTCTTGCCTTGAGAACCCCATGAACAGTATGAAAAGGCAAAAAGATAGGACACTGAAGATGAACTTCCCAGGTCGGCAAGTGCCCACTATGCTGCTGGAGATCAGTGGAGAAATAACTTCAGAAAGAATGAAGAGATGTAGCCAAAGCAAAAGCAACACCCACTTGTGGATGTGACTGGTGATGGAAGCAAGATCTGATGCTGTAAAGAGCAATATTGGATAGGAACCTGGAATGAAAGGTCCAAGAATCAAAGCAAATTGCAAGTGGTCAAACAGGAGATGGCAAGAGTGAACATCGACATTTTAGGAATCAGCAAACTAAAATGGACTGGAATGACTGAATTTAACTCAGATGACCATTATATCTACAACTGTGGGCAAGAATCCCTTAGAAGAAATGAAGTAGCCATCATAGTCAACGATGGAGTCCAAAATGCAGCACTTGGATGCAACCTGAAAAATGACAGAAAGATTTCTATTCATTTCCAAGGCAAACCATTCAATATCATGGTAATCCAAGTCTATGCCCCAACCAGTAATGCTGAAGAAGCTGAAGTTGAATGGTTCTATGAAGACCTACAAGACCTTCTAGAACTAACACCCAAAATAGATGTCCTTTTCATCATAGGGGACTTGAATGCAAAAGTAGGAACTCAAGAGATACCTGGAGTAACAGGCAAATTTGGCCTCAGAGTACAGAATGAAGCAGGGCAAAAGCTAATAAAATTTTGCCAAGAGAACGCACTGGTCATACCAAACACCTTCTTCCAACAACGCAAGAGAAGACTCTACATGTGGACATCACCTGATGGTCAATACTGAAATCAGATTGATATATCTTTGCAGCGAAAGATGGAGAAACTCTATACAGTCAGCAAAAACAAGACCAGGAGCTGACTGTGGCTCAGATCACGAACTCCTTATTGCCAAATTCAGACTTAAATTGAAGAAAGTAGGGGAAATCACTAGACCATTCAGGTATGACCTAAATCAAATCCCTTATGATTATACAGTGAAAGTGAGAAATAGATTCAAGGGATTAGATCTGATAGAGTGCCTGAAGAACTATGGATGGAGGTTTGTGACATTGCCAGGAGGCAGTGATCAATACAATCCACAAGAAAAAGAACTGCAAAGAGACAAAACGGTTGTCTGAGGAGGCCTTACAAATAGCTGTGAAAAGAAGAGAATCTAAAGGCAAAGAAGAAAAGGAAAGATATATGCATTTGAATGCAGTTACCAAGAATAGCAAGGAGAGATAAAAGAGCCTTGCTTGGTGATCAATGTAAACAAACAGAGGGAAACAACAGAATGGGAAAGACTAGCAACCTTTTCAAGAATATTAGAGATACCAAGGGAACATTTCATGCAAAGATGGACACAATACAGGACAGAAATGGTATGGACCTAAAAGAAGCAGAAGATATTAAGAAGAGGTGGCAAGAATACACAGAAGAACTGTACAAAAATGATCCTCGTGACCCAGATAATCACGATGGTGTGATCACTCACCTAGAGCCAGACATCCTGAAATGAGAAGTCAAGTGGGCCTTAGGAAGCATCACTACAAACAAAGCTAGTGGAGGTGATGGAATACCAGTTGAGCTATTTCAAATCCTAAAAGATGATGCTGTGAAAGTACTGCACTCAATATACAAGCAAATCTGGAAAACTCAGTAGTGACCACAGGACTGGAAAAGGTCAGTTTTCATCCCAATCCCCAAGAAGGGCAATGCCAAAGAATGTTCAAACTACCGCACAGTTGCACTCATCTCACATGCTAGGAGAGTAATGCTTAAAATTCTCCAAGCCAGGCTTCAGCAGTATGTGAACCATCAGCTTTCAAGCTGGATTAGAAAAGACAGAGGAACCAGAGATCAAATTGCCAACATTTTTGAATTATCGAAAAAGTGAGAGACTTTCAGAAAAACATCTATTTCTGTTTTTTGACTATGCCAAAGCCTTTGAATGTGTGGATCACAACAAACTATGGAAAATTCTTAAAGAGATGGGAATACCAGACCACCTGACCTGCCTCTTGAGAAATCTGTATGCAGGTCAGGAAGCAACAGTTAGAACTGGACATGGAACAACAGACTGGTTCCAAATGGGGAAAGGCTGTATATTGTCACCCTGTTTATTTAACTTATATGCTGAGTACATCATGAGAAACGCTGGGCTGGATGAAGCCCAAGCTGGAATCAAGATTGCCGGGAGAAATATCAATAACCTCAGATATGCAGATGACACCACCCTTATGGCAGAAAGCGAAGAAGAACTAAAGAGCCTCTTATGAAAGTGAAAGAGGAGAGTGAAAAAGTTGGCTTAAAACTCAACTTTCATAAAACTAAGATCATGGCATCTGGTCCCATCACTTCATGGAAAATAGATGGGGAAACAATGAAAACAGTGACGGACTTTATTTTGGAGGGCTCCAAAATCACTGCAGATGATGACTGGAGCCATGAAATTAAAAGGTGCTTGCTCCTTGGAAGAAAAATTACGACCAACCTATACAGCATATTAAAAGCAGAGACATTACTTAGCCAACGAAGGTCTGTCTAGTCAAAGCTATGGTTTTCCAGTAGTCATATATGGATGTGAGAGTTGGACCATAAAGAAAGTTGAGTGTCCAAGACTGATGTTTTTGAACTGTGGTGTTGGAGAAGACTCTTGAGAGTCCCTTGTACTGCAAGGAGATCCAACCAGTCCATCCTAAAGGAAATCAACCCTGAGTATTCATTGGAAGGACTGATGCTGAAGCTGAAACTCCAGTACTTTGGCCACCTGATGTGAAGAACTGACTCGCTAGAAAAGACCCTGATGGTGGGAAAGATTGAAGGCGGAAGGAGAAGGGGAAGACAGAGGATGAGATGGTTGGATGGCATTACTGACTTAATGGACATGAGTCCAGGAGTTGGTGATGAACAGGGAGGCCTGGCGTGCTGCAGTCCATGGGATTACAAAGAGTTGGACATGGCTGAGTGACTGAACTCAGAGAAGGCAATGGCAACCCACTCCAGTGTTCTTGCTTGGAGAATCCCAGGGATGGGGGTGCCTAGTGAATTCCAGGCTCTCAGACACTGCCATGTCTGGGGTCGCACAGAGTCGGACACGACTGAAGCAACTTAGCAGCAGTAGCAGCAGCAGAGTGACTGAACTAAATGAACTGATTCTGCATGTAAGTTAAACAAGCAGGGTGACAATACACAGCCTTGACGTATTCTTTCCCAATTTGGAACCAGTCCATTGTTCCATGTCCAGTTCTAACTGTTGCTTCTTGACCTACATACAGATTTCTCAGGAGGCAGGCAGGTAAAGTACTCTAGTTTTCCCATCTCTTCAAGAATTTCCCACAGTTTGTTGTGATCCACACATTCAAAGACTTTGGCATAGTCAACAAAACAGAAATAGATGTTTTTTTCTGAAATTCTCTTGCTTCTTTTATGATCCAACGGATATTGGCAATTTCATCTCTGGTGCCTCTGCCTTTTCTAATCCAGCTTGAACATCTGAAAGTTCATGGTTCATGTACTGCTAAAGCCTGGCTTGGACAATTTTAGCCATTACTTTGCTAGTGTGTGATATGAGTGCAATTGTGTGGTAGTTTGAACATTCTTTGGCATTGCCCTTCTTGGGGATTGGGATGAAAACTGACGTTTTCCAGTCTGTGGTCACTACTGAGTTTTCCAGATTTGCTTGTATATTGAGCGCAGTACTTTCACAGCATCATCTTTTAGGATTTGAAATAGCTCAACCGGTATTCCATCACCTCCACTAGCTTTGTTTGTAGTGATGCTTCCTAAGGCCCATTTGACTTCCAGGATGTCTGGCTCTAGGTGAGTGATCACACCATCGTGATCATCTGGGTCACGAGGATCATTTTTGTATAGCTCTTTTGTGTATTCTTGCCACCTCTTCTTAATATCTTCTGCTTCTTTTAGGTCCAAAACATTTCTGTCCTTTATTGAGCCCATCTTTGCATGAAATGTTCCCTTGGTGTCTCAGATTTTCTTGAAGAGATCTCTAGTCTTTCCCATTCTATTGTTTCTTCTATTTCTTTGCATTGATCACTGAGGAAGGCTTTCTTATCTCTTCTTGTTTTCTTGGGAACTCTGCATTCAAATGCGTATATCTTTCCTTTTCTTCTTTGCCTTTAGAGTCTCTTCTTTTCACAGCTATTTGTAAGGCCTCCTCAGACAGCCATTTTGTCTTCTGCAGTTTTTTCCTCGGGGATGGTCTTGATCACTGCCTCCTGTACAATGTCCAAACCTCCATCCATACTTCTTCAGGCACTATGTATATCAGATCTAATCCCTTGAATCTATTTCTCACTTTCACTGTATAATCATAAGGGATTTGATTTAGGTCATACCTGAATGGTCTAGTGATTTCCCCTACTTTCTTCAATTTAAGTCTGAATTTGGCAATAAGGAGTTCGTGATCTGAGCCACAGTCAGCTCCTGGTCTTGTTTTTGCTGACTGTATAGAGTTTCTCCATCTTTCGCTGCAAAGATATATCAATCTGATTTCAGTATTGACCATCTGGTGATGTCCACATGTAGAGTCTTCTCTTGCGTTGTTGGAAGAAGGTGTTTGGTATGACCAGTGCGTTCTCTTGGCAAAATTTTATTAGCTTTTGCCCTGCTTCATTCTGTACTCTGAGGCCAAATTTGCCTGTTACTCCAGGTATCTCTTGAGTTCCTACTTTTGCATTCAAGTCCCCTATGATGAAAAGGACATCTATTTTGGGTGTTAGTTCTAGAAGGTCTTGTAGGTCTTCATAGAACCCTTCAACGTCAGCTTCATCAGCATTACTGGTTGGGGCATGGATTACTTGGATTACTGTGATATTGAGTGCTTTGTCTTGGAAATGAACAGAGATCTTTCTGTCATTTTGAGGTTGCATCCAAGTACTGCATTTCGGACTCTTTCATTGACTATGATGGCTACTCCATTTCTTCTAAGGGATTCTTGCCCACAGTTGTAGATATAATGGTCATCTGAGTTAAATTCACTCATTCCAGTCCATTTTAGTTTGCTGATTCCTAAAATGTCGACGTTCACTCTTGCCATCTCCTGTTTGACCACTTGCAATTTGCTTTGATTCTTAGACCTTTCATTCCAGGTTCCTATCCAATATTGCTCTTTACAGCATCAGATCTTGCTTCCATCACCAGTCACATCCACAACTGGGTGTTGCTTTTGCTTTGGCTACATCTCTTCATTCTTTCTGGAGTTATTTATCCACTGATCTCCAGTAGTATATTGGGCACCTACCAACCTGGGGAGTTCATCTTTCTGTGTCCTATCTTCTTTGCCTTTTCATACTGTTCATTGGGTTCTCTAGGCAGAAATGTTGAAGTGGTTTTCCATTCTCTTCCCCAGTGAACCATGTTTTGTCAGAACTCTCCATCATGACCCATCCATCTTGGGTGGCCCTACATTGCAGGGTCATAGTTTCTTTGAGTTATACAAGACTGTGGTCCATGTGATGAGAGTGGTTAGTTTTCTGTGAGTGTGGTTTTCAGTCTGTTTGCCCTCTGATGGAGAAGGATAAGAAGCTGAAGGAAGCTTCCTGATAGGAGAGACTGACTGAGGGGGAAGCTGGGTCTTGTTCTGATGGGCGGGGCCATGCTTAGTAAATCTTTAGTCCAATTTTCTGTTGATGGATGGGGCTGTGTCGCCTCCCTGTTATTAAACTGGGGTCAAACTATGGTGGGGATAATGAAGATAATGGTGACCTCCTTTAAAAGGTCCCATGCATGCACTGCTACACTCTGCCCCAACCCTGCAGGTCGCCACCGACCCACGCCTCTGCTAGAGACTCCTGGACACTCACAGGCAAATCTGGGTCAGTCTCTTGTGGGGTCACTGCTTCTTTCTTCTGGGTCCTGGTATGCACAGGGTTCTTCTGTTTGTGCTGTCCAAGAGTCTGTTTCCCCAGTTCTGTGTAGGTTCTGGTGGCTCTATGGTGGGGTTAATGGCGACCTCCTTCAAGGGGGCTTATGCCATATCCAGGTATGATGCACCCAGAGCCCCTACCACTGGGGCAGTCCACTGCTGACCCGTACCTCCACAGGAGACTCTCAAACACAGTTCTGTCTCAGTCTCTGTGGTACAGAGTACATCTTGTGAAATGCCAAGCTGGAATGAAGGACAAGCTGAAATCAAGATTGCCGGGAGAAATAGCAATAACCTCAGATACGCAGATGACACCACTCTTATGGCAGAAAGTGAAGAGGAACTGAGGAGTCTCTTGATGAAAGTGAAAGAGGAGAGTGAAAAAGCTGGCTTAAAACTTAACACTCAAAAAACGAATATCATGGCATCTGGTCTCATCACTTCATGGCAAATAGATGGTGAAACAATGGAAACAGGGACAGACTTTATTTTCTTGGGCTCCAATATCACTGCAGATGGTGATTGCAGCCATGAAATTAAAAGACACTTGCTCCTTGGAAGAAAAGTTATGACCAACCTACACACCATATTAAAAAGCAGAGACGTTACTTAGCCAACAAAGATCCATCTATTCAAAGCTATGGTTTTTCAATAGTCATGTATGGATGTGATAGTTGGACCATAATGAAACCTGAGTGCTGAAGAACTGATGTTTTTGAACTGTGGTGTTGGAAAAGACTCTTGAGAGTCCCAAGGACTGCAAGAAGATCCAACCAGTCCATTCTAAAGGAAATTAACCCTGACTATTCATTGGAAGGACTGATGCTGAAGCTGAAACTCCAATACTTTGGCCACCTGATGCGAAGAACCGACTCGCTAGAAAAGACCCTGATGCTGGGAAAGATCGAAGGTGGAAGGAGAAGGGGACAACAGAGGATGAGATGGTTGGATAGCATCACTGACTTAACGGACATGAGTTTGAGCAAGCTTCGGGAGTTGGTGATGAACAGGGAGACCTGGCGTGCTGCAGTCCATGCTTTGCAAAGAGTTGGAGATGACTGTGTGACAACTGAACTTAACTGATGTTACTTTCAGATGTAGCACATAGTGAATTCAAATTTTTATAAATTACACTGCATTTATAGTTATAAAATATTGGCTTTATTCCCCATGCTGTACACAATATATCTTTTAGTTTAACTATTTTTTAATTAGGATTTTAAACCTAATTCCCTGCTACAGTATTGCCCACCTCACTTCAATCTCTGAACTCTTAACCTCTGATTTATGTGGGAGCCTGATTCTCTTTATGTGGGAGTCTGATTCTTTTTTGTGTAATGACTACTTTTTTCATTTTTAGGTTGCACATGAAAGTGATAACACAGTATTTGGCTTTCTCTGTCTTACTTATTTCACTAAACATAATACCCTCCAGATCCATTTATATTGTTCCAAATAGCAAAATTTCTTTCTTTTTATGGCTGAGTAATATTCCACTGCATATATACACCATATCATCTTTATCCATTCATCTGTTAATGAACACTTAGGAGCATGTAGGTTGCTTCTTTGTATAGATTTGGTATCAGGGTGATACTGGCCTCATACAATGGTTCAGAAATGTTCCTTCCTATGACATTTTTTGGAATACTTTAATAAGACTAGGTGTTAACTCTTCTCTATTTTCAATAGAATTCTCCTGTGAAACCATTTGGTCCTGACCTTTTTTTTTTGGGGGGGGGGGGAGTTGTTTTCTGATGTATTGAACTTCATTACAGGTAATTGGTCTGTTCATATGTTTTACTTCTTATTTCAGTGTTGGAAGCTGGTATATTTCAAGAATTTGGTCCATTTCTTCTAGGTTGTCTTACTGGTGTATAGTTGTTCATGATAACCTCTTAGGATCCTTTATATTTCTTGAGGTAACCTGTAACTTCTCCCTTTTAATTTATACTTTTATTGATTAGGGCCAACTCTCTGGAGTTTTTTGTTGTCATCTTTTATTTTTGATGAGTCTAACAGAAGATTTTCTATTTTGTTTATATCTTCAAAGAAAAGGCTCTTGTTTTCATTGATCCCTTCTATTGTTTTACTGGACCCCATTTCATTTATTTATGTTCTGATTTGTATGATTTCTTTCCTTTTACTAAATTTAGGTTTTGTTTATTCTTATTTCTCTAACTCCTTTAACTGTAAGTTTAGATTATGTGAAAGCGAAAAGTTATCAGGGCTTCCCTGATAGCTCAGTTGGTAAAGAATCCGCCTGCAATGCAGGAGACCCCAGTTCGATTCCTGGGAAGATCCTCTGGAGAAAGGACAGGCTACCCACTCCAATATTCTTGGGCTTCCCTTGTGGCTCAGCTGGTAAAGAATCCACCTGCAGTGTGGGAGACCTGGGTTCGATCCCTGGATTGGGAAGATATTCTGGAGGTGGGAATGGCAACCCACTCCAGTATTCTTGCCTAGAGAATCCCCACAGACAGAGGAGCCTGGC
The DNA here is from genome assembly GCF_029407905.1 of Bubalus kerabau. Taxonomy (NCBI): domain Eukaryota; kingdom Metazoa; phylum Chordata; class Mammalia; order Artiodactyla; family Bovidae; genus Bubalus; species Bubalus kerabau. The sequence continues at coordinate 97,190,325 of NC_073624.1, read as the reverse complement.
AGACTCCATGAGGTTGCAAAGATTTGGACATGACTGACTAACTAAGCATATTAGGTTATGTATTTGAGACTTTCCTCTTAGAGCTGCTTTTGTTGTATCCCACAGATTTTGGAGTGTTGTGTTTTCATTTTCTTTGTCTCCAGGTATTTTTTCATTTCTTTTTGTTTCTTCAATGGATCACTGATTATTAGTAACATATCATTTCACCTCCACATATGTGTGTTGTTTGCATTTTTTTCTTCTTCTTGATTTATAGTTTCACACCTCAGGGTGGCAAAAGATTCTTGGTATCATTTCAATTTTACAAGATTTACTAAGGCTAGCATATGATCAGTCCTGGAGACTATTCCATGTACACTTGAAAAGAATGTGTACTCTACTGTTCTTAGATGAAAATTTCTACATTTATCTATTATATCCCTCTTGTCTAATGTGTCATTCATTGTCTCTTTTATGAAACATCTCCAATCATATAAGTGACACATTAGAGGTCCCTACTATTAATGAGTTACTGTCATTTTCTCTATGTTGTTAATATTTGCTGTATCTATTTAAGTGGTCTTATTTCGGGTGCATTTATCTTTTCAGTTTTTTTACCTTCTTGGATTGACCCCTTGGTCATCATGTGATGTCCTTCCTTATCCCTGTTAATAGTGTCTATTTTGGAGTCCATTTTTCTGATGTAAGTATGATACCCAATCTTTATTTTGATTTCTTTGTGCATGGAGTATCTTTCTTCATCCCCTCCCTTTCAGCCTGTGCTTGTCTTTGGGTCTGAAGTGAGTCTCCCATTGCAGCATATATATGGGTCTTGTTTCTGTATCAGTTCATTTACTACGTCTTTAAATGTTGTTTTTGTTGTTCAGTCCCTAAGTCGTGTCTGCCATCGACTGCAGTATGCAAGGCTTTCCTTTTCTTCACTATCACCCAGAGTTTGTTCAAACTCATGTCCACTGAGTCAATGATGGCATCCAACCATCTCATCCTCAGTTATCCCTGTCTCCTCCTGCCCTCAGTGTTTCCCAGCATCATGGTCTTTTCCAGTGAGTTGGCTCTTCGCATTAACTGGCCAAAGTATTGGAGCTTCAGCTTCAGTATCAATGAATATTCAGGGTTGATTTCCTTTAGGATTGACTGGTTTGATCTCCTTGCAGTCCAACGGACTCTCAAGAGTCTTTCCAATACCATAGTTCGAAAGCATCAATTCTTCAGCACTCATCCTTCTTTATGATCCAAATCCCTCATCTGTACATGACTACTAGAAAACCATAGCTTTGACTATGCATACCTTTGTTGGCAAATTGATGTCTCTGCTTTTTAATGCACTGTCTAGGTTTATCATAGCTTTCCTTCCAAGGTGGAAGCATCTTTTAATTTCATGGCTGAAGGCACCATACAAAGTGATTTTGGAGCCCATGAAAGTAAAGTCTGTCACTGCTTCCACTTTTCCCCCCATCTATTTGCCATGAAGTGATGGGAATGATGCCATGATCTTTGTTTTTTGAATATTGACTTTTAAGCCAGATTTTTCACCTTCTTCTTTCAGCTTCATCAAGAGGTTTTTTAGTTCCTCTTTTCTTTCTGCCATTAGAGTGGTATCATCTGCTTATCTGAGGTTGTTGATATTTATCTTGGCAATCTTTATTCCAACTTGTGATTCTTCCAGCCGGGCATTTTGCATGATGTACTATAGAAGTTAAATAAGCAGGGTAACAATATACAGCCTTGAAGTAATCCTTTCCCAATTTTGAACCAGTCCTTTGTTCCATGTCCAGTTCTAACTGTTGCTTTTGACCCTCATTTTCTCAGGGAACAGGTAAGGTGATCTGGTATTCCCATCTCTTTAAGAATTTTCCACAGTTTGCTTTGATCCACACAGTCAAAGACTTTAGCATAGTCAGTGAAGCAGAGGTAGGTATTTTTCTGGAATTCCAATGAATGTTGGCAGTTTGATCTCTGGTTCCTCTGCCTTTTCTAAATCCAGCTTGTTCATCGGGAAGCTCTCAGTTCACGTACTGCTGAGCATTACCTTGCTAGCATGAAATGAGTGCAATTGTACAATAGTTTGAGCATTCTTTAGCATTTCCCTTCTTTGGGATTTGACTTTTTCCATATCTTTTAATAGGAGCATTTAATCCAGCGATTTACAGTAATGATTGATATGTATGTGTTTATTCCCATTTTATAGTTGTTTGGGAGTTATTTTTGTAGTTCTTTTTTTCTTTTTATTTTGTTCCCTTCTTTTGTGACTTGATCGTCAGTGTTGTGTTTGGATTCATTTTCGTTCTCTCTGTGTGTATGTAGATTTTCAGATCTTGGTCCCCTTGTGTTTTACAGGCAGTAACCCATCTATATGTAATTAATTTAAGTTGCTGATCTCTTCATTTGAAACACATCCTAAATTCCTCCACTGTGACTCTCCTCTCATCATTATGGTTTTTAACATGATATTTTACATCTGCTTTGTATGTACCTCAACTGCTTGATGTACATACAGATGATTCTACTGCCTTTGTCTTTTAATCTTCCTACTAACTTTATATGTGGTTGATTTGCTATCTATATTATATACTTATCATTACCAATGTACTTTCCCTCTCTTAATTTTCATGTTTCTATTTGTGGCCTTTTCTTTTTCTCTTAGAGAAGCCTCTTTAACACTTCTTATACAGCTAGTTTGGAGATTCTCAACTCTTTTATCTTTTGTCTGTAAAATTTTTCAGCCATCCATAAAATCTTAATGGGAGCTTTGCTATGTAAAGTATTCATATTTGTAAGTTTTTCCTTTCATCACTTTTAGCTAGGAGTCAGCAAAAATTACTACAAAAAAAAAATAAACAAAACACAAAAAACGGTATTTATAATAGAGAAGAAGTGAAATCCTTCCCCTAAAATAAAAAACTAGAATTTAGGGTGGGTCTTGGTTCTTTTCACTTCTACTTAATATCTTTTCAGATGTCTTAGCCAGTGCAATTGGCAGGAAAAAAAGAAATTTAAAAACCTTAGAAATAATGAAGGAAACTAAATTTACATACAGATAATATGGTTGTGTATATGTATAATCACATACACACACACATACAAATATGTGCTAGAAACAATAAGTAAAATAAGATCATGAGATAGAAAGCAGCTATATAAAATTCAAAGATATTTCCACATGCTTCCCATGATCAAAATTGAAAAATTTGAAAACATTACTTAAAACAGCATCATTAATATATACTTAACGATAGGTCAATTTATCAAAAAATAAGTGAGACTTCAACAGTGAATGCTAATTTACCTGGTGACTTTTGAGAAGAGGCCAGTAGGATTTCTATGTTAGGAGTATGATTTTGCCAAAACCTTAAGAGTTCTGTGGTTTCAGCCTCTCTTGTTTATTAGCATGATCTGAAAAACATGACCACATGTTGCATAATGTGAGCAGTGTCTCTGGTTTCTTCAACACACGTAATTCCCAGGAATTTCACAGATAGAATTAGGCCTTGAATATTACATGAAAACCACTACCTTTAGTTATCATACAAATAGGAAAGGACATTTCTTTTGAGCATATTCCTCTGAGAAAGTAATTATCATGCTACGTAGTAATTTGACTGTAATGATTATGAACTCTAAATCTTGTCTAACTAGATTATGGCAATATGCTAAAAGACTCAACTATCTCTGTGGCAATAGAGTTAATGTGCACAGATCTCAATCTCTGAAAATTCAAAGTGTGCCTGAATGGACTGAGAAACTATTATAAATGGGAAGGTGCTATTGAAATACATCAGCTGAGTTCAGTCTCTCAGTCGTGTCCGACTCTTTGCAACCCCTTGAATTGCAGCACGCCAGGCCTCCCTGTCCATCACCAACTCCCAGAGTTCACCCAAACTCACATCTGTCGAGTCGGTGATGCCATCCAGCCATCGCATCCTCTGTTGTCCCCTTTTCCTCCTGCCCCCAATCCCTCCCAGCATTAGAGTCTTTTCCAATGAGTCAACTCTTCACATGAGGTGGCTAAAGGACTGGAATTTCAGCTTTAGCATCATTCCTTCCAAAGAACACCCAGGACTGATCTCCTTCAGAATGGACTGGTTGGATCTCCTTGCAGTCCAAGGGACTCGCAAGAGTCTTCTCCAACACCACAGTTCAAAAGCGTCAATTCTTCGGCGCTCAGCTTTCTTCACAGTCCAACTCTTGCATCCATACATGACCACAGGAAAAACCATAGTCTTGACTAGACAGACCTCAGGGTTCACCAATTCCTCATGGACTGTTGCTATTCTTAAATATTCTTTTTCATATTTTTACCAACTCCCACACTTGCTACAATAGAAATTGAAAGAGGCCAAAGCAGACTCGCAAGCAAGGCTTGTACTGCAACATGCAGACAACTATCAGGTACATGTGCTTATTTCCTAAGAAGACTTTCTTGGGTCCTTAAAAGTGATAACAGAGACAGGTCTGAGAGGTTGAGCAGGGGGCTATAGCTGAGGTGGTCTGCCTGCCTTCTTGCTGGTACTGTATGCAGGGTTCATGCACAGCTACCCTGCTTTTGCTCCAGGCCCCTCAGGAGTGGCAGTTGGTCTAGGACGTTTTTGTATCTTATTGCTTCTATCCTTTTTGTCTTACTGTCTGTCCCTTATACTTCCTTTGTATTCTGCTGCTGAAAAAGACCCCTTGTCCAGGTGTGAGCACTCTGGCAAAGGGTCCCATGTCCCCAGGTCCCAGCTTATCTCAATATTAAGTACAGCCGAAGCAATCAGAAGACACACCTTGTTTGACCTTTAATAGTCTCCTCTGCCTATTATCAAGTAGCCAAAGAGAATTGTTTTCATATTTTTCCACATATAACATGAGAATATAGTAATATGTGTGGTTTTCGTATGTATATGAACAGGGTGATTAAGTGAGACAGAGGAGCTGAAAGGAAGAGAGAGAAAAGAGAAGGGAGAAGAAATTTAATGTGAGGATCATCCAAATCCAAAGTAAAATGATACCAGATATTATGCAAGAAATACTGGTTGTACACAGATACACCAATAACCGTTTCTGAATGGCCAGGTATATACTCTTGTTGATTTGTAAATGAAGTTTTTAAAAAACCAGGTTGCTCCAATTAAGTCAAATCTAAATACTGAAAAACTTAGGTAAGAATTCTTACAAGATATATTAATGTACTACTAATAAATTTCTTTATTTCTAATAAATAAAGAAATAGAGGAAAACAACAGAATGGGAAAGACTAGATATCTCTTCAAGAAAATTAGAGATACCAAGGGAACATTTCATGCAAAGATGGGCTCGATAAAGGATAGATTGGTATGGACCTAACAGAAGCAGAAGATATTAAGAAGATATGGCAAGAATACACAGAAGAACTGTACAAAAAATATCTTCACGACCCAGATAATCACAATGGTGTGATCACTGACCTAGAGCCAGACATCCTGGAATGTGAAGTCAAGTGGGCCTTAGAAAGCATCACTACGAACAAAGCTAGTGGAGGTGATGGAATTCCAGTTGAGCTATTCCAAATCCTGAAAGAGGATGCTGTGAAAGTGCTGCACTCAATATGCCAGCAAATTTGGAAAACTCAGCAGTGGCCACAGGACTGGAAAAGGTCACTTTTTATTCCAATCCCAAAGAAAGGCAATGCCAAAGAATGCTCAAACTACTGCAAATTGCACTCATCTCACATGCTAGTAAAGCAATGCTCAATATTCTCCAAGCCAGGCTTCAGCAATATGTGAACCGTGAACTTCCAGATGTTCAAGCTGGTTTTAGAAAAGGCCGAGGAACCAGAGACCAAATTGCCAACATCCACTGGATCATCGAAAAAGCAAGAGAGTTCCAGAAAAACATCTATTTCTGCTTTATTGATTATGCCAAAGCCTTTGTGTGGATCACAAGAAACTGTGGAAAATTCTGAAAGAGATGGGAATACCAGACCACCTGACCTGCCTCTTGAGAAATTTGTATGCAGGTCAAGAAGCAACAGACTGGTTCCAAATAGGAAAAGGAGTATGTCAAGGCTGTATATTGTCACCCTGCTTATTTAACTTTTATGCAGAGTACATCATGAGAAATGCTGCGCTGGAAGAAGCACAAGCTGGAATCAAGATTGCCGGGAGAAACATCAATAACCTCAGATATGCAGATGACACCACGCTTATGGCAGAAAGTGAAGAGGAACTAAAAAGCCTCTTGATGATGGTGAAAGAGGAGAGTGAAAAAGTTGGCGTAAAGCTCAACATTCAGAAAACGAAGATCATGGCATCTGGTCCCACCACTTCATGGGAAATAGATGGGGAAACAGTGGAAACAGTGTCAGACTTTATTTTTTGGGGGCTCCAAAATCACTGCAGATGGTGACTGCAGCCATGAAATTAAAAGACACTTACTCCTTGGAAGGAAAGTTATGACCAACCTAGATAGCATATTCAAAAGCAGAGACATTACTTTGCCAACAAAGGTCCGTCTAGTCAAAGCTATGGTTTTTCCAGTGGTCATCTATGGATATGAGAGTTGGAATGTGAAGAAAGCTGAGCGCCGAAGAATTGATGCCTTTGAACGGTGGTGTTGGAGAAGACTCTTGAGAGTCCCTTGGACTGCAAAGAGAACCAAACAGTCCATTCTGAAGGAGATCAGCCCCGGGATTTCTTTGGAAGGCATGATGCTAAAGGGGAAACTCCAGTACTTTGTCCACCTCATGCAAAGAGTTGACTCATTGGAAAAGACTCTGATGCTGGGAGGGATTGGGGGCAGGAGGAGAAGGGGACGACAGAGGATGAGATGGCTGGATGGCATCACTGACTTGATGGACGTGAGTCTGAGTGAACTCTGGGAGTTGGTGATGGACAGGGAGGCCTGGCGTGCTGCGATTCAAGGGGTTGCAAAGAGTCGGACAGGACTGAGCGACTGAACTGAACTGAACTGAGTAAATTTCTGACTTGAGAGCTTTTAACTACAATCTCTTAACTTAATTTCCTTTTCTCGATAAATCATTCAGTGCAATGATTCTCAGCAGGGGTAGGTGGAAGAGAATTGTTTTTCAAAAACAAAAGAGATTTAGTAAGCACCAAATTCCAACCTTATCATTTCCTGAATCAGAGCATTAATGTTGCACTTCTTGGATTTTGCACTGCTTAATTTACTGATAGAGATAGTTCAGGCAATTTTAAAGGTTCTCTTTAGCAAGACTCCCCAAATGAGGCTTTATTAAACCCAGCAAATTTCCAAAGTGAGGACAAAGGTGCCGCACCTTGTTCTTATATAATGTCCATCCCAATTATACATTCAGATATCAAAGCCCACTAGCCAAAAAACCACTGTAGTTGAGTTCAGTTGGGTTAGTACTCATTACAGTGAGGAGAATGTAACCATGGGAAATCAGAGAGGTGCCTTAGACGTTGGGAATTAGAAAGGACTTCTTACAGAATTGGGGCCTGTGTGCGGTGATTTGGGGGAAGGTTTAGGGAAGCACCCTTCTGCTCTGGATTGGTGATTCAAGGGAACATAACTTACACTGTGACTGAGTGTCTTAACAAACCTTATCTGGAGCAGAAGAGAATAGAGGGAAGCCAAAGCTCTAATAGTAAATGAAGTTGCACTCATGCTTTAGCTAGGAGAGGGAGATATTTAGTGTTTTATGGTTTTGGACTGACCTTGTTTTTGTCTGTACTGAAGACTGCCAATATGATGAACTGGTCACATTTATAGAAGTGACTGTGTGCCCTTCTCTGGTGTTGGTGTTTTGTGAGAGTGTTTGTGTCCAACAAGAGCGAGTCATTTCCAAGCTGTGAGCCTAGGCCAGGTCCTAACAGTTCCGAACCCCAGGAGTGTCAGGCCAGTTCCCAGACCTCAGGACCGCTTCCCTCTTACTCGCTTGCTAAGTCACTTCAACTAGAGTAATTAAGGGTCAGTCGATAGCAGAGCTTGGTGGAATCAAAGTAGACCTTTATATCTAGGAAATATTGATTCACATAGAGAAAGCTCTAGTCACCAGTGATATACACAAGGATTGTGACTTGTTTTTAAAAATTAGATAATATGTAGGAGGTCCACTTATTTACAGTAATATAGGGAAGAACTGGGTAAATTTCAAAGTATCTATCACTTGACATAACTATTGGATGACCGCTGGCCCAGAAGCTAAAAAAATACATGCTATTTTTTATGTCACTCATCATTTTATTTGAATGAATAGAAACTGATTAGAGATAAGAGAGATATGATAGGGCTGGAAAGTAGTAGCAGTGAAACAAATCAAGGGGCATTCTGGGCGAATCCTGTAGGATCAAATATAGAAGGCTGAGGCTGATTCCATCTCAGTGATAACTTTTAGCAGTAAATAGCTGAAGCCATGGAGTAAAACCTGAAACAGAAAAAAAATATTGGGAAGAGGTTTTCCAAAAAGCATGAAGAGTGTGTTTCCCTTCCTGGGTCCCTGCAAGACTAACAAATGTCAAATGACACTGAATTCAGTGGAATCGAAAAGAGATGAAATTTGTATCCCTGGAAGATAAACACCTAATTCCCATCCAGAGGCAATAGGACATGCAGGCTGGGATGGAAACCTAGGTCAGCAGGAAGTTTAGAGGAAACAGAGAGACAGCCAATATGGGTTAGTTCTTTGTGTATATGGCACAAACCAATCCAGCCTTCTTCTGATAAGAGACAATTATTCATAATCTCACCCATAGGCTATGCAATATAGAACTTAGAGATGGGTGCCAAGCATTGTCTCTGACACAGAAAGAGTATAATGCAGTATTTCAAAGGTTCCTCATGTCTTTCCTTTTTTATGAACAAGTCCATACCTTCTTCTGACTGCATAATGTTCTGGGAAAAGTTTTTATTGTAATTTTTAATTTTGCTATCTTTAAAATATTTATTTCATAGCATTACTGTGATTTAAATTACATTATATATATGAAGTTATAACACATTCTCTGTCATATATTCAGAATCAATCACATTTGTTATTGATTTTACTAGGCTGTTGAAAGAGAGAATTGAACCAGAAATAGGAAGACTGTACCCTAGGCCCTCTGGATTTCCACATTCCAAGAAATACCCTGAATGATACTCAAAACTTTCTACATCAAGGAAGCCTCGTTAAAATGCTATTTCCTATTTTTGGAATATTCTGTAAAAGAAACAAAGAACTTTCTGGTAGAAAAAAGCAAACATAAAGAAGTTCCTGGCTTCAGGGAGACCCGAATTTTGGTCTTTCCAGTGTCAATCTTGCTAAAGATGAATTTTGCCTGTTAGGAGCCAGTATTTCAAGAGCCACACAGGTAAAACTGGTAAACAAGAAACTGCAGACTTCTGGCAGCCCCGATGTCTTTCTGTGACTCAGTTTGTAAATCCACAAGGAATTAGAGAATAAAGAGAAGATAACAGGGCTTTTCTCATGACTTCTTTTGCCCCATAAATATAGTCTAATCTGAGTATAGGGAACACAGCGAATCCAGCAAACCCATAAAAAAGTACTCATAGTGTAAACTTAGGAAAATATAAGAGGCACTCATCATAGGACATGGTGGTCTTGGCAGCAGTGGTCGTTTTGGCAGCCGCAGTAGATGTGGTGGGAGCAGCCGTGGCTGTGGTGGGGGCAGCCGTGGATGTGGCAGCAGCCGTGGTTGTGGAGGGAGCAGCCATGATTGTGGTGGGAGCAGCCGTGGATGTGGCGGCAGCCGTGGTTGTGGAGGGAGCAGCCGTGGTTGTGGTGGGAGCCGCCGTGGATGTGGCAGCCACAGTTGACTCCGTGGCGGCGGCAGAGGTGGCGGTGGGATCAATAGTGGTTGTGTCAGAGGCTAAAATTAGGACACACTGCAGTCAAGACATTTGATTCTTCCTCAGGCAATAAAATTTGTGCTGCCCAAGTCTGGACATGCATTTCTCCTTCTGAATTCATCTCTGCAAATGATATCAATACTGTCACACCATTGCTCTGGCTACCAACTCTGCTTGAGAAGTGGTATCTCCTTTCTATGCATGCAGTAAAATCACTTGCCACAGATTCCTGCGTGAAAGGGGGGCATATTTGTCTCACATTTGGAGGGCACAAAGATTCCATGTACTGCAGCACTACTTGTGAGAGCCCCTTAGAAATAATGGGAAATATTTATATTATTCTGATAATAATAAAGCTAAGCAAAGGCTCTGTCACCTACCCTGTATTCACAGGGAACCTGCCAAGATTGATGAAATTTATTTCCCCCTACAGAGCAAACAGCAAGTCAGACCTGAGAGGGTAACAGGTAGGAAGGCCAGGGGTCTCCAAACGGAGGAAATAGCCTGCAAGTGTCAGACGTTTTTTTATCTCTCTTAAGTGGCAGGAGGAAACAAACTAGCAATATTTTTTCCTTATCTATAGAAATTTAAAAGGAGATTTCTCTTAAAATACTGTGTTGCCATAATGACACCTGGTTTCACCTGAAGTTAACTATTCTCAAACCTAGAGATAACCAATGCCTTTTTCTTATGGAAATATTTGTCTTAAGCTATGCTAATGTACTATGCATTTACCCCAAACTCTGTCTTCAAGTCAGTTCTGCCTCTTGGCTCAGAACCTACTTGACAAACCAGTATATTATACTCAGATCTTGTTTCCCTATTCTATGTAAAGGAAACTATTTGTATGGTGGTCTGCCCTTCTTCAAGATTCAAGTTAATCATTTTATGGCCCAGGATAAACCATTTGGTGCCAAGATTATCCCAAAATGCATCTTATGGGTGAGGGGCCTGGTGCCATTTTGAATTTTAAGACATTCCTTTCTTTCATTCGGAGAAGGCAATGGCACCCCACTCCAGTACTCTTGCTTGGAAAGTCCCATGGACGGAGGAGCCTGGTGCGCTGCAGTCCATGGGGTCGCTGGGAGTAGGACATGACTGAGCAATTTCACTTTCCCTTTTCACTTTCATGCATTGGAGAAGGAAATGGCAACCCACTCCAGTGTTCTTGCCTGGCGAGTCCCAGGGACGGGGAAGCCTGGGGGCTGCTGTCTATGGGGTCGCACAGAGTCAGACACGACTGAAGCGACTTAGCAGCAGCAGCAGCAGCAGTGACTATATAACACCCAGCTGAAGACTAGCAGGGGGGTACTCTTCTGCCCCCTTCTGATGCCTATGTCAGAAGCTTTCTCTATCTCCTTTATACTTTAATAACACTTTATTACACAAAAGCTCTGAGCGATCAAGCCTCGTCTCTGGCCCCGGATTGAATTCTTCTCCTCTGGGGGCCAAGAATCCTGGTGTCTTTGCGTGATTCAACAACAACCTTTCAAGACCCCCAAACTGTGAGCTAAAACCACGTCAATACGATCTCCATACCCACACTCTATCCAGGCTGTCTCAGGCCTCATGTAGGAGAGAGAATATTTTTTAAGGTGAACCCCACATGACACATGTGGCACAGTGTATGAAGTCAAACAAGAGTCAGTGCCCTCACGAACAGAGAACCCAAGTCCCCAGGCTGTGGAGGCTGAAAAGAGGGAGCTTCAGAATCCTGACACACACAGCACAGAATGGGCAGGGTGCTGTGGAGAAGGCTCAATAATGACTGGGAGTTTGGTCCACAACCTTGGGATTCACTTTAACGAAGATACACAAACCTCAGCCTGGGAATTAGGCGTTGATGCATTACAAACCTCAAAGCTTAGAGCCCTTCTTCTACTTGACGCCTACATTACACATCCTGCATTCTGCCTTCCCATGTGACCCTAATGCCCTCATTTCTGAATCACTTTCAGGGTGTACATTCTCTTCCTTCCTTCAGGCCTCTCCTTGAAACAATGGTCATGTATTCAATCCTTCAAATCAGCATAACCAGAAAGATTTTCATGCACCTTCCCAAAATTCTCAGGTCACAACATCAGACCACATCCTCCTGCTCTTTTGCTGGAGAAAAATTGATTGACCCAAAATTTTTGTAAATCCATGCAAGAGACTTAATATTATCAAATGCTGTATAAAAAATAAGCTGATTTTTATATGTTTCCATGATTTCCCTCATAGCTCAGTTAATAAAGAATCCACCTACAATGCAGGAATCTGTCTGCAATGCAGGAGACCCTGGTTTGATTCCTGGGTCCAGAGGATCTTCTGGAAAAAGCAATGGCAACCTACTCCAATATTCTTGCCTGGAAAATGGCATGGACAGAGGAGCCTGGCAGGCTACAGCCCATGGAGTTGCAAAGAGTTGGACATGACTTAGCGACTAAACCATGAATTTTTATATGAGGAACAATACTTTTCCAGGCTTTTCATAGAAGTCTTATAACCTATCTCTCGTAGAAGCTCTGACATGAGACCAGGATGGAAAATGGTCACTGCAAGAAGGAGATGGAGTGCAAGTGCAAACTCACCAGGAGAAGAAGTAGCAGGAACTTCTGTTGTAACCTCTGAAAGAGAAAAGGGAAAAACAGGATGTACATGGAACACCAGTTTTGGGTATGGAGAGAATAAGAATATGGACAATGGTGCAGGCTTCCACAGATGAATCACTTTAGCCTTTGGTACACACATTGAGGGGGAAAAAATGCACAGGTAATATAAAACCCCACAAACCATAACATGTGATCACTTTTGCATTCCTGAAATAAACCTCTGATTTTACATACTTTAAATAGATTTTACTGACTAACCATGAAGCTGGGGTCCAAGGTTAGAACTGAACAAAGATCTGACTGAATTAGCAAAAGCCAAAGGGCAGAGTCAACTCAATCACGAATGGTCTGTGAAAATGGCAATGGAACAGGGGAATGGAGTAGAGGACAGGAGGGGCCATAATTCTAGACTCCTGCAAACCCACTTCCACACAGCTTGATGTACTGCTCATCAAAACCTTGTTTTCAGGCAAGAATCTTTACGTGTGGCCAGAAACCAGGAAGGTGGAAACTGCCACCAGTGCCAGGAACACCAAAAACTTCATGATGGTCAGTAGTAGAGCAGGCAGCACAGAGAGGAAAACTTCAGAATCCAGAGGAAGATAAGACTCCGACTCCAGGATTCCATATCCTGACATTATATAGGCAGAGGGTGCCAATCAGAAGCTGCAAGACCAGTTTCCAGGTTCGTTCATGCCACGAATGTCGTTGCTCAGAGAAACCACTGGAAAATCAGCAGCATAGCCAGAGGCTCTTGGAAATCATAGCGTCAATCCCTTCATTCTGATGTAGCCTTTAATTCCTGAGTTTGCCATATTAAAGATTTTATAGGCATCAACTTCCCCTCCAGGCTTCCTCTTGGCTCGTGATATAGACTGACACCACGGTTACCAACCACACACCCAGCCTTCTTGATTTACTCAAATCTGCAGTGCTCTTTTCAGAGACTTTCAGACACTTTTGAAGCTTACTCAGCCATTGTCTCCTCAAAAAAGATTAATCAGGATACAATAGGCTGATTGAAGAACCATCCTCTTTAGAGGGGCTGTGCATTCCTCATGCTATCGCCTCCCTCCTGCACATAGAGATCAGATCAGATGACACACAGGGAGAGCTCAGCATTGATAAGATTTTTCTGAATCTAAACGTGTCTTGTGAAAAGTTTCAAAGTCAAAGAGAAAGAAAAGAGAAAGTTTAACACTTATTAATGAATCTATGGCAGCAATTCATTCATTCTACAAATATTCATTGAGTGATTTGTTACTGTTCAGTTGCTCAGGCATGTCTGACTCTTTGTGACCCCATGGACTGCAGCACGCCAGGCTTCCCTGTCCTTCACGATCTCCTGGAGTTTGTTCAAACTCATGTCCATTGAGTTGGTGATACCATCCAACCATCTCCTCTTCTGTCATTCCCTTCTCCTCCTGCCTTCAATCTTTCCCAGCATCAGGGTCTTTTCCAATGAGTCAGCCTTCTGCCTCAGGTGGCCGAAGTATTGGAGTTTCAGTTTCAGCATCAGTCTTTTCAATGAATGTTCAGGGTTGATTTCCTTTAGGACTGACTTGTTGGTTGGATCTCCTCGCAGTCCAAGGGACTCTCAAGAGTCTTCTCCAACACACAGTTTGAAAGCATCAGTTCTTCAGCGCTCAGCCTTCTTTATGGTCCACCACCTCCAAACATGACTACTGAAAAAACCATAGCTTTGTCTATACAGACCTTTGTAGGCAAAGTAATGTCTGCACTTTTTAATACACTGTCTAGGTTTGTCACTGCTTTTCTTCCAAGGAACAAGCGTCTTTTGATTTCATGGCTGCAGTCACCATCCACAGTGATTTTGAAACCCAAGAAAATAAAATCTGTCACTATTTCCATTGTTTCCCCACCTATTTGCCATGAAGTGATGGGACTGGATGCCATGATCTTAGTTGTTTGAATGTTGAGTTTTAAGCCAGCTTTTTCACTCTCCTCTTTCACCTTCATCAAGAAGCTCTTTAATTCCTCTTCTCTTGCTGCCATAGGGTGGTGTCATCTTAGAGAAACAATGAAAAAATTGCACAAAAATTCCATGCTATACATCTTATTGTGCAAATTCATACATAAGAAAGTAAACAGGAAGGGTGGGAGGGAGAGGGGATGGAAGGAAGGAAAGGAGAAGAAAAGATGGAAAAGGAAAGAAACATGAAGGAAAGAAATATTTTGTATGTAGTGTGACTGGCCTAATAAGTAATAATACAGAGAAGAAGAAAGGAAAGAGTTTTTGGAGATGAAAAGGGAGGTTATAATTTTAGATAAAGTAACCGAGAAAGGCTTATTAAATCCACAGTGTTAAACTAAAATGAAGTGCAATTAACAACTCAAATTAAATCCATAATGCATCTCCAAAATTTTTACTACTACCTTTTCCATCACTTAATTATTTTTATAATTTCTATTATGAAACAAAAAGTGGAAGTATATATAAGAATGTAAAATTTACCACATCGTCTAATGCAATGAGATAACTGGCATTACTACTTGGGTAATTATATATTTGCTAAACACATTTCTGCTCATGTGAAGTCATGCTCCTCCATTCCTGACATTGCACACTCACTATTAGCACCACCAGAAAGCACCTGTTGAGTAAATTGCTTCAGGTTCCCCTTGTAATAGACAAATGTGTATATATACAAATGTATGTATGTATGTTTCTTAAAAAATGATATACCAAATGGCATTATATTCTGGACCATTCTTCCGCATTGTGCAGACAGCCTTACACCTTTGAAATCAAAGTCAGCCATTATAGATCTAGTATATAATTTCTTCCAGTGGCTTCATTATGTCATAATTGACTCGAGCATTCCCTGTGGATGGAAATTGAGGTCACTTCTAGTTTTTTGCTACTATTAATCATGAAGCCAAAGATATGCTTTTTAAATGATATTTACCAAATTTTTTGTATCAGTGCTCTAGATTGCCAGAGGTTTTGGAATAAATCATATGTATATTTTTGTTAAACTGTACAAAATTGCTTTCCTAAAAGACTCTAAAAATTAATATTAACAGAAACAAAAATAGCACATTTTTCCAACCTGCTTGCCAGCAGTAAATTTACCTCAGTTTAATCTTGCCAACTTGATACATCAAAAGCAGTATTTCTTATACTCATTTGCATTTCCTGGATGACTTTCCATATTCCATATATTCATTGACCATTTAAATTTCCTCTTCTGAGATTTACCTATTCAAATCTTTAATCTATCTGTTTCGTTTTCCTATGATTTTAAGGACTTATGATACATAACAAATTTTAACATTCTTTACCTTTTATACAAATCACAAAGTTTTCCAATCTAACCCATGTGTTTTAATTTTATTCACAATAAATATTAGAGGTTTTAAATTCAAGTAGTTCTTTCATCTTAATCCAATTTCTATATTAAGCAATTTTAAAAATATATGACTGGGACATCTTAAATTTGTGACATTTTAATATTCCTTCACGCAAATGTTGCATCTCTTTCTAATCTCTGGATTTCACCACTGATTACAAACCTGGCCCCAGTTACCTATGTGTGCACTCTGAATTGGATCATTTAATAAGGGAGCAAAACACTGACAGGAAACCAAAAAAAAAAAGCCTCAGTATGGCTGGAGTTCTTATAGAGGAGCATCAGGGACTTGGTCCAATTCAGACTGCTCACCGATTGCCATACACCACACAGAAGCTGGGATGGGCAATGACACAGCTGTTTCCAATAAACCAGCATTAACCAGACACAGACTAGCAAGAGGATAGGATACGAGTTCATAACAGAGAAGAGAGGTGAAGAGACGCCTTGGGGTGATGTGAAGCCCAGGAGGATTTGATGTTAATATCAAAGGTCAGATCACCTTCTATTCTTCCATCAGAGGAGCTGAGAAACACACAGGGCTACACAATGACTCTCCAACATTAGGAATTTGCATGCACGCACTAAGCACGGTGTGCAGACACAGCACATTTCCACTACTTTGTCTGTACCTTTGTCTGTTGTCATCCATTATCACTGTTCATCTCGACTTAAATAGCACCTCTTCATGGAGGAGACTTCATGGAAGTCTCCAATGGCTTTCAAACTAAAGGAATCCTCAACTTGTGTGCAGATAATTTGATTCTATATTCATCACAATATTTATCTCTCTGGGTTTTTTTGTCTTACTGTTTCTTTTCTTTTTTTAAATATAGATTTGTTTATTTTAATTGGAAGTTAATTACTTTACAATATTGTATTGGTTTTGCCATACATCAACATGAATCCACCACAGGTATACACATGTTCCCCATCCTGAACCCCCCCCTCCCTCCTCCCTCCCCTTACCATCTCTCTGCGTCGTCTCAGTGCACCAGCCCCAAGCATCCAGTATCATGCATCGAACCTGGACTGGCAATTTGTTTCATATATGATATTATACATGTTTCAGTGCCATTCTCCCACATCATCCCACCTTCTCCCTCTCCCACAGAGTCCAAAAGACTGTTCTATACATCTGTGTCTCTTTTGCTGTCTCGCATACAGGGTTATTGTTATCATCTTTATAAATTCCATATATATGCATTAGTATACTGTATCGGTGTTTTTCTTTCTGGCTTACTTCACTCTGTATAATAGGCTCCAGTTTCATCCACCTCATTAGAACTGATTCAAATGTATCCTTTTTAATGGCTGTGTAATACTCCATTGTGTATATGTACCACAACTTTCTTATCCATTCATCTGCTGATGGACATGTAGGTTGCTTCCATGTCCTGGCCATTATAAACAGTGCTGCGATGAACATTGGGGTACACGTGTCTCTTTCAATTCTGGTTTCCTTGGTGTGTATGCCCAGCAGTGGGATTGCTGGGTCATTAGGCAGTTCTATTCCCAGTTTTTTAAGGAATCTCCACACTGTTCTCCATAGTGGCTGTACTAGTTTGCATTCTCACCAACAGTGTAAGAGGGTTCCCTTTTCTGAACATCCTCTCCAGCATTTATTGCTTGTAGACTTTTGGATCACAGCCATTCTGACAGGCATGAAATGATACCTCATAGTGGTTTTGATTTGCATTTCTCTGATAATGAGTGATGTTAAGCATCTTTTCATATGTTTGTTAGCCAACTGTATGTCTTCTTTGGAGAAATGTCTGTTTAGTTCTTTGGCCCATTTTTTTTATTGGGTCATTTATTTTTCTGGAATTGAGCTGGAGGAGTTGCTTGTATATTTTTGAGATTAGTTGTTTGTCAGTTGCTTCATTTGCTATTATCTTCTCCCATTCTGAAGGCTGTCTTTTCACCTTGCTTATAGTTTCCTTTGTGGTACAGAAGCTTTTAAGTTTAATTAGGTCCCATTTGTTTATTTTTGCTTTTATTTCCAATGTTCTGGGAGGTGGGTCATAGAAGATCCTGCTGTGATATATGTCGGAGAGTGTTTTGCCTATGTTCTCCTCTAGGAGTTTTATGGTTTCTGGTCTTACATTTAGATCTTTAATCCATTTTGAGTTTATTTTTGTGTATGGTGTTAGAATGTGTTCTGCTGCTGCTGCTGCTAGGTCACTTCAGTCGTGTCCGACTCTGTGCGACCCCATAGACGGAAGCCCACCAGGCTCCCCTGTCCTTGGGATTCTCCAGGCAAGAACACTGGAGTGGGTTGCCATTTCCTTCTCCAATGCATGAAAGTGAAAAGTGAAAGTGAAGTCGCTCAGTCATGTCCGACTCTTAGCAACCCCATAGACTGTAGCCTACCAGCTCCTCCATCCATGGGATTTTCCAGGCAAGAGTACTGAAGTGGGGTGCCATGTTCTAGTTTCATTCTTTTACAAGTGGTTGACCAGTTTTCCCAGCACCACTTGTTAAAGAGATTGTCTTTTCTCCATTGTATATTCTTGCCTCCTTGGTCAAAGATAAGGTGTCCATAGGTGCGTGGATTTATCTCTGGGCTTTCTATTTTGTTCCATTGATCTATGTTTCTGTCTTTGTGCCAGTACCATACTGTCTTGATGACTGTTGCTCTGTAGTATAGTCTGAAGTCAGGCAGGTTGATTCCTCCAGTTCCATTCTTCTTTCTCAAGACTGCTTTGGCTATTTGAGGTTTTTTGTAATTCCATACAAATTGTGAAATTATTTGTTCTAATTCTCTGAAAAATGCCGATGGTAGCTTGATAGGGATTGCATTGAATCTATAGATTGCTTTGGGTAGTATACTCATTTTCACTATATTGATTCTTCTGATCCATGAACATGATATATTTCTCCATCTATTTGTGTCATCTTTGATTTCTTTCATCAGTGTTTTATAGTTTTCTAGGTCTTTTGTTTCTTTAGGTAAATTTATTCCTAAGTATTTTATTCTTTTCGTTGCAATGGTGAATGGGATTGTTTCCTTAATTTCTCTTTATGTTTTCTCATTGTTAGTGTATAGGAATGCAAGGGATTTCTGTGTGTTAATTTTATATCTTGCAAATTTACTGTATTCATTAACTAGCTCTAGTAATTTTCTGGTGGAGTCTTCAGGGTTTTCTATGTAGAGGATCATGTCATCTGCACACAGTGAGAGTTTTACTTTGTCTTTTCCAATCTGGATTCCTTTTATTTCTTTTTCTGCTCTGATTGCTGTGGCCAAAACTTCCAAAACTATGTTGAATAGTAGTGGTGAGAGTGGGCATCCTTGTCTTGTTCCTGACTTGAGGGGAAATCCCTTCAATTTTTCACCATTGAGGATAATGTTTGCTGTGGGTTTGTCATATATAGCTTTTATGATGTTGAGGTATGTTCCTTCTATTCCTGCTTTCTGGAGAGTCAAAGGCTTTCTCTGCATCTATTGAGATAATCATATGGCTTTTATTTTTCAATTTGTTAATGTGGTGTATTACATTGTTTGATCTGAGGATATTGAAGAATCCTTGCATCCCTGGGATAAAGCCCACTTGGTCATGGTGTATGATCTTTTTAATGTGTTGTTGGATTCTGGTTGCTAGAATTTTGTTAAGGATTTTTGCATCTATGTTCATCAGTGATATTGGCCTGTAGTTTTCTTTTGTGTGTGTGTGGCATCTTTGTCAGGTTTTGGTATTAGGGTGATGGTGGCCTCATAGAATGAGTTTGGAAGTTTACCTTCCTCTGCAATTTTCTGGAAGAGTTTGACTAGGATAGGTGTTAGCTCTTCTCTAAATCTTTGGTAGAATTCAGCTATGAAGCCATCTGGACCTGGGCTTTTGTTTGCTGGAAGATTTCTGATTACAGTTTCAATTTCCATGCTTGTGATGGGTCTGTTAAGATTTTCTATTTCTTCCTGGTTCAGTTTTGGAAAGTTTTACTTTTCTAAGAATTTGTCCATTTCTTCCACATTGTCCATTTTATTGGCATATAATTGCTGATAGTAGTTTCTTAAGACCCTTTGTATTTCTGTGTTGTCTGTTGCGATCTCTCCATTTGCATTTCTAATTTTATTGATTTGATTTTTCTCCCTTTGTTTCTTGATGAGTCTGGCTAATGGTTTGTCAGTTTTATTTATCCTTTCAAAGAACTAGCTTTTGGCTTTGTTGATTTTTGCTATGGTCTCTTTTGTTTCTTTTGCATTTATTTCTGCTCTAATTTTTAAGATTTCTTTCCTTCTACTAACTCTGGGGTGCTTCATTTCTTCCTTTTCTAGTTGCTGTAGGTGTAGAGTGAGGCTATTTATTTGACTTTTTTTCTTGTTTCCTGAGGTATGCCTGTATTGCTATGAACTTACCCCTTAGCACTGTTTTTACAGTGTCCCATAGGTTTTGGGTTGTTGTATTTTCATTTTCATTCGTTTCTATGCATATTTTGATTTCTTCTGTGATTTGTTGGTTATTCAGCAGTGTGGTGTTCAGCCTCCATATGTTGGAATTTTTAATAGTTTTTCTCCTGTAATTGAGATCTAATCTTACTGCATTGTGGTCAGAAAAGATGCTTGGAATGATTTCAATCTTTTTGAATTTACCAAGGCTAGATTTATGGCCCAGGATGTGATCTATCCTGGAGAAGGTTCCGTGTGCGCTTGAGAAAAAGGTGAAATTCATTGTTTTGGGGCGAAATGTCCTATAGATATCAATTAGGTCTAACTGGTCTATTGTATCGTTTAAAGTTTGTGTTTCCTTGTTAGTTTTCTGTTTAGTTGATATATCTGTAGGTGTGAGTGGGATATTAAAGTCTCCCACTATTATTGTGTTATTGTTAATTTCCCCTTTCATACTTGTTAGCATTTGTCTTACATATTGCAGTGCTCCTATGTCGGGTGCATATATATTTATAATTGTTATGTCTTCTTCTTGGATTGATCCTTTGATCATTATGTAGTGACCTTCTTTGTCTCTTTTCACAGTTTTTGTTTTAAAGTCTATTTTATCTGATATGAGTATTGCTACTCCTGCTTTATTTTGGTCTCTCTTTGCATGGAAAATCTTTTTCCAGCCCTTCACTTTCAGTCCCTGTTCCCCATTTTGAGGTGGGTCTCTTGTAGACAACATATATAGGGGTCTTGTTTTTTTATCCATTCAGCCAGTCTTTGTCTTTTGGTTGGGGCATTCAACCCATTTATGTTTAAGGTAATTAGTGATAAGTATGATCCCATTGCCATTTGCTTTATTGTTTTGGGTTCAAGTTTATATACCCTTTTTGTGTTTCCTGTCTAGAGAATATCCTTTAGCATTTGTTGGAGAGCTGGCTTGGTGGTGCTGAATTCTCTCAGCTTTTGCTTGTCTGTAAAGCTTTTGATTTCTCCTTCATATTTGAATGAGATCCTTTCTGGGTACAGTAATCTGGGCTGTAGGTTATTTTCTTTCATCACTTTAAGTATGTCTTGCCATTCCCTCCTGGCTTGAAGAGTTTCTATTGAAAGGTCAGCTGTTATCCTTATGGGAATCCCCTTGTGTGTTATTTGTTTTTTTTTCCTTGCTGCTTTTAATATTTGTTCTTTGTGTTTGATCTTTGTTAATTTGATTAATATGTGTCTTGGGGTGTTTCACCTTGGGTTTATCCTGTTTGGGACTCTCTGGGTTTCTTGGACTTGGGTGATTATTTCCTTCCCCATTTTAGGGAGGTTTTCAACTATTATCTCCTCAAGAATTTTCTCATGGTCTTTCTTTTTGTCATCTTCTTCTGGGACTCCTATGATTCGAATGTTGGGGCGTTTAACACTGTCCTGGAGGTCTCTGAGATTGTCCTCATTTCTTTTAATTCGTTTTTCTTTTTTCCTCTCTGATTCATTTATTTCTACCATTCTATCTTGTAATTCACTAATCCTATCTTCTGCCTATGTTATTCTACTATTTGTTGCCTCCAGAGTGTTTTTTTATCTCATTTATTGCATTATTCATTATATATTGACTCTTTTTTATTTCTTCTAAGTCCATGTTAAACGTTTCTTGCATCTTTTCAATCCTTGTCTCCAGACTATTTATCTGTGATTCCATTTTGATTTCAAGATTTTGGATTATTTTCACTATCATTATTTGGAATTCTTTATCAGGTAGATTCCCTATCTCTTTCCTCTTTTGTTTGGTTTGATGGGCATTTATCCTGTTCTTTTACCTGCTGGGTATTCCTCTGTCTCTTCATCTTGTTTATATTGCTGAGTTTGGGGTGGCCTTTCTGTATTCTGGCAGTTTGTGGAGTTCTCTTTATTGTGGAGTTTCCTCGCTGTGGGTGGGGTTGTACAGGTGGCTTGTCAAGGTTTCTTGGTTAGGGAAGCTTGTGTCGGTGTTCTGGTGGGTGGAGCTGGATTTCTTCTCTCTGGAGAGTAATGAAATGTCCAGTAATGAGTTATCAGATGTCAGTGGTTTTGGAGTAACTTTGGGCAGCCTGTATATTGGAGCTCAGGGCTGTGTTCCTGTGTTGCTGGAGAATTTGCATAGTATGTCTTGCTCTGGAACTTGTTAGCCCTTGGGTGGTGCTTGGTTTCAGTGTTGGTATGGAGGCATTTGATGAGCTCCTGTCAATTAATATTCCCCGGAGTCAGGAGTTCTCTGGTGTTCTCAGGGTTTGGACTTAAGCCTCCTGCTTCTGGTTTTCAGTCTTATTTTTTCCATAGTCTCAAGACTTCTCCTTCTATACAGCACCATTGATAAAACATCTAGGTTAAAGATGAAAAGTTTCTCCACAGTGAGGGGCACCCAGAGAGGTTCATAGAGTTACATGGAGACGAGAAGAGGGAGGAGGGAGTTAGAGGTGACCCGAATGAGATGAGGTGGAATCAATAGAGGAGAGAGCAAGCTAGCCAGTAATCACTTCCTTATGTGCACTGCACAGCTGGACTGCTCAGAGATGTTCACAGAGTTATACAGAAAAGAGAAGAGGGAGGAAGGAGACAGAGGTGGCCAGGAGGATTAAAGGGGGAATCAAAAGGAGAGAGACAGATCCAGCCAGTAATCAGTTCCCTAAGTGTTCTCCACCGTCTGGAACACACAGAAATTCACAGAGTTGGGTAGAGAAGAGAGAGGGTAGGGAGGAGACACAGGCGACCTGGTGGATAAAAGGAGAGTCCAAAGGGGGAGAGAGCAGTCAAGCCAGTAATCTCACTCCCAAGTAAAAATGGGTACTGAAGATTGGGTTCTTAAAGGTACAAAATTGATAACAAATACCAAAAAGCAAAGTTTAAAAATCTAGAGTAGAGTTTGGAATTTCAAAAATACAATATTAAAGAAAAGAAGAAAAAAATAGAAAAAAAAAGTCACAAAAATTATAAATATATATATATATATGAAGTTTGCTATTAAAAACTAGGGTCTTTTTTTTTTTTTTTTGCAAAGTAATAGTAGGTTATAAAAGTGAAAATTAAAGGAGTAATAGAGGACTTAAAAATTTTTTTAAATTTTAAAAAAAGAATGATTGTAAAAATAGTAAAAATATATCTAGGACTTTCTCTGGTGGTGTTGTGGGTATTGTGGGGTCAGTTCATTTTTGGATAGTTCCTTGGTCTGGCTTATATTTCTCAAGATCTATAGGCCCCTTCCTATGTAGTTGGTACTAACAACAGGGTTTTAATCTATTGCACCTGTCACTTCCAAGGCGGTTCCCTCTGTTTTAGCTTCTTCTGTTTGCTGGTCTCGTCAGTGTCTGATTTCCTCCCTGACACAAAGGGGGTGGTGGTGGACACTTTTTTTTAGGCTCACTTGTTCAGTCGTGCTGTGGGGAGGGAGGGACGCGGCAAACAAATAACACTGGTGTGTGCTTGCAGTGTCTCAGCCACACTGGGCCTGTTCCCGCTCATGGTGCATGTACCCTCCCTGTCCACACTGCTCTGGCTCTAGGTTGCTCCACCGGGAACCGTCCGAGGCTGGCCCTGGGCTTCTTGCACCTCCCAGGTCTAAGCTGCTCAGGTTCAGGCACTCGGATAGTCCTCAGAGGCTCAGACTCGGTTGGGCCTGCATTTTGTGCCCTTCCCAAGTCCGAGCAGCTCATGTGATGGGGTGTTCAGCGAGCACAGTCGCTGTGACTTATCACCTCCCCCGTCCCTGCTGCTCGGTTTTCTAGGTGTACAACCAGTACACCTTCTCAGGCGGATGTTGATCATCCAGAACCCCAAGAAGTCTTAGTTAGCAAAGAAGCCTGCTTACAGTTTTGTAGATAATGTCTCTCTGCAATTACCCACTTCTGGCTCTGGCTGCCTGTCACTGGAGGGGGATGGTCTGCAGCAGGCTAGTTCTGTTCAGTCCTTTGTTCTGTGCACAGGCCTGGCGGTGTCTTAGGTTAGGGCTGGCTTTTCACGTAGTAGTTATCCCACAGTCTGGTTTGCTAGCCCAAGTTAGTTCGCTCAGATTGTGCTCGGGGCATTCAGGCCAGATCCTTACTCTAAGCTATGCAGCCCGCACCTCCCTGCCCAGCCCCTACTTGCTAGTGGCGGGTGCAGGCTTCTGCGCTGCTTCTCCACTGGGGGAGTTACCGTTGGGCTTGTAATCTGTGGGTTTTAATTATTTATTTATTTTTCCTCCCTGTTATGTTGCCCTCTGTGCTTCCAAGGCTCACCACAAACTCAGCAGTGAGAGTATTTCCTGGTGTTTGGAAACTTCTCTCTTTTTAAGACTCCCTGCCCGGGACGGAGCTCCATCCCTACCTCTTTTGTCTCTTTGTTTTTGTCTTTTATATTTTTTCCTACCTCCTTTCGAAGACAATGGGCTGCTTTTCTGGGTGCCTGATGTCCTCTGCTGGCATTCAGAAGTTGTTTTGTGGAATTTACTCAGCGTTTAAATATTCTTTTGATGATTTTGTGGGGGAGAAAGTGGTCTCCCCGTCCTATTCCTCCACCATCTTAGGACTGCCCCCTTACTGTTTCTTTGATCATGGCTTCTCTGGTTTTTTGTCCCCGTCAAGTAAACAAGCTCGAAGAGAAAAAAAAAAAGTTGTCAACTCTATCAAGATCTAGAAGAATGCCACTGGATAGGCTCTTGATAAATGTGAGTAAACTAGAATGAATGATGGAATGAGTGAATAAATGAATGAAATAATGAGTGAAAAACAAATCATATAATACACATAACACAAAAGGGAGGTCTTTAAGGAAGGTATTAGGAAGTATAATGTGAAAACCAAAGGTTAAGTAGCACGTGGGGGAGACCTTGGAAGAGACCCTCAGGCTATGAATGTGAGTTAAGATATGAAATAACAAAAAAAGATTAATTAGAGAGGAATCCCATAAACAGAATTAACTATGGAGAATTCCAATGGTGTTTATGTACAAAGATTCTTTATTAACTCAAAATTATATAGTCACAAAAATATGGATATACAAGGTTACACACAAAAGAAACAGCATGCAGTTACACATGAAGATAGGAATTCTACACACAAGTGAAGCATAGTCACTATTCAGCTGGACCTGAAAAACCTCAAAATAGTTCCTGTACTGAAAATTCAGGAGAGATTTTTCCAAACCTTCCCTGAGTTCGTTATTCAACTGTCAGGAAAGATTTCTCTTAAGCAAATTCTCTCCACTGTTTACTTTCTGTAATTAAGGAAAAGAAATTACAAACTATTTCCCTGTTTTCATTCTTTTCCCAATTTAGGCTCATCGCACTCACTGCTGCTGCTGCAGCTGCTAAGTCGCTTCAGTCATGTCCGACTCTGTGCGACCCCATAGACGGCAGCCCACCAGGCTCCGCCGTCCCCAGGATTCTCCAGGCAAGAACACTGGAGTGGGTTGCCATTTCCTTCTCCAATGCATGAAAGTGAAAAGTGAAAGTGAAGCCACTCAGTCCTGTCCGACTCTGAGCGACCCCATCGACTGCAGCCTACCAGGCTCCTCCGTCCATGGGATTTTCCAGGCAGAAGTACTGGAGTGGGGTGCCATTGCCTTCTCCACATCGCACTCACTGGTTTATATCAATTCCCTATAAGTGCCACTCTTGTTCCCATAAATTTTAAATGGATGCTCCATGGTGAAAAACACAGAAAACCAAAAAATGCTCTTCCATGAACCAAAACAATCAGAAGAAATATTAGACTAGTTTTATCACTTTACTTTTTTTCTCCATTTCTCTGAAGATACTCCACTGTTTCTTCTTCATTTATTATCTTTTGTATTCTTTTTCTGAGTGTCTTTTCCAGAATCTCCTGTTATCACTTTAGTTTTTTTTCTCTGTTTCTCTGGGAATAATCTACTGTTTCATCTTCATTTATTATCTTTTATATTCTTTTTCTTTTTCTGAGTATCTTTTCCAGAATCTTGTGTTATCACTTTGTTTTTCTCCATTTCTCTGGGTATATGCCACTGTTTCTTCTTATTTATTATCTTGGAATTCTTTTTCTGAGTATCTTTTCCAGAAGCTCTTTCTCCAAGTCTCTCTATCTCTATTTGTCACACACTGTTTGTCTATAGCTCCCATCATCCTTTACCTTCTTCCAAACTTTACTAACAGAGTGCCTTTATTTTATTTAGGTAAATTTTACAGGCTGTGCAACGTTCTCCAGCTTCCCAAACACCCATCCTGATCATATGAAAATAAATACACACTGAGACTGTCCTCCCTGACACCTTGGGGAAACATCCTTCTGAATACTGTGTTTGGCTTACCCTGGAATACTTACATAAGCACCTATTTTCTTCGTCCTCAGCCCCCTCAATCCTCACACTTACACTTCAGTCTTTGACCATCACATTACCCTCCTGGACATCTGAAAACGCTTCTACTACAAGATGTGTCCTTCCTGACACCTGAGGGCAGTATGGTTCTGAATGTGGTACCAAGCAGGCCCTGGAATGCACTCAGTCCTCCTCCTTCTGGCTCAGCTCTGTTTGAAATTGAAAAGTGAGAGTGAAAGTCACTCAGTCGTGTCCTGCTCTTTGCAACCCCATGGACTATACAGTCCATGGAATTCTCAGCTCCCTTTACCCCAAAACATATCTTAGTCTTCCATCATCATACTTGCTGGAATTTACTTTGCACACAATCAAGTATTAATTTAAAAACCTGATCAAGTTATTGGGCATTCTGGTAATTTTTATCTGGAATTACTGTTAAATTACTCAGCACTGCTGGCAGAAAAAGCGGTTACAGGTTTGAAGAGAGGAACAGATAGATTCTGGGTTGAGAGTAATACATAATTAAACTTTAAGAATCTGTCAGTTTTTTAAAAAAAGATTATTGCAGTATATATGATTTGCAATGTTATATTACTTTCAGGTATGTAACATAGTAATTCAAAAATTCTATACATTATTTTGCTCAATTTACAGTTATAAAATATTGGCTATGTTTCCTATGCAGTACAATATATGGTTATCCTTATTTTATGCTCATTAGATTATAACTATCAATTCCTCACTTCTATATTGCCCCTCCCCAGCTGGTAATCAATAGTTGGTTCTCTATATTTGTGAATCTGATTCATTTTTGTATCAGTTCAGTTCAGTTCAGTCGCTCAGTCGTGTCCGACTTTTTGCGACCCCATGAATTGCAGCACGCCAGGCCTCCCTGTCCATCACCAACTCCTGGAGTTCACTCAAACTCACGTCCATCGAGTCGGTGATGCCATCCAGCCATCTCATCCTCTGTCGTCCCCTTCTCCTCCTGCCCCCAATCCCTCCCAGCATCAGAGTCTTTTCCAATGAGTCAACTCTTTGCATGAGGTGGCCAAAGTACTGGAGTTTCAGCTTTAGCATCATTCCTTCCAAAGAAATCCCAGGGCTGATCTCCTTCAGAATGGACTGGTTAGATCTCCTTGCAGTCCAAGGGACTCTCAAGAGTCTTCTCCAACACCACAGTTCAAAAGCATCAATTCTTCGGCACTCAGCCTTCTTCACAGTCCAACTCTCACATTCATACATGACCACTGGAAAAACCATAGCCTTGTATAATCACTACTTCTTTCATTTTTTTGTTTCCATGTATCAATGATAACATTCATTATTTGTCTTTCTTTGTCTAACTTACTTCACTAGGCATAATACCCTCCAGAACCATCTGTGTTGTTGCACATTACAAAATTTCATTATTTTTCTAAGGCTTTGTCATATTCCATTATATATAATATATGTAATATCTTCTTCATACATTTATCTGTTGATGAACACTTAAGTTGTTTCCATATGTTGGCTGTTGTATATAATGCTACTGTAAACAGCAGGGTGCTTACAGCTCTCTGAGTTAGTGTTTTAGTTTTCTTCAGATAAATATCATGAGAGGAATTGCTGGACCATATGGTAGTTCTATGTCTAATTTTTTTGAGGAAGCTTCATACTGTTCCCCAGATAACTAAACTAATTTATGTTCCCACCAACTGTGCACAAGGGTTCCCTTTTCCCCACATCTCTCTCCAACACTTGTTATGTATTGTCATTGTGATAATAGCCATTCTAAAAGATATGAGATGATAGCTCATTGTGATTTTGATTCACATTTCTGGGATGGTTACAGACTTAAGAATCCTTTCATGTGCCTATTGGCCATCTGTATTGCTTCTTTGAAAAATGTCTATTTATGCCTTTGATTCATTTTTCAATTTGGTTGTTTCTTTGATATTCAGGTGTGTGAGCTTCTTACACACTTGGGATATTAAACTCTTATTGGGCATTTCATTTGCAAATATTTTCTGTCATTTTTTGTTGTTTTGCATTCCTTCAATGGTTTAATTCACTCTGCAAAAGCTTTTAAGTTTATATAGGCCCAATTTGTTTGTTTTTATTTCCTTTGCCTTAGGAGAGGGATCCAAGAAAGGTATTGCTACAGTTTATGTCAATGAGTGTTCTGCTTGTTTTCTTCTAGGAGTTTTGTGTTTTCTGGCCTTACCTCTAGGTCTTTAATTCCTTTTGAATTTACCTTTTATTTACTTATTTACTGGCCATGCTAAGTGACATGTAGTATCTTAATTTTCCTGTCATTGATTGAACCATGGAGTGCAAAGTCTTCAACCAATGGACCTCTAGGGGACTCCCTTGAGTTTACTGTTTTATAGGTTGTGGGGAAATGTTTTAATTTCATTCTTTTCCATCTAACTGGAAAGACATGACGAACCTTTGAAATACTGCATTATACTCTTTCTGTGTCAGAGACAATGCTTGGCACCCATCTCTAAGTTCTATATTGCATAGTCTATGGGTGAGATTATGAATAATTGTCTCTTATCAGAAGAAGGCTGGATTGGTTTGTGCCATATACACAAAGAACTAATCCATATTGGCTGTTTCTCTGTTTCCTCTAAACTTCCTGCTGACCTAGGTTTCCATCCCAGCCTGCATGTCCTATTGCCTCTGGATGGGAATTAGGTGTTTATCTTCCAGGGATACAAATTTCATCTCTTTTCGATTCCACTGAATTCAGTGTCATTTGACATTTGTTAGTCTTGCAGGGACCCAGGAAGGGAAACACACTCTTCATTCTTTTTGGAAAACCTCTTCCCAATATTTTTTTTCTGTTTCAGGTTTTACCCCATGGCTTCGGTTAGTTTACTGCTAAAAGTTATCACTGAGATGGAATCAGCCTCAGCCTTCTATATTTGATCCTACTGGATTTGGCCAGAATGCCCCTTGATTTGTTTCACTGCTACTACTTTCCAGCCCTATCATATCTCTCTTATCTCTAATCAGTTTCTATTCATTCAAATAAAATGATGAGTGACATAAAAAATAGCATGTATTTTTTTAGCTTCTGGGCCAGCGGTCATCCAATAGTTATGTCAAGTGATAGATACTTTGAAACTTACCCAGTTCTTCCCTATATTACTGTAAATAAGTGGATCTCCTACATATTTATCTAATTTTTAAAAACAAGTCACAATCCTTGTGTATATCACTGGTGACTAGAGCTTTCTCTATGTGAATCAATATTTCCTAGATATAAAGGTCTACTTTGATTCCACCAAGCTCTGCTATCGACTGACCCTTAATTACTCTAGTTGAAGTGACTTAGCAAGCGAGTAAGAGGGAAGCGGTCCTGAGGTCTGGGAACTGGCCTGACACTCCTGGGGTTCGGAACTGTTAGGACCTGGCCTAGGCTCACAGCTTGGAAATGACTCGCTCTTGTTGGACACAAACACTCTCACAAAACACCAACACCAGAGAAGGGCACACAGTCACTTCTATAAATGTGACCAGTTCATCATATTGGCAGTCTTCAGTACAGACAAAAACAAGGTCAGTCCAAAACCATAAAACACTAAATATCTCCCTCTCCTAGCTAAAGCATGAGTGCAACTTCATTTACTATTAGAGCTTTGGCTTCCCTCTATTCTCTTCTGCTCCAGATAAGGTTTGTTAAGACACTCAGTCACAGCGTAAGTTATGTTTCCTTGAATCACCAATCCAGAGCAGAAGGGTGCTTCCCTAAACCTTCCCCCAAATCACCGCACACAGGCCCCAATTCTGTAAGAAGTCCTTTCTAACTCCCAAGGTCTAAGGCACCTCTCTGATTTCCCATGGTTACATTCTCCTCACTGCAATGAGTACTAACCCAACTGAACTCAACTACAGTGGTTTTTTGGCTAGTGGGCTTTGATATCTGAATGTATAATTGGGATGGACATTATATAAGAACAAGGTGCGGCACCTTTGTCCTCACTTTGGAAATTTGCTGGGTTTAATAAAGCCTCATTTGGGGAGTCTTGCTAAAGAGACCCTTTAAAATTGCCTGAACTATCTCTATCAGTAAATTAAGCAGTGCAAAATCCAAGAAGTGCAACATTAATGCTCTGATTCAGGAAATGATAAGGTTGGAATTTGGTGCTTACTAAATCTCTTTTGTTTTTGAAAAACAATTCTCTTCCACCTACCCCTGCTGAGAATCATTACACTGAATGATTTATCGAGAAAAGGAAATTAAGTTAAGAGATTGTAGTTAAAAGCTCTCAAGTCAGAAATTTATTAGTAGTACATTAATGTATCTTGTAAGAATTCTTACCTAAGTTTTTCAGTGTTTAGATTTGACTTAATTGGAGCAACCTGGTTTTTTAAAAACTTCATTTACAAATCAACAAGAGTATACCTGGCCATTCAGAAACGGTTATTGGTGTATCTGTGTACAACCAGTATTTCTTGCATAATATCTGGTATCATTTTACTTTGGATTTGGATGATCCTCACATTAAATTTCTTCTCCCTTCTCTTTCTCTCTCTTCCTTTCTGCTCCTCTGTCTCACTTAATCACCCTGTTCATATACATATGAAAACCACACATATTACTATATTCTCATGTTATATGTGGAAAAATATGAAAACAATTCTCTTTGGCTACTTGATAATAGGCAGAGGAGACTATTAAAGGTCAAACAAGGTGTGTCTTCTGATTGCTTCGGCTGTACTTAATATTGAGATAAGCTGGGACCTGGGGACATGGGACCCTTTGCCAGAGTGCTCACACCTGGACAAGGGGTCTTCTTCAGCAGCAGAATACAAAGGAAGTATAAGGGACAGACAGTAAGACAAAAAGGATAGAAGCAATAAGATACAAAAACGTCCTAGACCAACTGCCACTCCTGAGGGGCCTGGAGCAAAGGCAGGGTAGCTGTGCATGAACCCTGCATACAGCACCAGCAAGAAGGTGGGCAGACCACCTCAGCTATAGCCCCCTGCTCAACCTCTCAGACCTGTCTCTGTTATCACTTTTAAGGACCCAAGAAAGTCTTCTTAGGAAATAAGCACATGTACTTGATAGTTGTCTGCATGTTGCAGTACAAGCCTTGCTTGCAAGTTTGCTTTGGCCTCTTTCAATTTCTATTGTAGCAAGTGTGGGAGTTGGTAAAAATATGAAAAAGAATATTTAAGAATAGCAACAGTCCATGAGGAATTGGTGAACCCTGATGTATTTCAATAGCACCTTCCCTTTTATAATAGTTTCTCGGTCCATTCAGGCACAATTTGAATTTTCAGAGATTGAGATCTGTGTACATTAACTCTATTGCCACAGAGATAGTTGAGTCTTTTAGCATATTGCCATAATCTAGTTAGACAAGATTTAGAGTTCATAATCATTACAGTCAAATTACTACGTAGCATGATAATTACTTTCTCAGAGGAATATGCTCAAAAGAAATGTCCTTTCCTATTTGTATGATAACTAAAGGTAGTGGTTTTCATGTAATATTCAAGGCCTAATTCCATCTGTGAAATTCCTGGGAATTACATGTGTTGAAGAAACCAGAGACATTGCTCACATTATGCAACATGTGGTCATGTTTTTCAGATCATGCTAATAAACAAGAGAGGCTGAAACCACAGAATTCTTGTGGTTTTGACAAAATCATACTCCTAACCTAGAAATCCTATTGTCTCTTCTCAAAAGTCACCAGGTAAATTAGCATTCATTGTTGAAGTCTCACTTATTTTTTGATAAATTGACTTATCATTAAGTATACATTAATGATGTCACTGACTCGATGGATATGAGTCTGAGTGAACTCCGGGAGTTGGTGATGGACAGGGAGGCCTGGCGTGCTGTGATTCATGGGGTTGCAAAGAGTAGGACACAACTGAGTGACTGATCTGATCTGATCTGAATGATGCTGTTTTAAGTAATGTTTTCAAATTTTTCAATTTTGATCATAGGAAGCATGTGGAAATATCTTTGCATTTTGTATAGCTGCTTTCTATCTCATGATCTTATTTTACTTATTGTTTCTAACACATATTTGTACGTGTGTGTGTATGTGATTATACATATATACAACCGTGTTAACATGCAACCATGTTGCATGTGTATGCAAATTTAGTTTCCTTCATTATTTCTAAGGTTTTTAAATTTCGTTTTTTTCCTGCCTATTGCACTGGCTAAGACATCTGAAAAGATGTTAAGTACAAATGAAAAGAACCAAGACCTACCCTAAATTCTAGTTTTTTATTTTAGGGGAAGGATTTTACTTCTTCTCTATTATAGATACTATTTTTCAGATTGTAGTAATTTTCGTTGACTCCTAGCTCAAAGTGATGAAAAGGAAAAACTTATGGATCTCATTCAAATATGAAGGAGAAACTAAAGCCTTTAGAGACAAGCAAAAGCTCAGAGAATTCAGCACCACCAAACCAGCTCTCCAACAAATGCTAAAGGATCTTCTCTAGACAGGAACCACAGAAAAGGATTATAAACCTGAACCCAAAGCAACAAAGTAAATGGCAACGGGATCATACTTATCAATAATTACCTTAAATGTAAATGGGTTGAATGCCCCAACCAAAAGACAAAGACTGGCTGAATGGATAAAAAAAACAAGACCCCTATATATGCTGTCTACAAGAGACCCACCTCAAACCTAGGGACACATACAGATTGAAAGTGAAGGGATGGAAAAATATTTCACACAAATGGAGACCAAAAGAAATCAGGAGTAGCAATACTCACATCAGATAAAACAGACTTTGAGATAAAGGCCATGAGACAAAGAAGGACACTACATAGTGATCAAAGGATCAATCCAAGAAGAGATATAACAATTATAAATATATATGTACCCAACATAGGAGCACCGCAATATGTAAGGTAAATGCTAACAAATATGAAAGGAGAAATAAGCAATAACAAATAATAGTGGGAGACTTTAATACCTCACTCACACCTATGGATAGATCAACTAAACAGAAAATTAGCAAGGACACACAAACTTTAAATGATGCAATGGACCAGTTAGACCTAATTGATATAGGACATTTCACCCTAAAACAATGAATTTCACCTCTTTCTCAAGTGCACACAGAACCTTCTCCAGGATAGATCACATCCTGGGCAATAAATCTTGGTAAATTAAAAAAAAAAATTGAAATCATCTCAAGCGTCTTTTCTGATCACAATGCAGTAAGATTAGATGTCAACCACAGGGAAAAAACATTGAAAAATACAAACATATGGACGCTAAACAACACACTTCTGAATAACCAACAAATCACAGAAGAAATCAAAAAAGAAATCAAAATATGCATAGAAACTAATAAAAATGAAAACACAACCCCAAACCTGTGAGATTCAGTAAAAGCAGTGCTAAGGGGAAGGTTCATAGCAATACACGCCTCACTCAAGAAACAGGAGAGAAATCAAATAAATAACCTAACTCTACACCTAAAGCATCTAGAAAAGGAAGACATGAAGAACCCCAGGGTTAGTAGAAGGAAAGAAATCACAAAAATTAGGCCCAGAGATAAATGCAAAAGAAACAAAAGAGACCATAGCAAAAATCAACAAAGCTAAAAGCTGGTTCTTCGAGAAGATAAATAAAATAGACAAACCATTAACCAGACTCATCAAGAAACAAAGGGAGAGGAATCAAATCAACAAAATTAGAAATGAAAATGGGGAAATCACAATAGACATCACAGAAATATAAAGGATCATAAGAGACTACTATCAGCAACTATATGCCAATAAAATGGACAACTTGGAAGAAATGGACAAATTCCTAGAAAAGCATAACTTTCCAAAACTGAATCAGGAAGAAATAGAAAATCTTAGCAGACCCATCACAAGCACAGAAATCGAAACCATAATCAGAAATCTTCCAACAAACAAAAGCCCAGGACCAGATGGCTTCACAGCTGAATTCTACCAAAAATTTAGAGAAGGGCTAACACCTATCCTAGTCAAACTCTTCCAGAAAATTGCAGAGGAAGGTAAACTTCCAAACTCACTCTATGAGGCCACCATCACCTTAATACCAAGACCAGACAAAGATGCCACAAAAAAAGAAAACTACAGGTCAATATCACTGATGAACATAGATGCAAAAATCCTTAACAAAATTCTAGCAATCAGAATCCAACAACATATTAAAAAAATCATACATCATGCCCAAGTGGGCTTTATCCTAGGGATGCAAGGATTCTTCAATATCTGCAGATCAATCAATGTAAAACACCACATTAACAAACTGAAAGATAAAAACCATATGATTATCTCAATAGATGCAGAGGAAGCCTTTGACAAAATTCA
The DNA here is from genome assembly GCF_029407905.1 of Bubalus kerabau. Lineage (NCBI taxonomy): Eukaryota > Metazoa > Chordata > Mammalia > Artiodactyla > Bovidae > Bubalus > Bubalus kerabau. The sequence continues at coordinate 97,155,576 of NC_073624.1, read as the reverse complement.
ACATCCATTTATGATAAAAACCCTCCAGAAAGCAGGCATAGAAGGAACATACCTCAACATAATAAAAGCCATATATGATAAACCCACAGCAAACATTATCCTCAATGGTGAAAAATTGAAGGGATTTCCCCTCAAGTCAGGAACAAGACAAGGATGCCCACTCTCACCACTACTATTCAACATAGTTTTGGAAGTTTTGGCCACAGCAATCAGAGCAGAAAAAGAAATAAAAGGAATCCAGATTGGAAAAGACAAAGTAAAACTCTCACTGTGTGCAGATGACATGATCCTCTACATAGAAAACCCTGAAGACTCCACCAGAAAATTACTAGAGCTAGTTAATGAATACAGTAAATTTGCAAGATATAAAATTAACACACAGAAATCCCTTGCATTCCTATACACTAACAATGAGAAAACATAAAGAGAAATTAAGGAAACAATCCCATTCACCATTGCAACGAAAAGAATAAAATACTTAGGAATAAATTTACCTAAAGAAACAAAAGACCTAGAAAACTATAAAACACTGATGAAAGAAATCAAAGATGACACAAATAGATGGAGAAATATATCATGTTCATGGATCAGAAGAATCAATATAGTGAAAATGAGTATACTACCCAAAGCAATCTATAGATTCAATGCAATCCCTATCAAGCTACCATCGGCATTTTTCAGAGAATTAGAACAAATAATTTCACAATTTGTATGGAATTACAAAAAACCTCAAATAGCCAAAGCAGTCTTGAGAAAGAAGAATGGAACTGGAGGAATCAACCTGCCTGACTTCAGACTATACTACAGAGCAACAGTCATCAAGACAGTATGGTACTGGCACAAAGACAGAAACATAGATCAATGGAACAAAATAGAAAGCCCAGAGATAAATCCACGCACCTATGGACACCTTATCTTTGACCAAGGAGGCAAGAATATACAATGGAGAAAAGACAACCTCTTTAACAAGTGGTGCTGGGAAAACTGGTCAACCACTTGTAAAAGAATGAAACTAGAACACATTCTAACACCATACACAAAAATAAACTCAAAATGGATTAAAAATCTAAATGTAAGATCAGAAACCATAAAACTCCTAGAGGAGAACATAGGCAAAACACTCTCTGACATAAATCACAGCAGGATCCTCTATGACCCACCTCCCAGAGTAATGGAAATAAAAGCAAAAATAAACAAATGGGACCTAATTAAACTTAAAAGCTTTTGCGCAACGAAGGAAACTATAGGCAAGGTGAAAAGACAGCCTTCAGAATGGGAGAAAATAATAGCAAATGAAGCAACTGACAAAGGATTAATCTCAAAAATATACAAGCAGCTCCTGCAGCTCAATTCCAGAAGAATAAGCGACACAATTAAAAAATGGGCCAAAGAACTAAACAGACATTTCTCCAAAGAAGATATACAAATGGCTAACAAACACATGAAAAGATGCTCAACATCACTCATTATCAGAGACATGCAAATCAAAACTACAACGTGGTACCATCTCACGCCAGTTAGAATGGCTGCTATCAGAAAGTCTACAAACAATAAATGCTGGAGAGAGGGTGAAGGAAAAGGAACCCTCTTACACTGTTGATGAGAATGCAAACTAGTACAGCCACTATGGAGAACAGTGCGGTGATTCCTTAAAAAGCTGGAAATAGAACTGCCATAGGACCCAGCAATGCCACTGCTGGGCATACACACCAAGGAAACCAGAATTGAAAGAGACATATGTACCCCCTGTTCATCACAGCACTATTTATAATAGCCAGGACATTGAAGCAACCTAGATGTCCATCAGCAGATGAATGGATAAGAAAGCTGTGGTACATATACACAAAGGAATATTACTAAGCCATTAAAAAGAATGCATTTGAATCAGTTCTAACAAGGTGGATGAAACTGGAGCCTATTATACAGAGCGAAGTAAGTCAGAAAGAAAAACATCAATATAGTATATTAACGCATATATATGGAATGTAGAAAGATGGTAATGATGACCCTATATGCGAGACAGCAAAAGAGACACAGATGTAAAGAACAGACTGTTGGACACTGTGGGAGAAGGCAAGGGGGGGATGATTTGAAAGAATAGCATTGAAACATGTATATTATCATATGTGAAATAGATCACCAGTCCAGGTTTGATGAATGAGGCAGGGTGCTCAGGGCTGGTGCACTGGGATGACCCTAAGAGATGGGATGGGGAAGGAGGTGGGAGAGAGGGTCTGGATGGGGAACACATATACACCCATGGCTGATTCATGTGAATGTATGGCAAAAACCACCACAATATTGTAAAATAATTAGCCTCCAATTAAAATTTTAAAAATAAATATATATAAATTAAAAAATAAAAACTGAAAAAAAAGGAAAAACTTACAACTATGAATACTCTACATAGCAAAGCTCCCATTAAGATTTTATGGATGGCTGAAAAATTTTACAGACAAAAGATGAGTTCAGAATCTCCAAACTAGCTGTATAAGAAGTGTTAAAGAGGCTTCTCTAAGAGAAAAAGAAAAGGCCACAAATAGAAACATGAAAATTAAGAGAGGAAAAGTACATTGGTAATGATAAGTATATAATATAGATAGCAAATCAACCACATATAAAGTTAGTAGGAAGATTAAAAGACAAAGGCAGTAGAATCACCTGTATGCACATCAAGCAATTGAGGTACATACAAAGCAGATGTAAAATATCATGTCAAAAACCATAATGATGAGAGGAGAGTCACAGTGCAGGAATTTAAGATGTGTTTCAAAGGAAGAGATCAGCAACTTAAATTAATTACATATAGATGGGTTACTACCTGTAAAACACAAGAGGACCAAGATCTGAAAATCTACATACACACAGAGAGAACGAAAAAGAATCCAAACACACACTGACGATCAAGTCACAAAAGAAGGGAACAAAATAAAAAGAAAAAAAGAACTACAAAAATAACCCCCAAACAACTATAAAATGGCAATAAACACATACATATCAATCATTACTGTAAATCGCTGGATTAAATGCTCCTATTAAAAGATATGGAAAAGGTCAGTTTTCATTTCATTCCCAAAGAAGGGAAATGCTAAAGAATGCTCAAACTATTGTACAGTTGCACTCATTTCATGCTAACAAGGTAGTGCTCAGCAGTATGTGAACTGATAGCTTCCCAATGAACAAGCTGGATTTAGAAAAGGCAGAGGAACCAGAGATCAAACTGCCAACATTCATTGGAATTCCAGAAAAATACCTACTTCTGCTTCATTGACTATGCTAAAGCCTTTGACTGTGTGGATCAAAGCAAACTGTCGAAAATTCTTAGAGATGGGAATACCAGATCACCTTACCTGTTCCCTGAGAAAATGAGGGTCATGAAACAAAAGACTGGTTCAAAATTGGAAACTGGACATGAAACAAAGGACTGGTTCAAAATTGGGAAGGGATTACTTCAAGGCTATATATTGTTACCCTGCTTATTTAACTTCTATGTAGAGTACATCATGCGAAATGCCAGGTTGGAAGAGTCACAAGTTGGAATAAAGATTGCCAGGATAAATATCAACAACCTCAGATAAACAGATGCTACCACTCTAATGGCAGAAAGAAAAGAGGAACTAAAAAGCCTCTTGATGAAGCTGAAAGAAGAAAGTGAAAAATCTCACTTAAAAGTCAATATTCAAAAAACAAAGATCATGGTATCTGGTACCATCACTTCATGGCAAATAGTTGGGGGGGAAAGTGGAAGCAGTGACAGATTTTACTTTCATGGGCTCCAAAATCACTGTGTATGGTGACTGCAGCCATGAAATTAAAAGATGCTTCCACCTTGGAAGGAAAGCTATGATAAACCTAGACAGTGCATTAAAAAGCAGAGACATCAATTTGCCAACAAAGGTATGCATAGTCAAAGCTATGGTTTTCTGGTAGTCATGTACAGATGAGGGATTTGGACCATAAAGAAGGCTGAGTGCTGAAGAATTGATGCTTTCAAATGTGCTATTGGAAAGACTCTTGAGAGTCCCTTGGACTGCAAGGAGATCAAACCAGTCAATCCTAAAGGCAATCAACCCTGAATATTCATTGATAATGAAGTTGAAGCTCCAATATTTTGGCCACTTGATGCAAAGAACCAACTCGCTGGAAAAGACCATGATGCTGGAAAACACTGAGGGCATGCAGGATAACTGAGGATGAGATGGTTGGATGCCATCATTGACTCAGTGGATGTGAGTTTGAACAAACTCTGGGTGATAGTGAAGAAAAGGGAAGCCTTGCATACTGCAGTCGACAGGATCACAAAGAAACAGACAAGACTTCAGGACTGAAGAACAATAACAACAACATTTAAAGACATAGTAAATGAACTGATACAGACACAGGATCCATATATATGCTGCAATGGGAGACTCACTTCAGACCCAAAGACAAGCACAGGCTGAAAGGGAGGGGATGAAGAAAGATACTCCATGCACAAAGAAATCAAAATAAAGATTGGGTATCATACTTACATCAGAAAAATGGACTCCAAAATAGACACTATTAACAGAGATAAGGAAGGACATTACATGATGATCAAGGGGTCAATCCAAGAAGATTAAAAAAAAATGAAAAGATAAATGCACCCAAAATAAGACCACTTAAATACATACAGGAAATATTAACAACATATAGAAAGTGAGAGTAACTCATTAATAGTAGGGGCCTCTAATGTGTCACTTATATGATTGGAGATGTTTCATAAAAGAGACAATGAATGACTCATTAGACAAGGAGGATATTATAGATAAATGTAGAAATGTCCATCCAAGAGCAGTAGAGTACACATTGTTTTCAAGTGTACATGGAATAGTCTCCAGGACTGATCATATGCTAGCCTTAGTAAATCTTGTAAAATTGAAATGATACCAAGAATCTTTTGCCACCCTGAGGTGTGAAACTATAAATCAAGAAGAAGAAAAAAATGCAAACAACACACATATGGGGAGGTGAAATGATATGTTACTAATAATCAGTGGTCCATTGAAGAAACTGAAAAAGAAATGAAAAAATACCTGGAGACAAAGAAAATGAAAACACAGCAACCCAAAATCTGTGGAAAACAACAGAAGCAGCTCTAAGAGGAAAGTCCCAAATACACAACCTAATATGCTTAGTTGGTCAGTCATGTCCAAATCTTTGCAACCCCATGGAGCCCGTCAGGCTCCTCTGTCTGTGGGGATTCTCTAGGCAAGAATACTGGAGTGGGTTGCCATGTCCTCCTCCAGGGGACCTTCCCAACCCAGGGATTGAACCCAGGTCTCCCACCCTGCAGGTGGATTCTTTACTACCTGAGCCACAAGGGAAGCCCAAGAATATTGGAGTGGGTAGCCTATCCCTTCTCCAGAGGATCTTCCCTACCCAGGAATTGAACTGGGGTCTCCTGCACTGTAGGCAGATTCTTTACCAACTGAGCTATCAGGGAAGCCCTGATAGCTTTTCACTTTCACATAACCTAAACTTACAGTTAAAGGAGTTAGAGAAATAAGAATAAACAAAACCCATATTTAGTAGAAAGAAATCATATAAATCAGAGCATAAATAAACGAAATGGGGTCCAGTAAAACAATAGAAGGGATCAATGAAAACAAGAGCCTTTTCTTGGAAGATATAAACAAAATAGAAAATCTTCTGTTAGACTCATCAAAAACAAAAAACGACAAACAAAAACCTCCAGAAAGTTGGCCCTAATCAATAAAAGTATAAATTAAAATGGAGAAGTTACAGGCAACATCATAGAAATATAAAGAATCCTAGAAGGTTATCATGAACAACTATACACCAGTAAGACAACCTAGAAGAAATGGACCAAATTCTTGAAATGCACAATCTTCCAACACTGAAATAAGAAGTAGAACATATGAACAGACCAATTACCTGTAATGAAGTTCAATACATCAGAAAACAATTCCTCCCCCCCAATAAAAAAGGTCAGGACCAAATGGTTTCACAAGAGAGTTCTACCGAAAATAAAGAGAAGAGTTAATACCTAGTCTTATTAAAGTATTCCAAAGAATTTTGTAAGAAGGAACATTTCTGAACCATTGTGAGGCCGGTTTCACCCCGATACCAAATCCATACAAAGAAGCAACATAAGTGTTCATTAACAGATGAATGGATAAAGATGATATGGTGTATATATGCAGTGGAATATGACTCAGCCATAAAAAGAAAGAAATTTTTCCATTTGCAACAATATAAATGGATCTGGAGGGTATTATGTTTAGTGAAATAAGTAAGACAGAGAAAGCCAAATACTGTGTTATCACTTTCATGTGCAACCTAAAAATGAAAAAAGTAGTCATTACACAAAAAAGAATCAGACTGCCACATAAAGAAAACAAATCAGAGGTTAAGAGTTCAGAGATGGAATGAGGTGAGGTGGGTCAATACTGGAGCCAGGAATTAGGAGGTTTAAACTACTAATTAAAGAACAGTTAAACTAAAAGATATATTGTGTACAGCATAGGAAATAAGGCCAATATTTTATAACTATAAATGCAGTATAATTTATAAAAATTTGAATTCACTAGGTGCTACATCTGAAAGTAACAGTTAAGTTCAATTGTCTGAGTCATCTCCAACTCTTTGCAACCCATTGACTGCAGCGTGCCAGGCCTCCCTGTCCATCACCAACTCCTGAAGCTTGCTCAAACTCATGTCCATTGAGTCAATGATGCCATCCAATCGTCTCATCCTCTGTTGTCCCCTTCTCCTCCTGCCTTCAATCTTTCCCACCATCAGGGTCTTTTCTAGTGAGTCAGTTCTTCGCATCAGGTGGCCAAAATATTGGAGTTTCAGCTTCAGCATCAGTCCTTCCAATGAATAGTCAGGGTTGATTCCCATTAGGTTGACTGGTTTGATCTCCTTGCAGTCCATGGGACTCTCAAGAGTCTTCTCCAATACCACAGTTCAAAAGCATCAATTCTTCAGCATTCAGTTTTCTTTATGGTCCGACTGTCACATCCATATATGACTACTGGAAAAACCATAGCTTTGACTAGATGGATCCTTGTTGGCTAAGTAATGTCTCTGCTTTTGAATATGCTGTGTAGGTTGGTCGTTACTTTTCTTCCAAGGAGCAAGCATCTTTTAATTTCATGGCTGCAATCACCATCTGCAGTGATATTGGAGCCCAAGAAAATAAAGTCTGTCCCTGTTTCCATTGTTTCACCATCTATTTGCCATGAAGTGATGGGACCAGATGCCATGATCTTTGTTTTTTGAATGTTGAGTGTTAAGCCAGCTTTTTCACTCTCCTCTTTCACTTTCATCAAGAGGCTCTTCAGTTCTTCTTCACTTTCTACCATAAGGGTGGTGTCATCTGTATATCTGAGGTTATTGATATTTCTCCCGGCAATCTTGATTTCAGCTTGTGCTTCATTCCAGCTTGGCATTTCACAAGATGTACTCTGTACCACAGAGACTGAGACAGAACTGTGTTTGAGTGTCTCCTGTGGAGGTACGGGTCAGCAGTGGACTGCCGCAGGGGCAGGGGCTCTGGGTGTAGCATACCTGGGTATGGCATAAGACCCCTTGAAGGAAGTCACCATTAACCCCACCATAGAGCCACCAGAACCTACACAGAACTGGGGAAACAGACTCTTGGATGGCACAAACAGAACCCTGTGCATACCAGGACCCAGAAGAAAGAAGCAGTGACCCCAAAAGAGACTGACCCTGACTTGCCCATGAGTGTCTAGGAGTCTCCAGCAGAGGCGTGGGTCGTTGGTCACCTGCTGCAGGGTTGGGGGAAGAGTGTAGCAGTGAATGCATGGGACCTTTTAAAGGAGGTTGCCATTTTCTTCATTACCCCCACCATAGTTTGGCCCCAGGTAAATAACAGGGAGGGAACACAGCCCCACCCATCAACAGAAAATTGAACTAAAGATTTACTAAGCATGGCCCCGCCAATCAGAACAAGACCCAGTTTTTCCTTCAGTCATTCTCTCCCATCAGGAAGCTTCCATCAGCTTCTTATCCTTCTCCATCAGAGGGCAGACAGACTGAAAACCATAATCACAGAAAACTAACCACATTCATCACATGAACCAGAGCCTTGTCGACTCAATGAAACTATGAGCCATGCCATGTAGGGCCACCCAAGACGGATGGGTCAAGGTGGAGACTTCTGACAAAACATGGTCCACTGGAGAAGGGAATAGAAAAGCACTAAAGTATTCTTGCCTTAAGAACCCCATAAACAGTATGAAAAGGCAAAAGATAGGACACTGAAAGATGAACTCCCCAGGTTGGTAGGTGCCTGATATGCTACTGGAGATCAGTGGATAAATAACTCCAGAAAGAATGAAGAGACATAGCCAAAGCAAAAACACCACCCAGTTGTGGATGTGACTGATGATGGAAGTAGAGTCCAATGCTGTAAAGAGCAATATTGGATAGGAACCTGGAATGAAAGTTCCATGAATCAAGGCAAATTGGAAGTGATCAAACAGGAGATGGAAAGAGTAAACATTGACATTTTAGGAATCAGCAAACTAAAATGGACTGGAATGGGGACCATTATATCCACTACTGTGGGCAGGAATCCCTTAGAAGAAACGGAGTAGCCATCATAGTCAACAAAAGAGTCCGAAATGCAGTACTTGGGTGCAGTCTCAAAAATGACAGAAAGATCTCTGTCCATTTCCAAGGCAAACCATTCAATATCATGGTAATCCAAGTCTATGCCCCAACCAGTAATGCTGAAGAAGCTGAAGTTGAATGGTTCTATGAAGACCTACAAGACGTTTTAGAACTAACACCCAAAAAAGATACCCTTTTTGTTATAGGGGACTGGAATGCCAAAGTAGGAAGTCAAAAAACACTTAGAGTAACAGGCAAATTTGGCCTTGGAGTACAGAACGAAGCAGGGCAAAGGCTCATAGAGTTTTGCCAAGAGAACACACTGGTCATAGCAAACACCTCTTCCAACAATACAAGAGAAGACTCTACACATGGACATCACCAGATGATCAACACTGAAATCAGATTAATTATTTCTTTGCAGCCAAAGATGGAGAAGCTCTATACAGTCAGCAAAAACAAGACCGGGTGCTGACTGTGACTCAGATCATGAATTCCGTACTGCCAAATTCAGACTTAAATTGAAGAAAGTAGGGAAAACCACTAGACCCTTCACGTGTGACCTAAATCAAATCCCCTACGATTATACAGTAGAATCGTATATAGTGGGAAATAGATTTAAGGGACTAGATCTGATAGACAGACTGCCTGATGAACTATGGATGGAGGTTCATGACATTGTACAGGAGACCAGGATCAAGACCATCCCCGAGAAAAAGAAATGCAAAAAAGCAAAATGGCTGTCTGATGAGGCCTTACAAATAGCTGTGAAAAGAAGAGAAGCAAAAAACAAAGGAGAAAAGGAAATATATACCCATTTGAATGCAGAGTTCCAAAGAATAACAAGGAGAGATAAGAAAACCTACCTCAATGATCAGTGCAAAGAAATAGAGGAAACACTAGAATGGGGAAGACTAGAGATCTCTTCAAGAAAATTAGAGATACCAAGGGAACATTTCATGCAAAGCCTTCATATGTATGATGGCAAAAACTTCTATTATATGAACAATAAGATTGTATGGGCTTATAGGGACTGCCTGGGGCATGTTCTCAGTATATCTATTTAGGGTTTCTTCTTAGGGTCTGGCTGAACCTCAGATGTCTATCTAGTGACTTTGTGAAAAAAGGCTAACAGGATTACTAGGTTAGGAATATGATATTGTGAAAACCAAAAGGGTCCTACTTGTCTCTGCTCTTCTTGTTTATTAGCATGATCTGAAAAACATGATCATATGTTGCAGAACTTGAACAATGTCTCGATTCATCCAATCCACATAAGTCCCAGGAATTAGGCCTTGAATATTACCTGATCCACTACCCTCTAGTTATCTTATGAATAATAAAAGCCTTAATTATTTTGAATTTACTCCTCGGAGAAAGCCATTATCATTCTATGAACTAATTTGCCCTTAATAGATATATTCTAAATCATGTCTAACTTGATCATGGCAATATGCTAACAATCTTCTTTGGCAACACACTCTACGTGCACAGATTTCAATCTTCGAAAATTCAAAATGTGTCCAATTGGACTGAGAAAACATTATGGATGAGAATGTGTTTTAAAAGTGCATAAAGGATCACAAATACCTCATGACTATTGCTCTTCCTAATTTTTGTTGTTGTTGTTATTCAGTCACTCAATCATGTCCAACTCTTTGTGACCCATGGACTGCAACACCCCAGGCTTCCCTGTCCTTCACTATCTCCCGGAGTTTGCTCAAGTTCATGTCCATTGAGTGGATGATGCCATCCAACCATCTCATTCTCTGTTGTCCACTTCTCCTGCCCTCAATCACTGCCGGCATCATGGTCTTTTCTAATGAGTTGGCTCTTCATCAAGTGACCAAAGTATTGGAACTTCAGCTTCAGCCTCAGTCCTTCCAATGAATATTAAGGATTGATTTCCTTTAGGATTGACTGGATTGATCTCCTTGCAGTCCAAGGGACTCTCAAGAGTCCTCTCCTGCACCATGATGTGAAAGCATCAGCCTTCTTTTTAGTCCAACTCTCATATCCATGCATGACTACTGGAAAAACTGTAGTTTTGACTACACGGACCTTTGTTGGCAAAGTGATGTCTCCACTTTTTAATATGGTGTCTAGGTTTGTCATAGCTTTCCTTCCAAAATGCAAGCGTCTTTAATTTCACGACTACGGTCACCATCCACAGTGGTTTTAGAGCCCAAAAAGAGAAAATCTTCCACTTTTTCCCCTTCCATTTGCTGTGAAGTGATGGAATTGGATGCCATGATCTTAATTTTTTGAATGTTGAGTTTTAAGCCAACTTTTTCACTCTCCTCTTTCACCCTCAACAAGAGGCTCTTTAGTTCCTCTTCGCTTTCTGCCATTAGTGGTTTCATCTACATATCTGAGGTTGTTGATATTTCTCCCAGCAATCTTGATTCCAGCTTGTAACTCATCCAGCCTGGCATTTCACATGATGTACTCTGCAAATAAGTTAAATAAACAGGGTGACTATATACAGCCTTGTCATACTCCTTTCCCAATTTTGAACCAGTCAGTTCTTCCATGGAAGGTTTGAATTGTTGCTTCTTGAACTGCACGCAGGTTTCTCAGGAGGCAGGTAAGGTGGTCTGGTATTCCCATCTTTTTAAGAATTTTCCACAGTTTGTTGTGATCCACAGTCAAAGGTTTTCACAAAGTTAATGAAGCGTAAGTAGATGTTTTTCTGGAATTCCCTTGCTTTCTTATGATCCAATTAATGTTGGCAATTTGATCTCTGGTTCCTCTGCCTTTTCTAAATCTAGCATGAACACCTGAAAGTTCTCAGTTCACGTACTGTTGAAGTCTACCTTGAAGGATTTTGAGCATTACCTTGCTAGCATGTGAAATGAGCAAAATTGTATAGTAGTTTAAACATTCTTTTGCATTTCCCTTTCTTGAGATTGGAATGAAAACTGACCTTTTCCAGTCCTGTGGCCACCTCTGAGTTTTCCTAATTTGCTGACATGTTGAGTGCAGCACTTTACAGCATCATCTTTTAGAATTTGAAATAGCTCAACTGGAATCCCATCACCTCCACTAGCTTTGTTTCTGGTAATGCTTCCTAAGTCCCAATGACTTCACCTCCAGGATTTACTTTAAGTAACCTTAAATCTGGATATGCAGCTAAGGCCATTCTACAAATAAGGTCTCTGCCTTTAAGCAATATTCATCTACCTACCCAACATCCAGCTGATAGTATGATTTCACTGGGTCCCCTGCATTCCTTTCCCTTCTTGATGATTTGCCTTCAAGAAAAGAAGTAATTGGCCAACATGGTTATATTGATTAAATTAGGTATAATTTAATTATACTTTAGCAGGCAAGAAAAAAAAAAAACAACTATCTTTTCTGTCAGAAAGAACCTATCCATAACCTGGGTTCTTAGGGTCTTTTGCACTTTTAGCACACATTTTATATCCTAGATTATATTATTTAATGCAGATGCTCTGGACTGATTACTCTAAGTTTCCAAAGTACAGCCCTAACTCTCATTGTTCCCTGAGATTTCTCCATTCATATCTGGAGTTTTATAGTAACAAATTTTACTTTTGATGTGGCTTTATTTGAATGCCAATAACTTTGTACTCATCTCACACGCTAGTAAAGTAATGCTCAAAATTCTCCAAGCCAGGCTTCAGCAATATGTGAACCGTGAACTTACAGATGTTCAAGCTGGTTTTAAAAAAGACATAGGAACCAGAGATCAAATTGCCAACATCCACTGGATCATGGAAAAAGCAAGAGAGTTCCAGAAAAACATCTCTTTCTGCTTTATTGACTATGCCAAAGCCTTTGACTGTGTGGATCACAAGAAACTGTGGAAAATTCTGAAAGAGATGGGAATACCAGACCACCTGACCTGCCTCTTGAGAAACATATATGCAGGTCAGGAAGCAACAATTAGAACTAGACATGGAACAACAGACTGGTTCCAAATAGGAAAAGGAGTTCATCAAGGCTGTATATTGTCACCCTGCTTATTCAACTTATATGCAGAGCACTTATCATGAGAAACACTGGGCTGGATGAAGCACAAGCTGGAATCAAGATTGCCAGGAGAAATATCAATAACCTCAGATATGCAGATGACACCACCCTTATGGCAGAAAGTGAAGAACGAAAGAGCCTCTTGATGAAAGTGAAAGAGAAGAGTGAAAAAGTTGGCATAAAGCTCAACATTTAGAAAACAAAGATCATGGCATCTGGTCCCATCACTTCACGGGAAATAGATGGGGAAACAGTGGAAACAGTGTCAGACTTTATTTTTTTGGGCTCCAAAATCACTGCAGATGGTGACTGCAGCCATGAAATTAAAAGACGCTTACTCCTTGGAAGGAAAGTTATGACCAACCTAGATAGCATATTCAAAAGCAGAGACATTACTTTGCCAACAAAGGTCCGTCTAGTCAAGGCTATGGTTTTTCCTGTGGTCAAGTATGGATGTTAGAGTTGGACTGTGAAGAAAGCTGAGCACCGAAGAATTGATCTTTTGAACTGTGGTGTTGGAGAAGATTCTTGAGAGTCCCTTGGACTGCAAGGAGATCCAACCAGTCCATCCTAAAGGAGATCAGTCCTGGGTGTTCATTGGAAGAACTGATGCTGAAGCTGAACCTCATGTGAAGAATTGACTCATTGGAAAAAACCCTGATGCTGGGAGGGACTGGAGGCAGGAGGAGAAGGGGACAACAGAGGATGAGATGGCTGGATGGCATCACTGACTTGATGGATGTGAGTTTGAGTGAACTCTGGGAGTTAGTGATGGACAGGGAGGCCTGGCATGCTGCGATTCATGGGGTCGCAAAGAGTTGGACACGACTGAGCGACTGAACTGAACTGAACTGAACTTTGTTGAGACAAGTCGATGTGAAGAGAAGGTAGGCAATCAGATGAGATGAAATGCAGACACGTTCTAGCCTGAGACCAAAGACAGAAAGGATAATATATGCACAAGACTGACTAGCACAGTGGCTTCCCCAAATATCCCCCAGTAGTGAGGCAATTCATGCAAATATACCTGTAACACACATTAAGAAGAGAGACATTGTTAACAGTTCCATAGAAGTTCACAGAACACAATCTCCTTATTTACCACCTGCTAGGGGAACAACAGTGCCTAATGCCACTGAGTTCATAGGAGGCAAACAGATCTGAGTTCAGAGTTTCTAGAGCCCAGTACATGTGAGAAAATCTACTTGTTTCCAAGAGAATGTGGTCTACACAACCCAGCATGGGAGCCTACCACAAGGTGAAAGTTTTACAATGAGAACAATCCCAAGACTTATTAAACCGTTTTCCAGAAATATGCAACAGAGTAAGACAGCCTTCCTGTGAAGTCACCAGCAGTTTAATATATGTGGCAACATATGCCCAGACAGTAGAATAGTATAAAGCAGTGTTAGTAACAGTCTCCTCAGAACTGAGATTCCTTGAATTCAAAACACTTCTTGGCCATATATACCATGTGTCCAAAACAGCTACACACTATCTCTGTATATCCATTTACTCTTCTTCAACACTTGCTACTTTAAAAAGTTGGTGTGATATGAAACTTTTATTTAAAATGTGCAATATTTAACATGGTGCCCAGAAGCCTTAGATTAGCAAAATTTTGTAATAATATATTGTTGGGAAGGGAAAAATAGGTAGCAAGGCAGGCCTAAATCTTGACCTGCAATAAGACTGGAATATTTCCAGTATATCCTGAAAGAACCTCAAAATGATCTGATCCATACTTCTTCCCTGAGAAATACCCACTGTAAAGTCCTTTTCTACTTCTAGGGAAATTCTCCAAAGGAACAGTGAATGCCTTGGTCCTAGCTGCCACAAACATGTACATGGCCAAAGGTTGGACATGTCTGGTCTTTACTGTATAATTTCTCTTAAAGTTGAAGTTGTGCAGACTGAATGCTAAAGGAAAATGTAAGTCAAGGTAGTAGGCAATAAGTACAGCCTTGTGGTCCCCATACTTTCTGTCTACCTGCTTTGGAAAATGAACTGAAACTAGAGAGCAAGGAAAACACAGAGCATTTCTCATACCTTCTGCCTCAATGCACATTGTCTACTGTGAAATAGGGAACCTACACAACCTAAAAGCCTCATAAAGACACCCACTTAGAAGGTGGATATTAACAAATACAGCAGGTATAGAAGGAAAGACTACCTACTGAATGGGAGGAAATATTTGCTAATGACATGTCTAATAAAGGGTTAATACCCAAACAAATGAAAATACTAATTCAAAAATATACATGCACTACAATGTTCATTGCGGCATTATTTACAATAGCCAAGATATGGTGCAATCTAAGTATTGATCAACAGTTAAATGGATAAAAAAGGTGTGGTGTGTGTGTGTGTATACATATCGGAGAAGGCAATGGCACCCCACTCCAGTACTCTTACCTGGAAAATCCCATGAACGGAGGCCCCTGGTGGGCTGCAGTCCATGGGGTCACTAAGAGTCGGACATGACTGAGCGACTTCACTTTCACTTTTCACTTTCATGCATTGGTGAAGGAAATGGCAACCCACTCCAGTATTCTTGCCTGGAAAATCCCATGGATGGAGGAGCCTGGTAGGCCGCAGTCCATGGGGTCGCTAAGAGTTTCACACAACTGAGCGACTTCACTTTCCTTTTTCCCTTTCATACATTGGAGAAGGAAATGGCAACCCACTCCAGTGTTCTCGCCTGGAGAATCCCAGGGACGGGGGAGCCTGGTGGGCTGCTGTCTATGCGGTCGCACAGAGTCGGACACGACTGAAGTGACTTAGCAGCAGCAGCAGCATATGTATATATTACTCAGCCATAAAAAAAGAATAAAAAGTTGTCATTTGCAGCAACATGGATGGGCATGGAAGGCATTGTGCTAAGTGAAATAAGCCAAACAGAGAAAAATAATTACTCTATGGTATTACTTATGTGTATAATTTTAAAAATACAATAAACTAGTGAATATAGCAACAACAAAAAAAGCTGATTCATAGTTACAGAGAACTAGTGGTTACCAGTGCAAGGGGGAGTGGCAATATAGGGGTGGGAGTGTAGGAGGTGCACACTACTAGGCCTAGGATTGGCTACAAGGATGTATTATTGGGCAACATGAGGAATATAGCCAATATTTCAAAATAACTATAAATAAAACATAACCTTTAAAATTGTATAAAAATATTTTTTTAAAAGAAAAGCTTCCAGAAGCATATGCTTCATAAACATTTCCCTTTTTGGAGTTTATTTTCATACTCCTATCAGGAATTTCTGTTAAATAATTTTTGTTCATAACCCTATGACTCTTGTCTGGGTTTCAGTTTATAAATCTTCATCCATACCTAATGAGTTCATATTCCTCCTTGCTCTGAGAAGGCTCCTTTTCAAATTGGAACTTACAGTTTTAACTGTTCCAACCACTGTAATCCATACTAGAATGCACCCTGGGGGCTGTTCTACATGCTAATCCTTCTGTGAGCTTCTGACCTGAAACCTTTCCAACTCCTTTTCTGCCTGGAATCTCATTATTCTAGATTCACTCATGCCTCCCCCTTTTTGGAAGACTTCCTTGACCACCACCCACATTGGCTTGGAGAGCTGCCCTTCTTAACCTATTTCATCTGCTTCCTCTATCACATTCACTTCTGTTATAATCATTCTCTCCACATTTAGACTCTACATCTTTACAACAGTCATGTTGCACTATTTTCTTAAAATATACCACAAAATACAAGATAAATATATTGATAAATATAGGGTGGAAAGGAGTCAAAAAGGAGCCCCTTGGACAGCAAGGAGGTAAAACCAGTCAATCTTAAAGGATATCAACCCTGAATATTCATTGGAAGGATTGATGCTAAAGCTGAAGCTCCAATACTTTGGCCACCTGATGCAAAGAGCCGGCTCATTGGAAGAGACCTTGATGCTGGGAAAGATTGAGGGCAGGAGGAGAAGGAGGTGACAGAGGATGAGATGATTGGATGGCACCACTGATTCAATAGACATGAATCTGAACAAATTCCAGGAGATGGTGAAGGACAGGGAAGCCCGGTGTACCGTAGTCCATGGGGTCGCTTAGCAACTGAGTAACAGCATAAAAGAGAGGGAGAAACAAAGGAAGGGAGAAGGCCAAAAAATTCATTCAAATGTTACAGTTTCAGGTGAGTAATGGACACCAAAAGGAAGTTTCATATGGTTCATTTTCTTTGCTTCATCCTGTCTGTCTCTCCTTTTGGAAGGCAAACTCCATGAGAGTAAGAACTTCTGTCAGTTCACAGAAGTACCTCACAAGGTGTGAGGTAGCAGCTCATGTGGCTTAGAACGGTGTCGAGAATAGGGTAGGTACTTAATGGAAAGCAAAGGCTCTGGTAATAGAGTATTAGTATATGGAGTTCTGATATCAGCTCTGCTACTACATGGTAACGTCTGGACGTACCATAGAAAAACCTGAAGTTTTTTTGAAGTTTATTTTTATAATCCTATCAGGAATTTCTGTTAAATAATTTTTGTTCATTTTGTTCAGTTGATAAAAAAATTTATCAACTGGCCTGTCAAACTTAGGGAATTTGTTCCAATATACTAAGCAATGGGTAAAAAATGTCTCTGAAAATATTCTGCATTCCAGGGTTTCAGAAGTTATGTTGAGAAATGTGGGACAATGTTTTGAAAAGTAACATAGAGATAGGTACAAAAGCCACACGTGAAATGATCTGAAGAAAAAAACTTAAATGCATTCAAGTGATTACTGCAACTTTGCTTAAGAGAACCCAAACCTGGAAATAACCCAAATTTCTCACAATAATGTGGATTTGGGACTTCCCTGGTGGTCCAGTGGTTAAGACTCCATCTTCTAAGGCAGGGGATGAGGGTTCAATCCCTGGTCAGGGAACTAAGAGCCCACATTCCATGGAGCAACTAGACCTGTGTGCTGAGACAACGTGCTGAGACAACTAGAGACAATGAAGACCCAGTGCAGCCAAAAATAAATAAATAAAGACAGTGGATTTAACAAAATGTTGGAGTATTTTGTAATCATTAAAACAAGTACTAAATAACAAATGAAAAGCATAATAAAACTAAGTAGAAATAATGGCACCCCACTCCAGTACTCTTGCCTGGAAAATCCCCTGGGTGGAGGAGTCTGGTAGGTTGCAGTCCATGGGGTCACGAAGAGTCAGACACGACTGAGTGACTTCACTTTCACTTTTCACTTTCATGCATTGGAGAAGGAAATGGCAACCCACTCCAGTGTTCTTGCCTGGGGAATCCCAGGGATGGGGGAGCCTGGTTGACTGCCATCTATGGGGTTGCACAGAGTCAGACACGACTGAAGTGACTTAGCAGCAGCAGCAGCAGCAACAATCTTATTTAGACACAGTGAACTCAACTCTATAAAATGAGCATGCATGTTAAGGATAAGAAAAAAGTAAAATAACTGTGTATCAGAAGCATACTTATTGCAAACTTGGTGAAAGTGGCTTACTGCCTAGTGAAAGTGGCTAATTGTGTCTGACTCTTTTGTGACCCCATGGACTGTAGCCCACCAGGTTATTCTGTCCATGGAATTCTCCAGGCAAAAATGCTGGAATGGGTAGCTATTGCCTTCTCCAGAGGATCTTCCCAACCCAGGGATCAAACCCAGGTCTCCCGCATTGCAGGCAGATTCTTTACCATCTGAGCCACAGGGAAGCCCAAGAAGACTAGAGTGGGTAGCCTATCCCTTCTCCAGGGGATCTTCTCAATCCAGGAATTGAACCAGGGTCTCCTGTGCTGCAGGTGGATTCTTTACCAACTGAGCTATCAAGAAACTAGCCTGGACTAAGGCTAATTTCAGCAGAAAAGTAGTTTATCATCTGGTTCCTAAAATCCCTCAAAGTACTAGAGAAACGAATGAAATGGAAGCTTGTAGGAACACTAGCAGTATCTCTGCCACAGGACTTGGTGTAGTGAGAAAACCCCCACAAAACCCACAGCTGCTGCTGAGTGCTGTGTGTGTGTACTCAGCCATGTCTGACTCTTTGTGACCCAGTGGACTGTCTCCCGCCAGGCTCCTCTGTCCATGGGATTTTCCAGGCAAGAATACTGGAGTGGGTTGCCATTTCCTACTCCAGGGGATCTTTCCGACCCAGGGATTGAGCCCCAGTCTCTTGCGTTCGCTGCATCAGCAGGCGGATTCTTTACAACTGCTCCACCTGGGAAGTTGCCCAGCGCTAAATAAATGCTAAGAATTTGATTAACACTAATAGTGAATACTACCCATAAAGTGTACTTCTGTGTCAGAATTCCATCCTATTAATACAACCATTGCTCTCTTTGTAAGCTGTATGCTTCTGCCACATATGCCAGCAAAATGAGGACAGTTTTCACACATGCTTATCTCCAGACTAAGGTCTTATGAAAATTGCTAAGATTACCAGAGCAAATTCACAAACCTGCCTCCTGGTTGCAGGGGAAGCTAGAAACTATAGTCCTGTTTCAATGTTGGGAAACTATACACAGCATCCTACTTACTTCTAAAAATTAAAAATAAAATAGCTGACATTATAATCTAGATTTGCAAAGAGAAATTGAGATATGACTATTCTGTAAATTATACACTGTTTCACGTTTCCTATAGAGATAATCAAGTCATTGACAAGCAATGACATTTTTCTTTCTCCAACTACTTAATCATGTATTTCCTTTTCTTTTCTTAATGTTCACATGAGAAATCTAGTATAAGGTTGAAAACAAGTAGTGGTAGCAGCATTCTCTAAATTATTCCTGATTTTAAGCATTCAGTAATTCAAAAGTATGATATTTGTGGTAGGTCATCTGAAAAATGACCTTAATTTTTTCATGTTAAGAAAAGTTCGCATTTACTTGGCAGGATACCCTCTGGTGAAGGAAATTAGGAGGTACAAACTCTCAGTTATAAAATAGATAAACCATAGGGATGTAATATACTGCATAAGAAATATGGTCAATAGTATTTGTACAGGGACACATGTTTACATGGGCTTCCCTGGAGGTAAAGAATCTGCTTGCAATGCAGGAGACCCAGGTTCAATCCCTGGGTCAGGAAGAGCCCCTGGAAGAGGGCTTGGCAACCCACTCCAGTAAGCCTGGCGAGCTGTATAGTCCATGGGGTCTCAAAGAGTCAGACACGACTGAAGCTGCTGAGCATGCATGCATATGATTACATGATGGTCATTTCATAATGTATATAAATGTCAAATCACTATGCGATATACTTGAAACCAACATAATATTGCATGTCAATTATATTTCCATTTTTTTAAGTTCCCTTTTACTCTTCATTTGCCAAGACTTTTAGTAACAAATGGATGTTGAATGCTACCAAATGCTATTTCTTCATTTAATTAGGTAAGTATATGTATTTTCTCTTAATTTCTCAATATGGTAAGCTACAATAATAGACTTCTTATTTTAAAATAGTTTTGCTTTCCAGGAAAAACTCCAGTTTTCCTAATGCGGTGTCTTGCCTTTAAAGAGAGTTGGATTCAGATTGCTGCTAATTTGATTATGATTTTTATATCACTTCATAAACAACATCTACATGATTCTTCTGTTGTCCTTAAAAACTTTTAATATCGAAGTTATAGTATGTTCATAGAATAAGTAGAATAATATTACCTCTTTTATATCTTCAGAAGGAGTTATCTAAGTTTGGAACTATTTATTCTTTACTGGTATGACATGTAAGGGCTGGAACTTTCTTTTCCACCATCTTGCTGATGCCACTCCCCTAAATTATATATTTATACATTTGACATTTTATCTGTTTTCATATACAGTATCATAATCATATTTATGACATCCTCCTTATATCTATGGGCTTCCCTGGTGGCTCAGAGATTAAAGCTTATATCTATAGTTATAGCTTTTATCTATAGTTACGGTCCCCCCCTTTTTTTTATACCAATACAGTTCATTTTTGCATAAGCAATATACATCCTTAGAAGGAGATTCACTTCTTATTCCTTCTGGTTTTCCTAAATAATCTCACAGCACAGCAGAGACAGCCCAGGGCCATGGGGCATGCTATAATCTTTGATTTTATAGATACCCAGCAGCCTTTAAATATCCATTTATTACTTATTAACTAAAATATAATGTCTATTGGTCCCTTGGGCTATCATCCAATTTTAAAACATTCAGTCCAAAATATCAGAAAAATCAATGTACTAAACATCAAACATCAAGGTAAATGGACTTCTTCTAACAATAAGTGGGACAAATCCTGGATACGCTCCCACATCCTTAGGCAGAGAAAACACAAAATTCATAGAAGATAATAATGAAGTAGTTGTTGATGATTATTACAGTTCAGTGACAATTATTCAAATTGTGAACATGGGTTAAACATGCCACGACTCGGTACTTTAAGCAGATTGCAATGAAATATTCTTAGTTTCATTTATTTTATTCCTTCAGTTCGGTTCAGTTCAGTTGCTCAGTCGTGTCCAACTCTTTGCAACCCCATGAATCGCAGCATGCCAGGCCTTCCTGTCCATCACCAACTCCCGGAGTTCACCCAAACTCATGTGCATCGAGTCGGTGATGCCATCCAGCCATCTCATCCTCTGTCGTCCCCTTCTCCTGCCCCCAATCCCTCCCAGCATCAGGGTCTTTTCCAATGAGTCAACTCTTCGCATGAGGTGGCCAAAGTACTGGAGTTTCAGCCTCAGCATCAGTCCTTCCATTTTATTCCTTAGTTTCACATTAACACTTAGGAGCTAGACAAAGCCCCTCTCCATTTCTTGACAGCTGATATCTCACTTCTTGGGGAGAAAGAGTGCTGCTCCAGTTGGTCAGATTCCAGAGCAAATGTGAAGACATGTTTTTCTGTGAATAAAAGCAGTGGGAAATCTTCACTTTGGCTCTTTCTCTTCTAATAATTGTAAGTATAAACTCTTCATCCCCTTTGAGTAGTAACCTCCAAGATTCAGTTTGGGGCAAGGGAAGGAGGGAACCATTTGGGCTTGGAGTCAAAAAAGATACCTAGCCCAGAGATCCTTAAACATCCCACTCACAGGCACCTTTAAAATTTGGGGGAAACCTACATACCTTCTCACACATTTTTAAATCGACATTTAGGATTTTTAAATAAATTATTTAAGTTTAAATAGTTCCAAGTGATCTGACTTCCACCACATTAAAATACTGACATTTTAAATAAAACTGTCATTTCACTCTTTTAAAAGGTATCCGATGGAGTTGCAATGCCATAGCAATTTTACACCCACTATCAAACATTTTTAAGACGAGATGTTTTTAAAGTTAAAGATTTTATAAAATTCCTTTTTCTCTTTAACCTGTATTTATAACCCACTCCCCCACAGAATTTTATCCTAATATATTCTTATGCTTGCAAGTATTTTATGGATTCCTCTATCATATTCTTCTGCCACACATATACGTATAATATTTAAATCTTTTCGGTAGCCATAAAATTCCATGGATTGAAAATTTCCTTCTGAATTTAGTTATAATTTTTATTTATTCACTATTGATCAAAATAGTACAGTGTAAATTCTAAATCTTGACAAATATGGAACATAAAAAGATATCTTTGGAAATACATTCCATAGATGAACTCTTTCCCAATTAGTTCATGTATCTAAGAAGGAATATTGCTTAATGCTACAGCTTTCAGCACAACTACTATTTCTACTTTCAGTTTTATTTGTGAGCACTGATAAATTTTTTCAAATAAGTCAGTTGAAAGAAAAGGATAAACCTTTAGCAGTGTCGCTCATTTCTTTAAATTCCTTCTATGTTATGTGTTTAAAAAAAATCACATAACCACCTATTATCAAAGAATAATCATCATCATGTGACAAATATTTAGGAACCACTTGATTTGCAAAATGACTGGCTATTATTAGAGTCCTTCATTTTCTCAGCACTGGTACCATATTTCAAATATTTAATATTAAATATATATTACTTAACTGTTTAATGCCCTAGAATTCTACACATCAGATCGATGCATATGTTTTGCATGGATGAGAAATATGCTTTTCTTTTTAAAGTAGGAAAAGGAAAATTGTGGAAGAGGAGGCGGGAAAGGGAAGCCACCGTGAGTCCTTGATGACATGTCAGTTGTCTGGCAAATACATTTTAGGGAAGAATGTGTGAAAATTAAGAATCTGGACATTTATTCTCTTGAAGCTATCCGTAACTGTATACCTCTAAGGTATGGTCATCTAGTTTTGAGATTGTTGTTGTTCTTGTTGTTCAGTCACCCAGTTGTGTCTGATTCTTTGCAAACCCATGGGCTTCAGCACACCAGTCCTCCCTGTCCCTCACCATCTCCCAGAGTTTGCCCAAGTTCATGTCCATTGCATCAGTTACGCCATCCAACCATCTCATCCTCTGACACCCTCTTCTCCTTCTGCCCTCAATCTTTCCCAGCATCAGTGACTTTTCCAGTGAGTCAGCAGGTGACCAGAATACTGGAGCTTCAGCTTCAGCCTCAGCATCAGTCCCTTCCAATGAGTATTCAGGGTTGATTTCCTTTAAGATTAACTAGTTTGATCTCCTTGCTGTCCAAAGGACTTTCAGGAGTCTTCCCCAGCATCACAGTTCAAAGGCATCAATTCTTTGGCGCTCTGCCTTCTTTACAGTCCAGCTTTCACAACTGTATGTGACAACTGGGAAGACCATAGCCTTGACTATATGGATGTTTGTCGGCAGAGTAAGGTCTCTGCTTTTCAACACACTGGCTAGGTTTGTCATAGCTTTCCTGCTGAGAAGGAATCATCTTCTGACTTCATGGCTGCAGTCACCACCCACAGTGATTTTAGAGCCCAAGAAGAGGAAGTCTGTCACTACTTCCACCTTTTCTCTTTCCATTTGCCATGAAGTACTGGGGCCGGATGCCATGATCTTAGTTTTTTTAATACTTAGTTTTAAGCCAGCTCTTTCACTGTCCTCCTTCACCCTCATCAAGAGGATCTTTAGTTCCTCTTCACTTTCTACCATTAGAATGTTATCATCCACACATCTGAGGTTGTAGATGTTTCTCCCGCCTATCTTGACTCCAGCTTGTAACTCATCCAGCCTGGCATTTCTCATGATATGCTCAGTGTACAGATTAAATAAACAGGGTGACAGCAGACACCTATCTTACTCCCTTCTCAATCTTGAACCAGGCAGTTGTTCCATTCAGGATTCTGACTGTTGCTTCCTGACACTTATACAGGTTTCTCAGGAGACAGGTAAGATGGTCTGGTATTCCCTCTCTTTAAGAGCTTTTCACAGTTTGTTATGACCCACATAGTCAAAGGCTTTAGTGTAGTTGATGAAACAGAGGTAGATGTTTTTCTGGAATTCCCTTGCTTTCTCTATGATCCAGCAAAAGTTGGCAATTTGATCTCTGGTTCCTCTGCCTTTCTAAACCCAGCTTGAACACCTGGAAGTTCTTGGTTCGAATAATGCTGAAGCCTAGCATGCAAGATTTTAAGCATGCTCTTCCTAGCATGGGAGATAAGTGCAACTGTCAGATGGTTAGGACATTGTTTAGTACTACCCTTCTTTATATTATTAGCCTAACCCAATTTACAGGGCTTCCCCGGTGGCTCCTGGGTAAAAGAATCTGCCTGCAATGCAGAAGCCACAAGAGTCATGGGTCCAATTCTCAGGTAGGGAAGATCCCCTGAAAGAGGGCATGGCAACCCACTCCAGTATTCTTGCCTGGAGAATCCCATAGACAGAGGAGCCTGGCGGGCTATAGTCTATAGGGTTGCAAAGACTCAGACATGACTGAATCGATTTAGTGTACACAAAATCCAATTTACTAGATACCTCTAATTTAGGAAACAAGTGCAAGATAGTGATTGGTCAGTCTAATTCAGTAACTGCTTAATAACTGGCTACTAAGAAGCAGGTTTTTAAAATGTACAACAAAGAGTAAGAAAGATATATGTTTCAGGCCCTTCCAGAGTGAGGTAGTTAAAAGGACAAACATTGGGTGGAAACATTGGGTGTTGCTGTCAGGGATTAAAATATAAAGGATGACTGAGCAAGTACTGAAGTCCTCAGTGTGTGGCAGGAAGGTCTGGAAACGAGGATGGTGCCAGCTGGTGCAGGTAAATGAAGTTGCTGGCTCTGAACATGAAGTACAAGATCACGAACAGTCTCCACCTGTGGAAGCCAGGAGCCGAAGCATCACCAGGGGAGAGCCAAGTCTCAGGGAAGCCAAGAAAGCTGGGGAAAGAGGTGTGAAACAGAAAGTGAAGATGCTAGTCGCTCTGCCATGTCTAACTCTTTGCGGACCCATGGACTATAGCCCACCAGGCTCCTCTGTCCATGGAATTCTCCAGGCAACAATACTGGAGTGGGTTGCCATTCCCTTCTCCAGGAGATCTTCCCGACGCAGGGATGGAACTCAGGTCTCCTGCATTGCAGGCGCATTCTTTACCTCTGAGCCACCAGGGACACCTTAACCACATACCAACCTTATTGCTTTTGCTTTTCTTGATTCCTTTGTAGATTCTCTCCCTAAGGACCTCTGCTCAGAAGAAAGGTGGCTTGATCCAGGCAGAATGTTCTTGAGTTTCTCTAGCATTAGAAAAAAAAGAACTTGGAAGTTATGGCATCTGCCAGTAAAGGATAGGACAAGCTTAAATATCATCCAGCTCCTTCAGGAAATGGAGAAACAGAATGAGCAGGACAGGCTGCTGGCACTGTGAGTGTCCACAGGCCAATCTCAGCAGCCAGATGCCTGGAGTCCTGGAGCCCAGGGAAAGGAGAAAAGCCAGAATGTTAGGTTTCATCACCAGGGGCTTCCCTGGTGGCTCAGATGGTAAAGCGTCTGCCTGCAGTGTGGGAGACCCGGGTTCGATCCCTGGGTTGGGAAGGTCCCCTGGAGAAGGAAATGGCAACCCACTCCAGTACTCTTGCCTGGAAGATTCCATGGACGGAGGAGCCTGGTAGGCTACAGTCCATGGGGTCACAAAGAGTTGGACACGACTGAGCGACTTCACTTCACTTAGGTTTCATCTAAGGGTAAAGAAGGAGGTCTCAGAAAATTCCTGCCGAAGCAAGATACCAGTATCAGTGCCTCAGTTCCAATTCTTTGAAAAGTGAAACACTTTATTCTCCCAGTAGTTGGCTCTTTTCCACTAATAAGCTTTTGACATAGATGCTGAAAATGAAAACACAATCAGTAGAAGCCCAGTCCCTGCGTAGCTCCAGGGGAAGCTACCAGGCTCCACCCAGGCCCCCAGGGAAAGATTCAAGTGACTGTAACTGAGAAAGAGAAGGAAATATTCTTGACAGTCAAGTTCTCTGTGGGATCAAAGAGCAGAATATTCAATTCAAAGACGTTATTTCTGTACGGAGAAATGAAAATGGAAGGAAACCAACATTGTTCAATACAGGATAATTTCTTTTTTTGTTGTTTTTTAATTACAGGCATTGTTTAAAATTTGGGTTTACTGCCCTCTGGTGCTCATTTAAAAAACTACATGGTGACCAAATTTATACACCGTGA
This sequence comes from Bubalus kerabau, assembly GCF_029407905.1. Lineage (NCBI taxonomy): Eukaryota > Metazoa > Chordata > Mammalia > Artiodactyla > Bovidae > Bubalus > Bubalus kerabau. The sequence continues at coordinate 97,129,456 of NC_073624.1, read as the reverse complement.
AGCGAAGCGAACAAGTTTTAGTTGTTCAGTCGTGTCCGACTCTTTGCCACCCCATGGACTGTAGTCTGCCAGGCTCCTCTGTCCATGGGATTCTCCAGGCAAGAATTCTGGATTGGGTTGCCATTCCCTTCAGGGGATCTTCCCCACCCAGGGATTGAACCCAGGCCTCCCTCATTACAGGCAGATTCTTTACCATCTGTATCTAAGGGTTAAAAACAGGAAGAGGGAAAAAGCAGAGGCAAATGCTTATTGAAAACTAACTGAATTAAGTTCTACATAGTTCATGAGCTCCTCTGGTAATGTCAAAGAAGCTATATGCTCAATTGTTTTGGTCTTAGTTGGGTATGTAAGTGATATATCATTGATTTTCCATAGCATTAAATGCAGAGATGTAAGACACACAAGTTTGATCCCTGGATTGGGAAGATCCCCTGGAGGAGGGCATGGAAACCCACTCCAGTTTCTTGCCTGGAGAATCCCATGGACAGAGGAACCTGGTGGGCTGAAGTTCATGGGGTGGCAAAGAGTCGGACACGACTGAAGCAACTTAGCACATGCACACAGCTGTAGCAGAGTCTTCAGGCTCTAAAACCAGGCTGCCAGCATTTGAATCCCAACTTGGGCACTGGAAGATACTGGGGAAGTTATTTGATTTCTCTTGATTCCCATTTCCACATCTAAAGAATGAGATTAATAATAGCACCTGAGAAAAGCTAATTTATAAATGTAAATTGTCTCAAACAGTGCCTGGCACATAGTATCTGATCAATAAAATGTTAACTATTACTTTTCCAAGGAGCTTACCCTAGGTTCTGTGCTATGCTAAGTCACTTCAGTTGTGTCCGACTCTGTGTGACCCCATAGACGGCAGCCCACCAGGCTCCCCGGTCCCTGGGATTCTCCAGGCAAGAACACTGGAGTGGGTTGCCATTTCCTTGTCCAACCCTAGGTTCATTAAACTCAAAAGAAAAGATATAGATGTGAACAGTCTCCATCTGCCTGTTCACTCTTACCCAGAAAAGAGGAGTATGGTTATGACTGGTCAGATTTCTAACTGGATCCAGTATCTAAGAGTCAGAAAATTCAGATATAAATAGGCCTCTCCTGTTAAGTGGGTTTCCCTGGTGGCTCAGCAGTATAGAATCTTCTTGCAGTGCAGGAGCTGCGGGGATGTGTGTTCGATCCCTGGGTTGGGAAGATCCCATAGAGAAGGGCATGGCAGCCCACTCCAGTATTCTTGCCTGGAGAATCCCATGGACAGAGGAACCTGGAGGGCCACAGTCCCTAGGGTCACAAAGAGTTGGACACGACTGAAGCGACTGAGCATTATGCACCACTCCTGTTAAGAGCCACTTGTTCCATTTCTATTGGTTATCTTGGGTGTGGTTTTGCATCATCAGAATCCTTCATGCATGACTTCGGGCTATGGAAAACCCAGTTTAAAAGCCTGCTTCTCATTTCTCACATGCTGCACGTGATGTAGCCTCCAGCCCTCCTCTGCCTTTTTATCATTTTTATTAATTTTATTTATTTTTGGCTGCACTGGGTCTTTGCTGCATGCATGGGCTTTCTCTAGGTGCGGTGCACAGGCTCCTCATTGCAGCGGCTTCTTTTGTTGCAGAGCACAGGCTCTAGGCTCACAGGCTTAGTAGTTGTGGTGCACGGGCTTAGTTGTCCTGAAGCATGTGGGATCTTCCCAGACCAGGGATCGAACTCTTGTCCCCTGCATGGCAGGTGGATTCTTAACCACTGGACCACCAGGGAAGTCCCCCTCTTCTGATCTTATCCAGTCTCTGGCCCTCTCTCATCTATGTCTAGCCTCAGTGGCCTCCTTGCTGTCGCTCACAAGAGAGACATGCTTGCCCAGGACTGGATCGCTTCTCCCCAGATATCCACCAGGCTCTTCCTTCATTTCCTTCAGATCATCTCCCCAGAGAATTCCTCCCTAGTGACACCATCATAATGAAAAATGTCACATTCCATCTGATGCTGCCTTTCTTCAAAGCACTAAACCACCTGACCTATGATATATTTACTTGTTTGATTGTCCATCTTCTTCCACTAGAGGTAACCTCTGTGAGGGCAGGGACTTTTTTTTGTTCACTCCAACAAAGCCAAACACAGATCTTTCCCCCTTTTGCCCAAACCTGCTGACAAACCCAGTCTCAAAACTACCAACTTCTCCTCCCTGCCTCCTAATTGATTAGATAAGATTAGAAGCATGTGTCCCTTAAAACTAACCAGCGAGGAAAACATTTCCTGTTCAGATGACCAACAGGGCTCCCCTTCCCTCTACAACTACTTCAACTCTGAATAACCCCACCTGCAACTTGCTCTCCCCTCCTGATAAGAGCTAAGGCAAAACCACCCTGCTGAGAAATTCTTTTTCATCTGGCCATGCTCTTTGCAATAGTCTGAATAGAATCAATCTCCTTACTTATCTGGCTGTTGTGTATGATGACGCCTCCTATATCTCCATCATATAGAACAGGTTTCACTTTTGAAAATTTTTCTATGGAAGTGTAGTTGATTTACAATGTTATATTAGTTTCAGGTATACCAGAAACTAATTCTGTTTTACATATATATTCTTTTACATATAATGTATATATTCTTTTTCAGATTCTTTTCCATTATAGGTTATTGCAAAATACCGAGTGTAGTTACCTGTGATGTACAGTAGATCTTTTTTGGTTATCTATTTTATATATGTTGTTGTTTTTCAGTCGCTAAGTCGTGTCCAACTCTTTACAACCCTATGGAATGCAGCATGCCAGGCTTTCCTGTTCTTCACTGTCTCCTGGAGTTTGCTCAAACTCATGTCCATTGAGTTGGTGATGCCATCCAACCATCTTATCCTCTGTCGCCCCCTTCTCCAGTTTTCAATCTTTCCCAGCCTCAGGGTCTTCTCCAATGAGTTGGCTCTTTGCATCAGGCGACCACAGTATTGGAGCTTCAGCATTTTAATTATAGTAGTGTGTAAATGTTAATCCCAAACTCCTCTAATTTATCCCTCCCACCCACCCCTGCCCCTGCCTTTCCCCTTTGGTAACAGTAAGTTTGTTTTCTATGTTTGTAGATCTGTTTCTGTTTTATAAACAGGCTCATTTATATCATTTCTTTAGATTCCACATATATGTGATATCATATGTTATTTGTCTATGATTGGCTTACTTTGGTATGATAATTTCTACATCCATCCATGTTGCTGAAATTGGCACTATTTCATTCTTTTTTACAGCTGAGTAATATTAAAAGTTTTTGATACATAGTCAGCACTCAATAAAAGTTTGTTGAATGAATGAACTATGGAGAAAGAGTTCTCCAAGAGATCCTCCCCAACTTATTGGAGTTCTGCACTACAGCTGGATGCCAGTAGCCCTGGTTAATCATAAAGAATTGCTTTGATTTGGGTTTTGATTTTGACTTTACTCTTTTGGCTTTTACTTTTGGTTTTCTTCTCTTGTGTATATATAACCTCTTAGGATCTCTAAGGACTGGAGATGTGACTGGAGTAACAGAATTCGGGTTTTCTGGTCCTCCTAGCATAATAGCATCTTAATAATACCTCATTATTTTACTATTCCAAGAAGGCTAACCCATCTATGAGACAGAGAAGTGGACTTTAAATATTCCAGGAGAGGTATGCACATGACGTACACAACAGGTGCTCAGAAGAGAGATGTCTAGTTTATGTGCAAAGGTATCAGTCATTTCATTTCAGTTGCTCAGTCATGTCTGAGTCTTTGTGACCCCATGGACTGCAGCACACCAGGCTTCCCTGTCCATCACCAACTCACAGAGCTTGCTCAAACGCACATCCATCGAGTCGGTGATACCATCCAACCATCTCATCCTCTGTCGTCCCCTTCTCCTCCTGCCTTCAGTCTTTCCCAGCATCAGGGTCTTTTCCAATGAGTCACTTCTTCACATCAGGTGGCCAAAGTATTGGAGTTCGGCTTCAGTGTCAGTCCTTCCAATGAATATTCAGGACTGATTTCCTTAAGGATTGACTGTTGGATCTCCTTGCAGTTCAAGGGACTCTCAGGAGTGTTCTTCAACACCACAGTTTAAAAGCATCAGTTCTTCGGTGCTCAGCCTTCTTTATGGTCCACCTCACACATCCACACATGACCACTGGAAAAACCATAGCTTTGACTAGACGGACCTTTGTCGACAAAGTAATGTCTCTGCTTTTTAATATGCTGTTTAGGTTAGTGCAAAGGTGTATGTGTTTGTTAAATATTTGACACAGGCCTTTAGGACTTAACCAAGCAACTCCTTAGGGCTTGACACTGGGAATGAAGAGCAGGAGGAAGATGCAAACTATGAAATCTGTAAAAACTAAGGACTCTTCCTTTGTCTTTGAATCTACTTTTTAACTTTGTCTTCAGCCTCAGTTTTTAGCTAAATACTTACCTCAGTTTCTGACATTACTGGGCCCCTGATGACCAATGACTATCTTATCTCATAGGTACCTTCATAGCAACACAAACAAGCTGTGTCATTCAGATGTGCTGCTAACTTTCACATAAGCATTCTGTTAGAAGACAAATTCTGCAAGTGTGCAATAAAAGGTAAACTCAGCAGCCTGGGTGTTCAAACCCTTTACATCTCAAAGAAAGGACTGGTCCTTTGGGGTGACAACCTCTAAGCCACTGGAATAGCCTGACTGCTAAGAGTGTCTTTGACTACCTGGAACATGGGCCATGCCAAATAGCCTACATCGACAATCTGATTTGTGGGAAGTACCTGTCTCTGATCACTTGGGGCCCTGGGCCACAGTGCATCTGTTTGACCTCTGCAGAAGCTAGAGACTAAGTAGCTAAGATCAGTCACACAGGTGCTCCATGCCTACATGACTGACCTCCAGTAAAAACCCCAGACATCAAGGCTCAGGTGAGCTTCCCTGCTTGGCAGTAGCTCATTCATGTTGTCACATGGGAGAAGTAAGCACTGTCCATGTGACTGCACGGGCAGAAGATAACTTGAAGCTCATGCCTGATCTCTCCTGGACTCCGTCTTGTGCACCATTTTCCTTTCTGTATACCATTGCTACAATAAACTGTAACCATAAGTACAACCCCTTTTTTGAGTTCTATGAGTCCTTCTAATGAGTCATTGAACCGGAGGGTGGACTTAGAGACCTCTGACACAGCAAGGATTAGCAACAATTGTAAAAATCCATTCATTTTATGTATAAAAATAATCCCTAAGGACTTTTAAGTAGTTAAATAATTAATTATTACTTAATATAGATATGAAGAGTATATATTCATCTGGCTTTGACTAGTTGATCTTAGAATATAATATCAGTTTGTGCCAAACTACATATAAGATGATATAAGAGAAAGACTCATCAATATTTCCACTAGTAGAATTGCTTGATATACCAACATAAATGACATTAAAAAAATAGCCTTGAGGAATCATACTTTTAATTGAAGCTAACCATGAATCTTTTATGAAAAAATCTTATTTGGAAATTCTTCTCATCATAGAAGGATGAATTTAAGAGCAAAATGTCAACTTCTCCACCTCAAAACATCATGCGAGTGAAAAATACCAAAATCATGTAAGCCCAGCTTTAAGAATCTATCAGACATATCTGCATTCACACATGAACCAGGTTTTTCTAGCACCAATCAAGGCATAATGAAGAATACAAGGGGTATGACTAAAACAGGAAAATGATATAGGAATACTTTCTGAGGTATTAGAAAAACACATGGTTTTCTCACTCACCAAACTTCAAGCTTAATTATTCCAAGAATAATTTTAAAAGATACTGCCTTATGGTTTTGAGCCTGTCAAAGCTAAAAATTTTTAACAAAAACTTGTTGAAATTATTACTATGGACTGATGACCATCTGCAGTTGTTAAAAGATTTTTGAGATTTTTCTCAATCCGAGGTATGAAGTTCTTTCTAGAAAGTTTGCCACTGAATTACATTTTACTGGTGCAACTCAGAATTCTGCTCCAGTGTCTCATGTATCAGACACCTTCACAGCAAGGTGGATCCATGGTAACTTCATCTTATTCTCCTTCACTTGCCTCCGGAGAGAGATCTGGGTCTCACATGACTGTTGGTGAAGAAGTTGGTTGAAGAAATATTTATAAACTGTAAAACTACAAGGAAACTCGTGCAACTGGAACCATCCGGCTTGGTTCATGCCCTTCTGTTGTTTATTCTGAAAGTAATAAAGCACACTGTAGTTAACATAATTATTGGCTGAAAAAGGGAAATAATGAGCCACTTTCACTGTTTTTCTGTCTGTCATAGGAGATACTTTAGAATTTCTTTGGCATGTAATTATGTTCAAACAAAATGGAATAACAGCTATTATTTGCTCTTAAAAGAGCCAGGATTGACTCTAAGGAGGTGGGAATGGTAAAGGACAGAAGAGTGAATGATGAACATCATACTGGGTATCTGGATTTTGAAATGCCTCACAAATGTGGGGGTGGTGGTGAATAACATGGTAAATGGCTGGATACATTGACATGAAACCCATGAACCCCACTTGCTTGTTGTGGGTCAGTTTCATGAGCAGCAGATAACATGCCTGCTCCCTCTTCACAGAACCGTCCATCAGGTGACAGCCCACCCTAGGCTTACCAAGAGCTGTCAGGGTGTCTGTATCAGATGAAAGGTGAAGGCTACACTGAGAATCAGGCAGACTATATAGACTGTCCTCACTTCTGACAGCAGATCGGGTGGGATGTAGACCTGTCATCGTCCCAGTGAAGAGAGCACCCGGAGAAAGAAATGTTAGAACTCTGTAGATGTCTTTTTCATCATTGGACCCCAGAGCACAGAACAGGGTTCCTAATGGTTTTATAAAGGACCACAGGTAAAGAAGAAATTAAAGATGTTTGGAAATTAGAAAGGAAGAATTAAGAAAAAGTATACAAAATTTGGAAAGACAAAAAAAAAAAAAAATCACTGAGTACCCTTTCAAGTTCACCCAAGACACTGTCTAACAAGCCCACTTAAGGATCATCCAATTATCTGGGAAATACAGTCGTATGACTTACTGTTTATTATTGAGTAAGGCCCAGACTCTGTGTTTGGAGAAGATAGTGAATTGTAAATGATTTTCTGTCCCGTAGAAAAGATAATCCCAAAGGTCTAATCCTGGACGTTAACTAGTTTTGTATCTAATTTTGCAATCTTATTCTTCCATTTCATTTCTTTAATTTAACAAATACACTAGTCCCTCCTATCTTGCTGTTTCCCTCATGGATGAATTAAGTAAATCCTTTACATATTCTCATACTGTTTTGTGTAACAGTCATGTTTCTTGTTTGTTTAACTTTGTCTGTTTATTTGGCCAGACTGGATCTTCAGCTAGGCACGAGCTTTCTCTAGTTACAGTAAGCAGGAGCTACTCTTCATGGCGGTGTGTGGGCTTCTCATTGGGGTGGCTTCTCTTGTTGCAGAGCACAGGTTCTAGGTGTGTGGGCTCAGTAGTTGTGACACACAGGCTTAGTTGCCCCGTGGCATTCAGAATCTTCTCGGACATGGGATCGAACCTGTGTCCCTTGCATTGGCAGACAGAGTTCTATCTACTGAGCCACCAGGGAAGTCCTGTATAACATTTTTCAAGGTATGGTTTGATGGAAGGAAGGAAAGAAGGAAGAAAGGAATTGTCTTATCAGATTACTCTCAGTAAAGGGTAACCCTAGCATCTTCTCTCCCCTCATTACCTCTCCTCTCCTTTTCCATCTCTTCCATTCACAGGCTCTCTCTAGTAAATCCACCAAACTCAGTGAAGAGTAATACAAAGGGCACATTCTACCATAACACTAATCCTGAGACTTGCCAGTCACAGTAAGGATTCTCACGCCTAGTGGAGGAAGAAGAAAGCACAGAGTATAATCCAAAAAGCATAACTTCCCCTTCAGTCTGCAGTCACCTCTTGTGTTAAATGAGAGCATAGAACCAGAGAGCTTCCTCCCAGCTGCATCCCACAAGCTCTGGGCCTTCCTCTGAGTCCCCTGTGTGTGAGAGGGCTCTGGGTTCTCCCCCATCAGGGCTTGCATCTGAGGCGCTCAACTTTAAACCTCTTTAAATACCACACATGTGGTGTGGAGTTTAGTCTCAGTCATGCCCAACTCTTTGCGACCCCATGGACTGTAGCCCGCCAGGCTCCTCTGTCCATGGGATTTCCCAGTCAAGAACACTGGAGTGGGTTGCCATATCCTACTCCAAGGGCTCTTCCCGATCCAGGGATCAAACCAGAGTCTCCTGCATCTCCTGCATTGGCAGGCAGATTCTTAACTGCCAAGCCACCAGGGAAGTCCAAATACCCACCCATAGGAGGCAGATTTAATTTAAAGCAAAAGGGTTTTATTTTCATATATATGTGAAATGCTTATGATATTTCCCATACTTCAAATAGTACTTTTTAGTATTAGACTTTTCAATGTGATATAATAATTCCATTTGAATAATGCATTGTATATAGAGGAGTTTAATATATGTAGAATTTAGACACATCTATAATCAAAATTGTTATTATTATATCTGTTGTTACATAGTGTCATAACTGAGCTAATAACTGCAACTTGTTCAACATACTTGACCTTTCTGTGGCATTTATGTAGCATTTACATTATTTATGTACTGCCAGAAAACAGTTAACCTCTTTTGCCTGCTTATAAATGCAATGGATGCCTGATGTTGAAGGAAAAAAAAGGCTTGCTTATGACAGGTATCATATGCTAGAGAAAATGTACATCGTTGGAGACAAATCAAGATAGTATCGGTCACACCGGCCTGCTGTGTAATTGCCAGTCAAGTTGCAAAGCAGCTCCACCCCCAAATCCCAAGCAATATATCAAGTGCTTTTACTCAAATAAGATGATTTCTGAGGGGGAAAAACACAGGTTTGTTTGTTTGTTAGGCCTCTTGATAGTCAAACTGAAGACAAACCATTATTCAGAAATCTGACTTTCACCTCTCTATACCACCTTCTCTTCAGCTGGATTCTTTTGAAAGTTATTGTTGTTTGTTACTCAATATTCTGTAATAACCTAAGTGGGAAAAGAATTTGAAAAAAGATCAGTTCAGTTCAGTCTCTCAGTCGTGTCTGACTCTTTGTTACCCCATGAATCGCAGCATGCCAGGCCTCCCTGATCATCACTAACTTTTGGAGTTCACCCAAACTCATGTGCATCAAGTTGGTGATGCCATCCAGTCATCTCATCCTCTATCATCCCCTTCTCCTGCCCCCAATCCCTCCAGCATCAGGGTCTTTTCTGATGAGTCAACTCTTCACATGAGGTGGCCAAAGTATTGGAGTTTCAGCTTTAGCATCAGTCCTTCCAATGAACACCCAGGACTGATCTCCTTCAGAATGGACTGGTTGGATCTCCTTGCAGTCCAAGGGACTCTCAAGAGTCTTCTCCAACACCACAGTTCAAAAGCATCAATTCTTCAGTGAAAAAAGATAGATGTATGTATATATGTAATTCAATCCCTTTGCTGTACATCTGAAATTAACACAACATTGTAAACCAGTTATACTCCAATAAAATGCAAAATAAATTAAAATTTTAAAATAAAAGTAAATGCTGCAGTAGATTTTTATGATTGTATAAATTTGGGGGAATGTCAAGGTTAGATCCAAAAATATATATTTTTTTCTTCCACATAAGCATAGGCGAACTATGACTGTACTTGGCTCCACAGTTACCAGTAACCCAGTTGCCTTCTACCCTGTTACTTTACCATCCCAAGAATTGGATTCTACGTTGCCTTCTGGTTGAAGATACCTCTTCCACTTCCAGCTCTCCTGCTTTCATCCTGGCCAATAAGAAGGAAAAACAAAGAAGGGCGTACGCATTCTTCCCTCTAAGGATGATGCTCAGGCAGGTGCACCAGCCTCTTTCATTGTACATGCTCTCCTGGCCAGAACACAGCCCCGTGGCCATAACAGCTTCAGTGGCAGTTGGAAAGTCATCTATAGGTCCAGCAGCCAAGTCTCCAGATGAAGTTTCTGTGACTGAGGAAGCAAGGAAGAATGGACATTAGGGACTAACTTGCAGTCTTTACCCCCATCTATCTTTTTGGCCACCCACCATCTATCTATGTACATCCTCCCTGTCCCTAAAGGACCCACACACACACACTCCTCAAAAAAGGACAAAGTCTCTGGACACAGCCAGGCACAGCCTCCAGATCAGAGTCAGGGATCAAAGTCTCTAGGTGATGAACTCTTTCTCAGTCGGGCCTAGATATTGTTCTTTATGAGCTGGTGACCTATAAGCTACAAGATCTCATCTACTTGGAACACACCCAAGATGCAATGAAGGAGTAAGACGCAGATTAAATCTACAATTTGGTGAAGAGGAGCAGGGAAACCACACAGCAGTCATTAGCCCATAACAATGAATCCCGTTGTTCTTTGATAGTAGACCAAGTCCTTATTCTGACCAGCTTCCCTGGTTCTAGTCTAGGGGAGTAAACACCTTTTCCTTGCCCTCTCCAGTCTGTCCTTCCTCACTCATCGTCTTCTGTAGCCAAAACCAACTCTAGAAACTTTAGAAAGGATGGCCTTCTTAGGAGCCACGTTTCAACTTTCCACTGTTTGTAGGTTTCACAGGTGGAAAAATCGTGGGCTTTTACAGTCAGGCTCATGGTTTCTTTATCACTGCTGCTGCTGCTGCTAAGTCACTTCAGTCATGTCCGACTCTGTGTGACCCCATAGACGGCAGCCCACCAGGCTCCTCCATCCCTGGGATTCTCCAGGAAAGAACACTGGAGTGGGTTGCCATTTCCTTCTCCGATGCATGAAAGTGAAAAACGAAGGTGAAGTCTCTCAGTTGTGTCCGACTCCTAGCGACTCCATGGACTGCACCCTACCAGGCTCCACCGTCCATGTAATTCCTTAAAAACTTAGTAGAAATCTGATCTATTTGTATCCAGTAAATTCCACATATCCCTCATGCAAATAACCCACAATTGAAGGGTTTTTAAATCTGAAGACTCTGGTTTGTACCAGCTGGCCTCTGTCCTCTCCATCAAGTTAATGGCAGCTATCTAGAACTGCTCAGAACAAAAAAAATAATTATCTCACAAAGGCAGCATCCTTTGCTATTGCAGACAGATCCCACTGTCTGACAGAAAACTCTTCCTAGAGGATGCTATAAAAGGCTTGGAGCCACAGTTTATCTACTGTTTCGGCTGTTCCTTCACAGCCACTGATATAACTGCTTCATTTCTGGATATTATAGTGATTATCTTTTCCAAATGTCAAGACTCCAAATTCCAGACTTTTCAGTCAATTTAAATTAGAGGCCTCGGGCAGAGAGCATCTCCCAGAGCGCTGTACTTCCTCCTATCTCTGCTTGCAGACGGACAAGCTCTAGCCTGAATTCCTCTCTCTCTCCCAGAACTTAGATGAAAGCGGCAGGAAGCAGCCAACCCGCACTAATACTGCAATTTCCCGTCATCTCCACTAAGAGCACACACCCTCAGCTGGCAGGCAGTTAGCTTTCCAACTCTGGCAGTTTCCTGCTTTCAAATGTGTTACCGCTGAATGAAAGAAGTCATCTCGCTTTCACCCTGCAAATGCTGGATCCTTGCTGTCCACTAGTCAGTTCCCAAGCCAATGTCATGTGTTTACTTTCTGTCTGATGCATCTTCCCATTTCCTAGTTCCATAGTATAAATTAGTGAGGATTGGGTCTAGCAGGAAATAAACAGATAAAGACATAAACAAAGAAGCAGTGGCTTAAACATGCTCAACTTGCCTCTCTCCTCTCTTTTCCTCGATTCCTCTCTCTCTCTCTCAGAAAGACTGCAGTTGCCATGACCAGTCCATGATCATAAGGGATCCAGGCTTCTTCAATCTCGTTGCTCTATAATTGTCGCCATGCGTTCTTCACCTCATGGTCCAAGATGGCTATAACACCCTCAGTTATCAGGCCCACATAACAAGCAACAGGAAGGAAAGAAAAGAGAGAAGAAAGGCATGCCCTCTCTTTTAAGGAAACTTTTTGTAAGTTGCATGATACGTTCTCGGCTTACCTTGCATGGACCCTGTTAACCACATGGTCATACGTGTCTGCATGAGAGGTTGAGAAATGTCGTTTTTCTTCTGGGTGGTCATGGACTCAGCTAAATTTAGGAGTTCTGATACTGATAAAGAAGAAAGGAATGGATATTGGAAACTCCTAGCACATGGAGGATTGCTTCTTTTCTGATTTTGTTCTTTCTGCTTGGTCGGATAAAATTCTGCTCGTTTGGTACCCTTGGCCTCTCACAGCACTCTCCCTCACTCCCCTGGGCTTGGTGACTTTGACAAGTATAACATGGATGCTGAAACTAAATCCTTTCTCTCAATACACAATAAACTCTGCCCCTTCGTGTCCCAAATTTTGTGGAGATATTGCCCAAACAGGAGAACCATGAGTGTTCAGTGCTGCCTGGGACTGGGTATAAATCTGTCTAATCCTGGTGATGAAAATATGCCTATATAATGTCACTTATCCCGTATCAGTTTTATCAATAGCAAAGGTAATAATTTTCTCTCCATACATCTAACCTTGTTCTGTCTCTCTTAATTAGTTAGAACCTGGACCTATAAAACAACAGTATTATTTATTTGACCCATTTTCAAGGCAACATAAATAATGGATGTTCATTTGAAAATTCCAAGCAGTGTAAGCAAGAGTAGGGAAGAAATCCAATTCCACCACTTCAAGATTGCCATTATGTTTATTTATATAACCATATTTCATATTTGTCTTTATGCACATGTTCACTTACATGTACGCTAAGCTGCACACAAATGGACTACTGTACAATTTTTATATACCTGTCATTTTTCTTTTAAAAAGTAAGCAATTGAAAAAAATCACACTGGGCAAAGTTAAATAGGCAAGAAGGACTTCATTCTAGGCTATTGCAATAGAGGAGAGAGGCCAGAACTCAGTCTGAGCTCAAATCTACTAAGACAAAAGGCTGGAGAGTTTTTAAGAGCTGGAGTGAGAGAGTGTTTGCTAATTGATTGTACCCAAAGGAAAAGTAAGCATTCTCATACCTTCATGACAAGAGGTAGTTTCATGACTTGGAGAAGATTCTCACCAAGGTGAGACTCTCACCTCCTAGAGACAGGCGAGATGGAGCTATCTTCCTTGTTTTTTTAAGAAAAAGGTTTTTTGGCTGTGCCACGCAGCATGTGGGATGGAACCCACACCACCACCACTACCACACCCCCACGTTGGCGGGGGTCTTACCCACTGGACCGCCAGAGAAGGCCCAGTGCTATCTTAATGACTGCACTTCAGAGGGGTGGCTCCCAGGTCTTTGAGAAAGACAGGCACAGATTGTAAACCTGGCAAGGAGTGTCACACCTCAAAGGGGCAGAAAGAAATTATAATTTTTACACAAGTTACTAAACACATAATCTTATTTAACCTGTTGGTCTCACTTTCTTCACCAGTAATATGAAGATAATAAGAGTACTTACCTCATAAGGTTAGTGTGAGGATTAAATTATTTAGAAAAATATTTTCCCAACACATACAAACCAATCAAGAATGCTAGCTGATTTTTATGGTATCAGTAAAACAAGAAAAATAACCAAAAAATGGGCAAAGAATATAAAGCAGAAAAGGAAATGCAAATAGCTGAACTATACTATATGAAGATATTCTAAATGTATCAACAATCAGAAATATGCAAATTAAGCAACTAACTGCTACTTTACCACCATTAATGTGGCAAAAAATTAGAAAAACAGATAAAAATAAATATTGGTATATTCTGTGTTGATAAAGGGAATTTTCATCAAGTGTTCATGGGGAGCGTAAACTGGTTCTCCCATGCCAGGAGGAATCAGACAGTCCTAGGTGATATTAAATATGTATGTATCCAATGGCTCAACAGTCCAACCACACACACATTCAGGCAGACACGCCTGAGGCTATTTACAGCAATAATGTTTGTGAGAGCAAAAAGCTGGAACCAAACTGGGTGTTCATCTCTAGAGAAATGTATAAGTTGCAGGGTGTACCCTTTATGGAATATTCCACAATAAAGAGAAGCAATAAATTGTATCTTGCTTGTCTATTTACTCAGGAAAAAATCCTAAATGTGAAATTGCTGGGATAAAAAAATACACATCTTTAAAAAAAATTTTTCAGACACACTGGCAAAATTACAATTGTTTGGCATGGAGTAAATGTTCCCAATTTCTGCAAACCCCCTCCATACCTGATTCTCATTTTTGCTTTCCACCTTTGCCAGTCAGATAAGCAAAAGTTAATGTTTCTTTGTTTTAATTTGCATTCTTTTACTCACAAGCAAAGTTAAACATTTCTCAAGGTTACTTGGTCATTTGAATTCTTTCGTGTATTTTTTATTATATGGTTAACACAATTTTCTATTAGATTCTTCAACCTTCCACTGATATATGTGGTGGACACTTAGTTCCTGACTCAGCTGATAACCCATGTCTTCACCTGCCACTTCCCATATTCCTTGCTGCCGGCCCATGGGGCCCTATCCAGGATGCAAAGGCAGATGATAACTTCCTTACTTCAGTTAGGAGTGGGTGGCCAACAGCAGTTGAAAAAAAAACCTTAGATAGGGTTTTTGGAGAAGATCTCCTACGCCTCCTGATAAAAAGAAATGCTTGTGATGAGGCTTGTCTTCTTCATTATTGTCACGTCTTCATCTTCAGCCATGACGAAGAAGAAAACCTTGCCATTTAAAACAACATGGATGAATCTGGAGGACATTATGCTACGTGAAATAAGCCAGACACAGAAAGACAGATACTGTATGGTATCAATCATATGTGGAACCTTAAAAAGGTGAACTCATAAAAGCAAAGAGGACAATGATGGTTGTCAGGGGCTGGGGGTGGGGAAATGGGGAGATGATGGTCAAAGCACACAGATTTTCCCTCATAAGATGAACAAATCCTGGCGGGCCTAATGTACAGCATGATGGCCAAGTAAGTAGTGCTGTATTATAAACTTGAACTCTGCTAAGAGAGCAGTTCTCACCACACACACACATAAAGAATAAGTGAGGGTAACTACATAAGGTGATAGATGTGCTTTAATTAACTCGACTGTGGTGACCGTTACACATGTGCGTGCTCAGTCGTGTCCGACTGTGAGATCCTATGGACTATCGCCTGTCAGATTTCTCCATCCATGGAATTTTCCAGACAAGAATACTGGAGTGGGTTGCCATTTCCTACTCCAGGGGATCTTCCCAACCCAGGAATGGAACCTGTGTCTCCGTCATTGGCAGGCAGATTCTTTAGCACAATGACACCTGGGAAGCCCATTCACAATATATATGTGTATCAAAACATTGCTTTACAAGTTCAATATATATAACTTTCATTTGTCAATTATACTTCAATAAAGCTGACATAATTTTTAAAAATTTTAAACTTAAAAATTTTAAATTCAATTTAGAAAAGAAAAGAAATGAAAACAGGGTAATAGATGAAGATTGATGGAAGTCGGGGTGGTAACTTTAGCTGCGAGAGTCTGGGAAAGTGAACTTGTTTTTTTTCTTTGCTTTATTTATTTCTAATTGGCAGATAATTGCTTTACACTATTGTGTGAACTTTGAACAGAGGCCTAAAAAGTGTAAATAAGTAGTAGATATGTGGACTGTAGCTTGCCCGCGGGGCTCCTCTGTCTGTGGGATTCTCCAGGCAAGAATACTGAAGTGGGTTGACATGATTTTCACCAGGGGATCTTCCAGTCCCAGCGATCAAACCTGCAACTCAACATCTCCTTCATTGCCAGATGGGTTCTTTATTACCACTAGTGCCATCTGGGAAGCCCTAAAAAGAGTAGATATAAATTGATGAATTCTAGAATTTACTCTATGACATTATGCCTTTGGTCAACAATACTTTTTGGACACTTTCAAACTTGTTAAGAGGGTAGATCTTGTGTTAAGTGTTTTTACAACAGTAAAAAAAAATTGATTTTTTAAAAAAATTCACAAAAGCAACACTAAAACCAATAGACATACGAAAAAACTTCATCTTCACTGATAGAGAAACACAAACTTAAATAACAGTCTTCCCTGGTGGTCCAGTGGTTAAGACTCTGTGCTTCCAAAGCAGGGGGTGTTGATCCCTGATCAGGAAACTGGTCACATATGCCACTTGGTGTAGCTGGAAAAAGAAAAAAGAAAAGAAATAATGAGAAACTACTTTTTAAAATGTATATTCATTTATTTGTATGTTATATACATGTACATCGGTATACAAATACTATAAAACATTTATTGAAATAGAAACTGGAAACTGATCTGCATACATATGTTTATATGTTGTTGTTGTTGTTTTTTACAAATTCTAGTCTCTTTTTGATTTTTGTATTTGTAGAAACTAATTTCATATCCATTATATTTGTAAAATTTTTAGAGTCTGCTAACACTGAGTGTTGGAACAATGGGAACAAATGTTTCATGTGTATCCCCAGTGTAGAGCATTTGGTTGAACCATTTTTGAGAACAGTTTGACAAACTGTATTAAAGATAAAGGTTTCCCTGGTGACACAGCAATAAGGAATTTGCCTACAATGCAGGAGATGTGGGGCCAATCCCTGGGCCGAAAAGATCCCCTGGAGAAGGAAAAGTAACCCTCTCCAGTATTTCTTGCCTGGGAAATCCCATGGACCTCTGTAGCCTGGCGGGCTACAGTCCATGGTGTTGCAAAGGAGTTGAGTATGACTTAACAGCTAAACAACAACAGTAAAAGTTGAAGATGCTTATATCACACAACTGACAACTCTAACCCATGGACAGAAAAAGACACGACACAAAGGAACAAAAATATCCTTGTAGGAAGGCTAATACGAGAAAGAAATGGAAAACCAAACATCCATCAACAGGGGAATAAGAATAAATTGGTTATGTTCATACAAAAAGATCCAGGACAGAGGTTTAAATAATGAACTAGAGTACACTTATCACCAGAATTAAGTCTCAAAGATATAACGCAGACCGAAAAGGAAGCTAGTTTCAGAAGGAGACAAAAGTGTGAGACCACTTACATAAAATTTAAAATCTGTAAAGCCAGACTTTAGAATACTAATGGAAACATTTTATGTAACAAAAAAGTTAATATCCTAAAAGAGAGGGATAAGCAATTAATGAAACTGGCTAGTCCCTGATGGAAAGGAAGAAGAGTCAAAGTTCAATTGATACTTTACCATTTTTGGCATTTTATTATTATTGAATTCATGTACTGTTACTCTTTGTTGGGTCTTCCCTGATAGCTCAGTTGGTAAAGAATCCACCTGCAATGCAGGAGACACCAGTTCTATTCCTGAGTGGGGAAGATCCTCTGGAGAAGGGATAGGCTACCCACCTTAGTATTCTTGGGCTTCCCTTGTGGCTCAGCTGGTAAAGAATCTGCCTGCAATGTGGGAGAAGGGAAAGGCTACACATTCCATTATTCTGGCCTGGACTCCACGGGGTCACAAAGAGTTGGACACAACTGAGCGACTTTCACTAACACGTGTTCACCATATTATTCTATTTTTGTACATTTATTTGAAATGTTTCACAAACTAGTTTAACTGCCATCAATTTAAAGACCTATAACAAAATTATTAAAATAAAATCCTCAGCATTCCTGAATTTCACACATGAAAATCTAGCTAACAGCGCCCTCTGCTGCTGTATGTGCGCTATGGCCAACAATTTACAGGAAAAATCAGCCATGAAACCAGTAAAGGTCTCCCTCACACTTCCTTTCACTCCAGCAAGAAGCAACTTGTGCACCGGAAGTATCAGGTTTGGGGACCAGAGAATACGGAAAAAAACACAGAGTTTTTGGAGATTATTATCTAAGAGGGATTTTCCCCAGGCAAATGAGGAGCCAGTAACTTGAGGAAAGCTATCTGCAGGGCATACACCTGTTTAGGGACCTCTGCAAGGCAGTGTGTCTACAGCAAGAGAATGCAGAGCAGGGGGTGGACCAGAAGGGGATACTGAATGAGGGTCAAGGCCAGGCTCTGAGCAGCCAGTGGTCTGAGAGAAATCTGATTCAATCTCTCTATTTGCAATGAGGAGTTTGAGCTTTGAAGAGGAGGACTGTTTCTTCCTGGGTCACCCTGTGGCTTTGAGCTACATGAAGAAGGGCACCCAGGGAAAGTGGAACCAGGCATATGGTGGTACTCTGTCCTCATGCATGAGCCCTAATCAACCTCCCTGATCCTATCCATGGAGGCTACACTCAAGCCCAGTTCACATGTACCCCTTCCCCACCATCTTCACCACCACCCACCTCAGTGGCAGGAGGGGTTGTAACAGAGGTGTTCTCCCCGATTAGCTCAAAACTCAGAACCACCTAGAGTTTTTCACTAGAAGGACATTCTCCCCAGAGAGAGGCAGCTGGACACAGTGGCCTGCCAAAGATATTTGCCATCGTGTGGTGTACATTCCTATTGCTGCTATAACAAATCACTGCAAATTTAGTGGCTCACCACCACACAAATCTTATAGTCCTGGAGATCTGCTGTCTGAAATAGGGCTCAATTAAAGGCATCAGCAGGGCTGTATTCCTTCTGGAGGCTATGAGAGAATCCGTTTCCTAGTCTTTTCTGACTTCAAGAGGCTGTCCACATTCCTTGGCTCATGGCCCACCTTCTTTCAGCAAAGCCAGCAATCACATCAGTCCAACCTCTGCTTCACATCTCCTCCTCTGACCCTTCTGCCTTCTTGTTTCATTTTTAAGGACCCTAATGATTGGACCCACCCAGGTAATCTGGGATGATCTCCCATCTCAATGTCAGTTGGTTAGCAAACTGAATTCCAGCTGCAACCTTAATTCTTACTCTTTACCAGGTAATGTAATACACCCACAGTTTCCAGATCAAGATGTGGATATCTGGGAAGAAAGGGAGCATTATTCTGGCTGCCACACCCAGTCTCAGCCAGTGCTGACTTGAAGAAAACCTACACCCTTCAACTCATGTCTCCATTTCCCCTTAACCTTCCCTAATACTCGATCATCTCTTTTTCTCTCTCCCTCTGTCTCTTATACACACACGTGCGCGCTTGCGCACACGGTCTAACTACAGAGCTGACTGAAGAAAGACAAGAGCGCCAAGACAGAATAATTAGCTCTGAGCCTGGGAAACTTGGGGAAGCCACAGAGGAGATAGCCTTTATGCAGAACCTTGAGAATGGGTGGTGTTTTGGTAACAGAAGAAAGAGGAAAGAGCATTTCAGGGAGAGCGGATAGAATAAGTAAGGACCAGGAGCTAGGAACATCCTTGAAATGTCCAGAAATAACTGAACATGTCCACTTCATGATCCCAAAGGTGGAAATTGAATCAGGTTATGAAAAGCCTGGAGTGCTGACCTGAGTGGGTGCCCTGACTTCTAGTGTCTCTCTATTTCCTCACTGCCGCCTCTTATCCTGAAGCTGGCACAGGGAGGGTCTCAAGACAGGAGAGGACTGAATGGAGTTTCAGGAAGGGCTTCCTTCTCTGTCCCTTGTAGACAAGGCCCAGGACCCCCTGAGAACCCAAGGGCAGGAGTGATAGCCATGGTGTCTTTCTACCTGAGCAGGGTGTGGATGGGCTAACTCTCCTGAGACCCTTTCCCTATAACTGTGCCTCTCTCTATTATGGAGTTGATCCCTTTCTTTGTTAATTTACTTTTTCAGAACTGGAGGTGGGATGCTGCTTGAAGGGCAGAAGCAGGAAGGATCCAGGGTACATAGCCAGATTGGAGGATTTCTGGCCTCGGTTGCCATCTAGAGTTCCAGGAATCACAAAAGGTATCAAAGAAGTTGCTTCATCCGGGCTTTTCCCCCAACACTTAAGTCTTCTACCATCCTACGGGGACCACCATGGTATCCTGGCCCCTTGACAAGTTTGCTCCACTCTTTCTCCTCTCAGGGCTCCCTGGGACATTGCCACCTCACTCCACCTCTCCTTCTCTGCTGACAAGCTCCAGACCAACCATTCCTCAGGCCTCTTCCTCCATGAAGCTTTCCCAGATTATTCCCACACTCTCCAAAGTTTGAAGACTCCTCCAGGACCCTATTGACTCTTTAGGACTTAAAATTTTAGTTTGCAGCACATCAGCCAGCAACATTGTTGTGGTCAAGTCCAACAGAATGTTGGTTAAGTGAAGAAAGTCAGTTAATCACTTTTCACAAATAAATCAGAATAATATTTCATGAGTGTGATGGAGGAGCCTGGCAGGTTACAGTCCATAGGGTCGCAAGGAGTCGGACACAACTGAAATGACTTAGCATGCGTGCATGCATGTGGCCAAAGCAGTTGAGATGAAACATTAGAAATGAGGGGGTCAAAGAACTGGGCGACTCCAGGAAAATGCAAATTGTCTGGGATGTTAGTAGGATGTGGGATAGGAAGTTACACTGATCCAGGAACCAAAATCTTAAAAGAAAGATGCATTGCGGGGAGGTGAATGGATGAAGCATTGAGGAGGGGTAGCCATAGGGTCTGGAAACTGCAGTGCTGACTCGGAACCAGCATGTCTGTGGGCTCCAGCTCCCAAGTCTGGGGGGCGGCTGCCAGTACAGCAGAGTGGGCTGCGCCTCTGGTACCTCCCAGGGAAGAGGGGGTCCTGAGAGCCTCGTGTTCTGTTTGTGGTTTTCTATTTGGATGACTTCCACGTTCCTATCTACTAATTCCCTCCTACTCTCTTTTGGTTTGTTTGGCTTTTACAGTTTAGTCTCTAAAGTTAGATGTTTTGTTCCTTTACTTTCCATACATCTCATTTTGCAATAAGAGTTGCCAGGAGTGAAGAATTCTCTGAGAACCACATGGACTCATGCGTTAGATGGGAATTGCTCCTGTTGTCAGTTTTCAAAGAGCCTGTAGTTGAATGCCTAGCTTTCCTTTTGACCAAGAAATACTGATATTTAGAAAACTGCTTTAAAAAAAAATATTTCCATGCAAATCAAAACTACAATGAGGTACCATCTCATGCTAGTCAGAATGGCTGCTATCAAAAAATCTACAACAATAAATGCTGGAGAGGATGCGGAGAAAAGGGAACCCTCTTACACTGTTGGTGGGAATGCAAATGAGTACAGCCACTATGGAGAACCGTGTGGAGATTCCTTAAAAAACTGGAAACAGAACTGCCATATGACCCAGCAATCCCACTGCTGGGCATACACACCAAGGAAACCAGAACTGAAAGACACGTGTACCCCAATGTTCATCGCAGCACTGTTTACAATAGCCAGGACATGGAAGCAACCTAGATGTCCATCAGCAGATGAGTGGATAGAAAGCTGTGGTCCATATACACAATGGAATATTAATCAGCTATTAAAAAGAATGCATTTGAATCAGTTCTAATGAGGTGGATGAAACTGGAGCCTATTATACAGAGTGAAGTAAGCCAGAAAGTAAAACACCAATACAGTATACTAACGCATATATATGGAATTTAGAAAGATGGTAACGATGACCCTATATGCGAGACAGCAAAAGAGACACAGATGTAAAGAATAGTCTTTTGGACTCTGTGGGAGAAGGCAAGGGTGGGATGATTTGAGAGAATAGCACTGAAATATGTATATGATCATATGTGAAACAGACCGCCAGTCCAGGTTCGATGCATGAGACAGGGTGCTCGGGGCTGGTGCACTGGGATGACCCTGAGGGATGGGATGGGGAGGGAGGTAGGAGGGGGGTTCAGGATGGGGAACACATGTACACCCGTGGTGGATTGATGTCAATGTATGGCAAAACCACTACCATATTGTAAAGTAATTAGCCTTCAATTAAAATAAATAAATTAATTTTTTAATTTCCAAATAGTTTTTTTTAAATGATTGCAATTTAATTCTACTTAATATGTATTATTTTAGAAAATGGGTCTTGTGCATTTTCAACCTTAGGGATTTATTGAGATTTTCTTGAGAGCTTAATATTGATCAATGTCCTATATTTAAGGCCCCATGGGAACTGAAAATAATAGTCATTCTTTGATCGTTGTGAGCAAAGCCATAATAAAGCTTCTTTGTCCTAGTTCTCAAATCTTCTGTGTTGTTGAGATTTATTTGAGAGAGGCATTTTAAATGTCTCCTACTATTATGGTTGTGTTTTTTCCTCATATTTTTGACAGATTTTGTTTTACTTGTCTCGGTGCAAAGTAGTATTGATATATGAAGGTTCACAACTATTCTAGCTTCTTGGTGAATGGTACCTTTATTTTCTACATAAAAGGCATTCTTTTTTCCACTTAATGATCTTGGCCTCGATTCCACTTTTTCTGATACTTACATGACTAATCTTTTTTCCTTTGGGTTAACATTTTCCTCACATGTATTTAGCCTCCATTTATTGTTTACCCTTGTGTCCATTTATTTATGGTGCCTCTCTCATAGAAAACATACAACTTTATTTTACTTTTGACTCTGCTATCTATTCTTATAGCATTTTCCCCTTGTTTTTTGTATTTTTTTATTTTTCCCCCAGGCTGACATTGACAAGTTGAGTTTTAGGTTGCTCTATTTTTCTTCTAGTGGTTTCAAGGATCTCTATATAATTAGTATTTGATTCTACTGCATAAAGCGGAAACTCTAAAATAAGCTTAAGAACACACATTCTTACATGTAAAAGAAGTCTGGAGGGAGGCAGTCCCAAACTGCGATGGAGACTCCACCATCTCAGGAACGTAGGTTCTCACTCGCTTTCTGCTCCACTATTAACCGAGTGCAATTTCCAGTCTCAACATCATAAAGTGGCTGCTGGAGCTCCTACCATTATGCCCACATCCCCTGAAACAGGAAGGAAAAAGCGGGAAGGACAAAAACGATGTCTCTCAGACTTCCCTGGTTGTCCAGTAGATAAGACTCCACACTTAACAATAATAATTATTAAATTTAACCAAAAGTTATAATAGCTTCCATGCTTACCAACTATGAATACACAACTACATTATCTTGTTTCTAGGATTTTTTCACCTGTTGAGAGTAAATTTTTCAGAAATGGTATATGAGTGACCCTGTTATTTTTACCTAATTTCTGTATGATATTGTTTAACTATAGAAATTCAATTTCTCAGTTCTTTCTCCTCAAAATCAAGTAGCCTCTGCTTTCTTGTCCATGGGCAATTAATCTTGTAGACAATAAATCTTATGCCATTCCATTTGGCTTTCCTTTACATGGAATTTTTTCTGAAAACTTGTAAATTATTATCATTAGCCCTAAAATTCAGAATTCAGAAATAAATCTCTATTATTCCTACCTTCAGTAGGAGGTTTCAATTAAAAGTATTAAGTAGCCACCAAGGACCGACTATATAGCACAGGGAACTATACTCAATACCTTGTAATAACCTATAATGGAAGAGAATGTAAAGTAAAAAGAATATTTATATTTATATATATATAGGGCTTCCCTGGTGG
This sequence comes from Bubalus kerabau, assembly GCF_029407905.1. NCBI lineage: Eukaryota > Metazoa > Chordata > Mammalia > Artiodactyla > Bovidae > Bubalus > Bubalus kerabau. The sequence goes on along the minus strand of NC_073624.1, from coordinate 97,106,055 downwards.
CTCAGACGGTAAAGAATCTGCCTGCAGTGCAGGAGACCCAGGTGCAGTCCCCAGATCAGGAAGATCCCTTGGAGAAGAGCATGGCTACCCACTCCAGATTTCTTGCCTGGAGAACTCCATGGACAGAGGAGCAATGGGTCACAAAGAGTCGGACACTACTGAGTAACTAACACTTTCACTTTCTTTCACATATATTTATGTATGTCTGGAGAAGGAATGGCAACCCACTCCAGAATTCTTGCCTGGAGAATCCCATGGACAGAGGAGCCTGGTGGGCTACAGTCCATGGGGTCGCAAAGAGTTGGACATGACTGAGCAGCTAAGCGCATATGTATGTATAACTGAATCACTTTGCTGTATCCAGAAACTACTAAAACATTAAAAATCAACTACATTTCAGTTTAAAAAAATTTTAGAGTATTAAATGTATCTTCTCAGGAGGGAGGTGGGAGGGGGTTCAGAATGGGGAACACATGTAAACCCATGGCTGATTCATGTAAATGTATGGCAAAAACCACTACAATATTGTAAAGTAATTAGCCTCCAATTAAAATAAATAAATTTTAAAAGATTAAAATAAAATTAGCTAAAACAAAATAAATGTATCTTCTCTTCTGAAGTTTTTCTACTCCTCCTTCATTACTGCCTCCTCCTCTTCATACTCTGACTTATTCTTTTCACCACCTCTTAAATACGTATGTGATGAAGGACCTATCCTTCATATCTCTTATCTTCATCTCATAATTTCTATCTCCTTGTCGTTTTGGTCTATGCTATGGGATCATACCTTGATTTCCCAGTCAGTGGTTTGTTTACAGCAATGTCTAACAGTATTTGGAACTTTCTTTTGGTAAGTGACTTCTTAATTTATAAGAACTTCTTTGTCTATGATTGATTTGTGAATATGATATCATCTCAACCTTTTCTGAGAGTAATTAATAATTTTTTTCATTTTTCTCTATTTCCTTCCTATCTAGTTATCTCATCAATTCTTCTTAGCCTTGCTGTTTATGATGTTAATTGTCCTCAGTTCAGTTTGTTCAGTCACTCAGTCAAATCCAACTCTTTGCAACCCATGTACTGCAGCACACCAGGCTTCCCTGTTCATCACCAACTCCCAGAGCTTGCTCAAACTCATGTCCATTGAGTTGGTGATGCCATCCAACCATCTCATCCTCTGTCATCCCCTTCTCCTCCCACCTTCAATCTTTCCCAGCACCAGGGTCTTTTCCAATGAGTCAGTTCTTCACACCAGGTGGCCAAAGTACTGGAGCTCAGCTTCAGCGTCAGTCCTTCCGATGAATATTCAGGACTGATTTCCTGTAGGATGGACTGGTTGGATCTCCTTGCAGTCCAAGGGACTCTCAAGGGTCTTCTCCAACACCACAGTTCAAAAGCATCAATTCTTCGGTGCTCAGCTTTCTTTATGGTCCAACTCTCACATCCATACATGACTGCTGGAAAAACCATAGCTTTGACTAGATGGACCTTTGCTGGCAAAGTAATGTCTCTGCTTTTTAATAAGCTGTCTCGGTTTGTCACAGCTTTTCTTCCAAGGAGCAAGCGTCTTTTAATTTCATGGCTACAGTCACCATTTTCAGTGATTTTGGAGCCCAAGAAAGTACAGTCTGTCACTGTTTCCATTGTTTCACCATCTATTTGCCATGAAGTGATAGGACCAGATGCCATGATCTTAGTTTTCTGAATGCTGAGTTTTAAGGCAGCTTTTTCACTCTCCTCTTTCACTTTCATCAAGAGGCCTTTAGTTCCTCTTCACTTTCTGTCATAAGTGGGGTGTCATCTGCATACCTGAGGTTATTGATATTTCTCCTGGCAATCTTGATTCCAGCTTGTGCTTCATCTAGCCCGGCATTTTGCATGATGCACTCTGCATATGAGTTAAATAAGCAGGGTGACAATATTGACATACTCCTTTTCCAATTTGGAACCAGTCTGTTGTTCCATGTCCAGTTCTAACTGTTGCTTCTTGACCTGCATACAGATTTCTCAGGAGGCAGCTCAGGTGGTCTGGTATTCCCATCTCTTTCAGAATTTTCCACAGTTTGTTGTGATCCATGCAGTCAAAGGCTTTCGTGTAGTCAAGGAAGCAGAAGTAGATGTTTTCTGGAATTCTCTTGCTTTTTCTATGATCCAGCAGATGTTGGCAATTTGATCTCTGGTTCCTCTGCCTTTTCTAAGTCCAGCTTGAACATCTGGAAGTTCTCAGTTCATGTACTGTTGAAACCTTGCTTGGAGAATTTTAAGTATTACTTTGCTAGTGTGAGTGCTAGAGATGAGTGCAATTGTGCAGTAGTTTGCATATTCTTTGGCATTGCCTTCCTTTGGGATTGGAATGAAAATTGACCTTTTCCAGTCCTGTGGACACTGCTGAGTTTTCCAAATTTGCTGCCATATTGAATGCAGCACTTTCACAGCATCATCTTTTAGGATTTGAAGTAGATCAGCTGGAATTTCCTCACCTCCACTAGCTTTGTTCATAATGATGCTTCCTCAGGCCCACTTGACTTTGGACTCCAGGATGTCTGGCTCTAGGTGAGTGGTCACATCATTGTGGTTATCTGGGTCATGAGGATCTTTTTTGTATAGTTCTTTTGTGTATTCTTGCCACCTCTTCTTAATATCTTCTGCTTCTGTTAGGTCCATACCACTTCTGTCCTTAATTGTGCCCATTTTTGAAAGAAATGTTCCCTTGGTATCTCTAATTTTCTTGAAGAGATCTCTAGTCTTTCCCATTCTGTTGTTTTCCTCTATTTCTTTGCATTGATCACTGAGGAAGGCTTTCTTATCTCTCCTTGCTATTCTTTGGAACTCTGCATTCAGATGGGTATATCTTTCCTTTTCTCCTTTGCCTTTTGCTTCTCTTCTTTTCTCAGCTATTTGTAGGGCCTCCACTCCAGTGTTCTTGCCTGGAGAATCCCAGGGACGGGGGAGCCTGGTGGGCTGCTGTCTCTGGGGTTGCACAGAGTCGGACACGACTGAAGCAACTTAGCAGCTTGGATAATCATTTTACCTTTTTTGCATTTCTTTTTCTTAGGGATGGTCTTGATCACTGCCTCCTGTACAGTGTTATGAACCTCTGTCCATAGTTCTTCAGGCACCCTATCAGATCTAATCCCTTGAATCTATTTATCACTTTCTAGGGATTTGATTTAGGTCATATGTGAATGGTCTAGTGATTTTCCATACTTTCTTCAATTTAAGTCTGAATTTGGCAATAAGGAGTTCATGATCTGAGCCACAGCTCCCGGTCTTGTTTTTGGTGACTGTATAGAGCTTCTCCATCTTTGGCTGCAAAGAATATAATCAATCTGATTTCTGTATTGACCGTCTGGTGATGTTCATGTGTAGAGTCTTCTCTCGTGTTGTTGGAAGAGGGTGTTTGCTATGACCAGTGTGTTCTCTTGGCAAAACTCTGTTAGCCTTTGCCCTGCATCATTTTGTACTCCAAGACCAAACTTGCCTGTTACTCCAGGTATCTCTTGACTTCCCACTTTTGCATTCAAGTCCCCTGTGATGAAAAGGACACTTTTTTTGGTGTTGATTCTAGAAGGTCTTGTAGATCATCATAGAACCATTCAACTTCAGCTTCTTCACATTAGTGGTTGGGGCATAGACTTAGATTACTGTGGTATTGAATGATTTGCCTTGGAAACAAACAGAGATAATTCTGTCATTTTTGAGACTGCACCCAAGTACTGCATTTAGGACTCTTGTTGACTATGAGAGGTACTCCATTTCTTCTAAGGGATTCTTGTCCAAAGCAGTAGATAATGGTCATCTGAATTAAATTCACCCATTCCGGTCCATTTTAGTTCACCGATTCCTAAAATATTGATGTTCACTCTTGCCATCTGCTGCTGACATCTGTAGTATCTTTTAAATTTGTATATAATCATCAATGCTTGTTTTCTTTTTTAGTTTATCTTGTTTTGATTCCTATGTAAGAAGGTTTTTTTCTACCCTCAAGATATGTTCCTAATCTCCCAAATGTTCATTTAACCTTTTTGTTTCTTTTTGGTTTTAGATTTTCAGGTTATGTGGAATATATTTTATACATAAACAAGGTTAGAAACAACTTTCTTCTAGATGAAAAGTTAATTTTACTTATATAAATGATATTTTATATCCTTTATTGCATGATTATTTCACCCACTGAATTCCAACTGCCATCTGTCTATGTTTTACTCTTATGCATCCAGCCTGGTAAAGTCACTCAGGGCTGGTGGTTTTCTTCACGGAAGGCAGGATGGCTTTCTTTGCTGTGAGGAACTGAGACATAATCCCTGTTTTTCACTCACTGCTTCACATTACTCAGATTATCATGAGAGGTAACATGGGACAAAGGGCAAGTGGGGAACAAGAAGGCATCGGGGAATCCTGTGGCTTTGGCACTTAGTCGTCATAACAACGGTGGTGTTTTATAAATATCACAGTCGCCTGGTTTCTTCTTGCACTGTTAGGACTGATACTTAAGGGAGTGTAGGAGGGGCTTCCCTGGTGGCTCAGCAGTAAAGACGCCTCCTGCAGTGCAGGCAGACACAGGAAACAGGGGTTCGAACCCTGGGGCAAGAGTTGGGAGACAGAGACAGACAGGTCGAGTGGTGCAGTTCTTCACAGCAACTTAATTTTTAATGAGCTCCATTCGCTGCATTTTTCTCATATAAAACCATGTGATGGCTATAGCTGGAGCCTGGGTCCTCTGCAGGGAAACCCTGGGGGTTCTTGGTAAGATGGTCAGTGAGTTCCTGATATGCAGACTCGATGAACACCATATCTTTCAAGAGATCAGGGGTGAGATAACTGTCCGTCTTAGAAATGGCATCAAAAGTGGCCTTGGAGAAGTTGCCCAGGGTAACAGGGCATTCCCTGGCAGAGGTGCAGCAGTGGTCAGTTCTGGCCATCACCAAGGATCTTCTTGGGCACAGGGGCTGAGATGATGCCAGTGCCCCTGAGGGCACCAGCACAGAGCCATAGTGGCCAGTCACCTGGCCAATGTGGGACTTGCAGATCTTATTCCCCCAGTAGCCTCACAGCACAGGGATGATGGAGAGCTTGCAAGAATGATGGCCCCACGAATGGCAGTGGCTACCATCTTAGAGCACTTGACACCCAAACCAACGTGACCACTGCAATCCCCAATGGAAACAAATGCCTTGAACCTGGTCCCCTGGAGGGCAAAAGCATTTGCTTTTGCACAGGCATAATCTTCAAATCTCATCCTTGAGGGATGCTCCCAGGAAAAAGTCAATGATCTCAGATGCTTTGATGGGCAGAGAGAAGAGATATATCTCCTCCAGGGACTTGATCTTCACATCCCTGACCAGGCAGCCCAGTTTGGCAATGGGGAACCACTCGTCCTTGGTCTTGCCTAGGCAAGACCACAGCCTCAGGTTCCACAGCCTCGACCCCGGTCCAATCCCTGTCTCAGATACCGCAGCCAAAGACTCCACCGAAGCCACTGAGGTCTCCCTTTCCAGGGCCCTAGGGGCCTCTGGGCCCTCCCTCAGCACCAGTATCAGCCACCATTTGGTGTTTTTACAGAGAAGGAGCCTTCATGCCAACTTTGAGGGAGTCTCCCATTCCCTGAGGGCTTCCAAGTTGGCTCAGTGATAAAGAATCCCCCTGCCAAGCAGGAGACACAGGTTCGATCCCTGGGACAGAAAGATCCTCTAGAGAAGGAAATGGCTACCTATTCCAGTATTCTTGCCTGGAGAGTCCCATGGACAGAGAAGCCTGGTAGGCTACAGTCCATGGGGTCTCAGAGTTGAGCATGACTTAGTGACTGAGCACAGACACCCATTCCCTGGAGTCACAGAGAAAATTGATCTGAGGACCGCAGGAAGGGTCTGATTGGAAAGCTTTCAAAGTTGCAACACTAACTGAGAGTTCCACCCTCTAGTCTCTTACACAGAAGTCAGAAATAGGATCTTGCTGTGAGGGTATTGGGTAGACATAGTTAAGACCAAGAATTTTGAGCCTTCAGATTCTCCTGAATCTCCTTGCCAAGTAAGAGCAGCTTACTGTTCATCAGTCTGGTCTTAACTCATGGTTTTTTAAGGATTTTTTTCCTCTTGAAGAGCTCTTTGACTTCTTGCAAACTCAGTAATGCAGTTAAAAAAAAAAAAAAAAAAAAGCTGATCTATGTAGGTTCTCGGAGAAGGCAATGGCAACCTACTCCAGTACTCTTGCCTGGAAAATCCCATGGACAGAGGAGCCTGGTTCATGAGGTCACTAAGAGTCAGACACGACTGAGCAACTTCACTTTCACTTTTCACTTTCACGCATTGGAGAAGGAAATGGCAACCCACTCCAATGTTCTTGCCTGGGGAATCCCAGGGACAGGGGAGCCTGGTGGGCTGCCATCTATGGGGTCGCACAGAGTCGGACACAACTGAAGCGACTTAGCAGCAGCAGCAGCAGCAGCATGCAGATTCTGTGTTTTTTGTAGTGGAAGGAACTTTCAGAATGTCTGCTCCATAGTCCTGTCCCTCATTCGCCTCTAAGCTCACACTGCTACTGCTAAGTCACTTCATTCCTGTCTGACTCTGTGTGATCCCATAGACGGCAGCCCACCAGGCTCCCCCGTCCCTGGGATTCTCCAGGCAAGAACCCTGGAGTGGGTTGCCATTTCCTTCTCCAAAGCTCACACTAGGCCCCTAAAAATACTCTGAAAGGCTCTTGTCAAGATCGTAAGTTGCCTTTTGATTGATTAAACCGCACTTTGTCTTCCTTGACCCATCAAAGCATATGACACAGCTCATCATCACAGCCTCCTTGAGACACTGTGTCTCCGAGGCTTCCGGGCCACCTCATTCTTGGTTCTCCTGCCTCCTCACTGGACAAGGTTGCCCTGTCTCCTTTGTCGATTCCTCCCATCTTTCTGATCTCACCCTCTTCTCTCTCTCTCTCTCTCTACGCATGTTTAAGATGATCTCATCCAATCTCTTAGCCTTAAATATTAGCCAGCCCAGAAATAGTCTCTGAACTCCAGCCTTATGTATCAAACTGCCTGCCTGAAAGCTCCATCAGAATGTCTAATGAGCCTCTCAAACATAAAGTGGCCAGGACAGCACTCATGATTTCCAAAGCCTTCCTCACCAACTGGGTTCCCTCAGAGGTCTTCCTCAATTCAGTCCATAGAAATTCCCATTCTTATAGCTGCTCAAAACTGGCATCATCCAAGACTGCTCTCTTGTGTGAGTGACAGCTAATAATTTTCTGGCAAATTCTGTCAGATTTACCAAGAAAACACTATAGAATCTGACCACCACCAACCATTTCCTCCAATACCACCAGTACAAGCCAACATCCTCTCTCCCCTGGATTATTGCAACATCTTTTTAATTGTGTGGTGGAGGAGACTAATGACCACCCAATGTCATCTTCCCCTTCTTCCTTGGTGACAAAAACCTGGACAATACATGCAACAGGGGAACTATTTCCCAGCTGCCCTGGAAGCTAGGTGTGGCCACGTGGCTCAGTTCTGCCCTCATAATCAGAGGTGCCGCACAGACTGCTGGGAAGACTTACGGAAGGAGAACGAGCTAGCCCTTCCTCATCCTCACTCCTCCTGTTGCCTTCAGAGCGCTCCACGGCTGTAGCTTCAGCGTTCATCATAAAACATGAAGTGTCCATGGAGGGTGGAAGCCAGGCACTCAAGACAGTGAAGCAAAAATATAGAAGAAGATTGAGTCCTTAATCACTTTGTGCTACCCTACTAGCCATAAACTGTGTGCCTCTGGATTTTTTTAATATAAAAATAAGCCTATCTTGGGTTTTCTGTAACACAAAGCAATCAATCATGGTTGATGAATGGATCTCTCTGCTTCTACAGCCTATTCTCCACTCAGCAGCCAAAATGATCCTTTTCAGATAGAAGTCAGATCATGTAGAAAATAAACTTATGGTTACCAAATTGAAGAGTGGAGTGGCGGGGGAGCAGGAGGGGCTGTGAATTAGGAGTATGTGATTAACATATTCACACTACTCTATACAAAATAGGTAAACCACAAGGACCTACTGTATACCACAGGAAACTATACTCAGTATCTAATAATAACCTATAATGAAAAAGAATCTAATATGTATGTATTAATAGGTATAACTGAATCACTTTGGTGTACACGTGAAACTAACACAACATTGTAAATTAACTATATGTCAATATTTTTTAAAAAATAAGTCAGATCATATCACTTCTGCACTCAAAATCCTCCTATGGCTTTCTTTGTCACTCAGAGTAAAAGCAGAAGTCCTCACAGTGGTCAGTAAGGCCCTAAATGACGTGCCCCCCCAACTACTTTTCTGTATGCATCTCCCACTTCTACCCCTCCCGCTCACTCGACTTCTGCCACCTGATTTCTTGCTGTTCCCCAACATGCCAGGATGCTCTAGCCTCAGGGCCTCTGCCCACCCTCTTCGGCCACCTTCACTCCTTCACTTGCTGCAGCTCAGATGCCTCTCATCCAAGAGGTCTTCCGTGACTGCCCTGCCCACAGCGTGGCGGTTTCTGCTGGCAGCCTGCATCGCGTTATTACTGCCTCTCGGTATACTGTGTGTACGTGTTTGTATTCTGTGCCTCCCTCCCCCTCCGCAAGGATACAAACATCACAACCACAAGCACCGTGTCTGTTTGACTGCTTCTCTATCCCTTTCAGGGCTCAACCTGGAAAATAAAAACATATCTGATGATTTTAAAGAGGGGATTTAAAGCAGAGAACTTACACAGATGAGTAAGAGCCTGAGAAACTACCCATAGAACAATGAAAGGGAGAGAAGAGAGTGAAGATTCAGGGGAGGGTGGGTGAGTGTCAGCGAATCTTGCCCCTGGGCTGCAGCCGTGGCTCCCCGGGGAGGAGGGAGGCAGGATGGGGAACTGCATAGAAAGCCCTCGGGGGAGCCGGCCAACCTCAGGCATCCAAGCACAGGGTCAATGGAGTTGCTTAGGTCCTGAACCTGGAGGAGGCCTGCTGAATATGCCACATTCAGAGGCTCATTTCATATCACACAGAGGGGGCCGGTGTGCCCAGACCCCATTCTCTCTCACAGGTTCAGGGCTTCATTTCTTATTGCTCAGCCATCCCTTACTAACCCTCCTGGGGCTCCATTCCAACCCCCAACCTAAGCCAGCAAAAATGGGTTCGTGGCCTCACTCTCTCAGCCTGTCCAGCTCCTGGCATCAGAGCAGGCAGGCATCTCCCTGAAACCTCAAACCATTTGCTCCTGGGAATAGAGGCTGGGTCACGACCCTCCGAAAAATAAGCCACCCCATCCAAACTTCAACTTCTCTTCCAGCCAGGTAAAGCTGATTGCCTTTGGAAGGTTACCTGCTAACACGCAGCTCTATTCTAATGCCCAGGGGCCTTGGGAAGCCTTTCCAAGCTGCAGCCACCAGGGTCAACCATGGTCTTCGCTCCATGAACCCAAAGGTGAAGAGGAGGGAGTTTCTCAGGACACACGTGTGTGTGTGTGGTAATGAATTTATTTCACAATGTCTTAAATGATGAAATTTATATTCTCAGAGGGGGAAAATATGTGTATTATCTGATTCAAGTTCAAATTAATGAACCACTTCAATCATCAGTATCATAAACAATAAATCATAGTCAGAGACATGCAAGGAGACTCCCTTTAAACTGGAATATTAGTGCTACTAAAAATTCGGTATGCAGAGAACAGCCTCCGATAAGTCTGTCTGGGAAAGTATGGGACTTTTGATACCGGCATTCACCAAGCGATGGCAATCCTAATGAAACACTGCCCTGATTAGGGGATATTGTATCATGTGACTCAGAGAAAGTTCCTTTGCACACTTGTTCCTCACCTGTTCTAAGGGCAGACCTTTTATTCTTTCTCTCTGAGTCTCTCACTCTGGAACTCTCTTAACTTTCTCCCTCTCCAACCTCTTTCTCTCCCTACTGGTCTCTCTCTTCCTATCTTGCTTTGCAGGTGTCTCTGTTTCTTTGTATCTCTGCCCCTCCACCTACAAAGCCCTGCTCTTCCCTCTGCCCTGACTTATTCAAATGTCCCTTGCCATGAGCAGGTACTACCAGTTCCAAAATCCTCACCCCCAAACCTGAGAGTCTGACCCCAGGGCCTCAGCCGTGAAACAGGAAAACCATCCTCAGTAACCTTGACAGGGTCAGACCATGTGGCCAAAAGACCCCTCCTTCAGTTTCCCTTCTCCTTCTTCTTTCCCCTGACCCTAAATCCATTGATCCAGCTCCTGCTGCTTCAGGGCATTGACTCTGCGCTTTGTCAAGTGTTCCCCAGGGTTCCTGCCAGCACCAGTTTGGCATTTACTTTGGCATTGATGTTGCCCCGCTGCACTCTCCCAAAGTCACAGTGAAGGAAGGCTGGGGAGGTGGGGCGGGGCGGGGGCAGCAGAGAGACAGAACCTTGTGCAAAAAGCTTTTCCCGTGTCACCTGGGGGCCCCATCTCCCCTTAGTAGACAACCCAGAGGACTCCAAGCCCTAAGCTTAGAATGCCTCTCAGGAGAATGGGGGGGAGGGCATCAGAGAGCTGGGAATCCACGCAAATGGACCTCCTGGCCCTCTCTGCAGGCTCCCCTGAGCTGCTTACAGTCTTCCTTCAGGTCTCATCCTCTGTCCTGCTCCTTGAGGCACTCCTTTCCCCAAGACTAGCCCTGGGACGTTACAATTCAATTAAATTGAATCAAACGTACAATGTGTGCACAAGTTCACAAACAAAACAGATACACAATACACACATGCCACACACAAAGATACCATACCACACACTCACAGTGCACACACAGACACAATACACACAAACATGTAAGATGCACACACGTTCTCAGACACAATGCACACATGTGCACACCAGCCTCCTTGCACTAACCCCACAGGCTGCAGCACCTCTCTTTCTCTGTCTTCCCTCTTCCTGTCCTGTTGACTCTGCGGCATTTATCTAATGCGCGCACTCTGCCCCACACCCACTGTCCTTGGACCATCACAGACCTCATCGCTCCCTTCTGGCCTTCCCTCTTACATTACAGGCTAGAGTGTTCATTCCATTGAACTTTAATCAAGATGAGAGGGTGAGAACGCGGTCATATCTTTCTTGTAGACTCAAGAGCTCAGCATCTCCTCAAGGCCACTCAGCAAATAAGGGCAGAATGGGAATTCAAGCCCAGCCACTCTACCCTAGAACCTGTGCTTTGCTACCTCATACACAGGGTCCTGATCATCCGGTGGTAAACTCCAAGCCACAGCTCATAGGCCATCCCGTCTACCTTCCTGCCTCCCTAATGGCTGACCTCCAGCTGCCCTGAAAGGACAGGCAGAAATCCGCCCCACCTGGAGAACTCTCTTACACCCCTCCATCCAGGAGCTCTCCAATGTCACAGTCTCTTCGCCTTTGACTGCCAGGAGAACCCCCTCCTCTCCAAATAGGGTCAGCTCGGCAGCACTGGTCCCTGGGAGGCACCGGCCAGAGAACAGGGGACTCATGGGGAGCCTGGGAGAGAGGGTGGCAGGGAGGCTCTGAGGCTCAACATCAGAACCTTGTTGTGAACACGCATTGTCTACACTGCCTAGGGGTCTCCTCACCCTGAAATTGGACCCTCCCAATTCTCCCCAGCCCTTCACTCGAGCACACACATGCACACACACACATATGTATACTGGCACACTACCCCTAATACCCCAGAGAGTAAGAAAACTTCACAACAAAAACAACTACCGCCTCGATTCCTGGATCAGGATGATCCCCTGGAGCAGGAAGTGGCAACCTGCTCCAGCATTCTCACCTGGAAAATTCCAGGGACAGAGGAGCCAGGAGGGCTACAGTTACGGGGTTGCCAAGAGTCAGACACCACTGAGAGACTGAGCACCCATTTTCTAGAAGAGTAACAGCTTTCATCTAGGAGTAGATGGATTGTTGTTTGTGCTGTTTTGTTTTGTTGCTTAAAAATACATTCTGAGAATCTCTGACAAGCCTTCTATCAGAAAGTCGAGTTTCCCCTGGGCAATAAGACAGAAAGAACTAAACTCGCCCCTGTGCAGAATGGTGCCTGATGTGTGGTAGCTCTCAACAAACACTTGTTTCCTGAATGAGTGAGGAGAAAATGTGAAAATAATTACGGAGCAGGGGGCTGAAAGCCAAGAGCCCAGGGTACTGGGGGGCCAGGAAGAGAAGTGTTGTGGGAGGAAGAGAGGCTAGAGGAGGAGGTTGGTGGGAAATCGTGTCCCCCACAGCCCAAGAGCTGCACTGTGGGTGATTCATCCTCATAAAATTGTTTATCATCCTGTGATGTCAACACAAACCCTCAGCAAGAGCCTGTCTCACACAATAGCTTCATGCTGGGGATGCTGGAGTCGGGGGGTGGAACTCAGAGAAAGGGAACTAAGACTTGCGTTTGGGGAGATTGAAAGCCCGCGGAATAGCTATGGAGAACAAGATGCCAATGAGACCAGCATCTGCAGGAAAAGGAAATCATAGGGAGACTGATTGTGAGACCTGGGGCTCCAGTGGTATTTAGGGGTGGGAGCTCGACTTCCATATGTTATTTTTCATGTCATAGAAGGAGATTAAATTAAAGAAGTTTGGAGAATGAGAGACCCCCAGCCTGGACATGTGCATGCGTGCTAAATTGCTTCAGTCATGTCTGACTCTTTGTGACCTCATGAACTGTAGCCCACCAGGCTCCTCTGTCTGTGGGGATTCTCCAGGCAAGAATACTGGAGCGAGTTGCCATGCCCTCCTCCAGGGGATCTTCCCAACCCAGAGATTGAACCTGGGTCTCCCACATTGCAGGCAGATTCTTTACCATCTAAGACATCAGGGAAGCCCTAGCCTTAAGATAGATGTATCTATAAATACCAAACCATAGCATGTATCCAGAAAACAGAGTCACAAACTTATAGTAAAAGGCAAAGCCAGAATCAAGACATAGTCTCTCCCCCTAGCTCCTCCCCTCTCACTGCCAGTCTGACATATATGGGTGAAATGACACCCACCTAAGCCCCTTTGCTTCTAAGTATCTCTGAGTTATTAAGGAAGCAAAATCCCTCCATGTATCCAGCTGGTTCCTTCCTTGTTGCCAACTCAAGAGAGGGAGAGAGAGTGAAATTCTACCCAATACAGAATTAGAGGGAACCAGGGATCGTGGCCATTTGGGAGCATTTTAGGACACAACGGCCTCCCAGGGTTCCTGGAGTCTCAGCAGGGAACAGGAACCCTTGTGTCCTTCATACTCCACTGGGCAGCTTTTTTCCCCCACCCCGTGAACTAACAGGAAAATTAAAATTCTGTTTGTCCAAGTCATTTCCATGAGTAAATTGGCAATTCATGTGTCTGGACTTGCCTCTCTGATGCCTCCAGGGATTAAAGGGATGGGTCAGGAGGGCTGGGAGTTGGCAAGGACCTAGATCCGGTTCAGGTACCATCAGTACTTTAGAACTGGCCCTAAGGGCCAAAAGTAGATGGAGGCAGAGAGGTAAGCTGGCAGCCCCCTTCCCTCCTGCTTAGGACTCCATCTTATCACAGCCTCCCATAAGTACCATCCCAGGCTCCAAATAACTCCCTCCACTTCACATTTATGTCACCCTTCATTTATAGAGGTCCCCAAAATCAATTCCACCAAGCTGATTGTCCTGGTTTTGTCTCTCCCCTTCTATATCCAAGATCCACAATAAACAGCCTCTAGGTTGGCAGTCCTAAGCTCACGCACCTCTTTCTAACTGCTTCACAGTTTCTTCCTTCAGCGCATCCCCAGAAGGAAGAAACCTATGAAGTTCCCTCCCCCACAATTTCCCATGATCTAAGGATGCGTCAGCCCTCCATCCCTTTAGGGTGAAGGAACTTAGCTTCCACTAAATATGGCCCTGACTTTGCTAGGTAAAACCAAGTCCAAGATATGCAATGACAAGGTGAGAACAGCTTTGTCACCAATAGATTGGAATTTCTACATCGAAGTGACCATTATCCTCTCCAAATAAGTCACTGAGTGACGAAGCGCTTATTCCAAAAGAGCATGCAATGGCCAATTTCATGTGGAATCTAAAAGAGTTGAGCTCAGAGAAAAAGACTGCAGAGTGGTATTTGCCATGGGCTGGGGGAAATGGGGTGATATTGGTCAAAGTGTACAATTTCCTAGTTATAAAAGTAACAAGTTTGGAAATCCAATGTCCAACATGGTGATTATGGCCAATAATACCATATCATATACTTGACTGTTGCTAACAGACTGGATCTTGAATTTTCTCACCACAAAAAAAGAAATGAAAAGCTATATGATAAGAGGGAGGTGGTGGTTAGTACTATGGCAGTAATTATTTTGCAATATATATGTATCAAATCAACACACTGTACACCTCAAACCACCTTAAACTCACATAACGTTATTATATTTCAATAAATTCTTGGGGTGGAGGACTCGAACATTTATTGCTCTAAAAATGCTTGTAGAAGCTTCCCTTTTAAAATGACCATTTGAAGCTCTTTTGCAAACCGCTTACTCCTTGGAAGGAAAGTTATGACCAACCTAGATAGCATATTCAAAAGCAGAGACATTACTTTGCCAACTAAGGTCCGTCTAGTCAAGGCTATGCTTTTTCCAGTGGTCATGTATGGATGTGAGAGTTGGACTATGAAGAAAGCTGAGCGCCCAAGAATTGATGCTTTTGAACTGTAGCGTTGGAGAAGACTCTTGAGAATCCCTTGGACTGCAAGGAGATCCAACCAGTCCATTCTAAATGAGATCAGTCCTGGGATTTCTTTGGAAGGGATGATGCTAAAGCTGAAACTCCAGTACTTTGGCCACCTCATGCAAAGAGTTGACTCATGGGAAAAGACTCTGATGCTGGGAGGGATTGGGGGCAGGAGGAGAAGGGGACGACAGAGGATGAGATGGCCGGATGGCATCACTGACTTGATGGACGTGAGTTTGAGTGAACTCCGGGAGTTGGTGATGGACAGGGAGGCCTGGTGTGCTGCGATTCATGGGGTCGCAAAGAGTCAGACACGACTGAGCGACTGAAGTGAACTAAACTGAACTGCAAACCATGCAAAATAGAAAACACTATGTTGGTGTCATCAAGCCCTATTTTCATTTTTCTTTTCTTAATGTTTTAATTGTGTTTTTATTTATTTTAAAATTTCAGTTTTTTAAATATAAGCAATGCATAACACATGAAATAGTTTTTATTTTTTAATCAAAATATAGTTGATTTACAATGTTGTATTAACTATTATTGTACAGCAACGTGATTCAGTTACAGATACATGTTCGAGCTAAGTCATTCAGTCGTGTCTGACTCTTTGCAACTCTATGGACTGTAGCCCTCCAGGGTCCTCTGTCCATGGGATTCTCCAGGCAAGAATACTGGAGTGGGTTGTCATGCCCTCCTCCAGGGGATCTTCCTGACCCAGGAATCAAACTCGCACCTCTTACATCTCCTGCATTGGCAGGCAGGTTCTTTACCAGTAGCGCCACCTGGGAAGCTCTACACACACACACACACACACACACACACGTATATTCTTTTTTTAATATTCTTTTCCATTATGATTATCATAAAGTATTGAATATAGCTGTCTGTGTTATACGGTAGGACCTTGCTTTTTACCCATTCTATGTAAGCTTACTTCTGTCAAGCCCTATTTTCAATCTAAATCTCTCTCCTTATGTATCTCACCATTGGAGCTTGATGTCATTTGACTATTTCCAAACATCAACTCAAATTTCACAGGACTGCAATGTGTCACCTGAGAGTATTCCAAGTCTGGGACATTTATTCTCTCAGGCATTTTTCTGGTAAGTCCACTGCTCTGCCTTCCGGTCATGCCTGGTGCTCTTGACCAAGGGGACTGATCAGCTTGCATCTATTCAGGGAAACCAATCGTTACTGTGCTGCTCACAGGGCCTTGGCAGAAGGACCAGTGAAGTCAGAGTAGTCAGGGTGAGACGACTCATGTCATGACAGTTTATACATGTGTCTTGGAGATGAAAGGTGCTAGGAGCTCCTGGAGGAATCCGGGTCATTTCTTTTCTCTGAGTTCTGTGCTATCTATCTCTTACCCTCTGGGACAAGGCTCTGCACCCAAGTACCAGAGAAAGAACATGAAGGCGTGAGGACAGTCAGACATACAATCATTAGGACCTTCCACAGCAGGTCCTGGGAGGACAGCCTCTCAAGCTACCCAATACAAGGGGTAGGAGTATGTTTATTAGCCATCTAAGGATAAAACAAATAACCCTTTCTGGAGTAACGCCTGCCTCTTCCATCCTATGCCTTCCTACTCTGTCCCCATGTGCTAGTGCTAACTGTTTCAGTCATGTCCAACTCTTGGCGACCCCATGGACTGTAGCCCACCAAGCTCCTCTGTCCTTGGGATTCTCATTAAGAATATTGGGGTGGTTGCCATAGCCTCCTCCAGGGCATCGTCCCAACCCAGGGATCAAACCCGCATCTCTTAAATCTCCTGCATTATCAGGCGGGTTCTTTACCACTAGTGCCACCTGGTAAGCCCACTTGAAATGAACATTAAATTTAGGATACTTTTTAAAAATTAATGAGAAGGTCTTTACCACCCAGATCCCTGCCTTCATTCCTGTGAGTACACCCCCTTCAATCCCCGGGTCTCAAACAAGAGAAAGGCAGAGAGGGCTGGAGCTGAAGAGGTGTTTCCTGATGTAAATTCTGAGACAGGAATCCTGCGGGCCAGTTTCCATCTGAAAAGAGCCTGGCCCCATTGTGTTTTCAATGATACACCACAGAGAATGAGAAGACCCACTTCTGTGTATACATCCTGCAAACACATACATGCGCACCTGCCTGCATACACATGCACACACACACACACAATGCTCCACCTGGATTCCCGTCCTCCCCATCAAGTTCCCCCATGCCTGTCTAGGTTAGTCACCCTCTTGCTCACTCACAGGGAAACCCCCAGACACTCAGCACCATCCCCACTTCTGGCCAGCTCCCAAGTCGTGTCTTTACAGACCCTGGAGTGTTCACCCAACACACCCCCTTTCCTCCTCTTCCACTGATCCTACACTGTTCTGCCTCTCTTTTAGAGGCTTCCTATTACAGTTTAGACTAATCTCAACATCGTTTTAATTAAGCTCAGTACCAGTCCCACCCTGTAAACTTCTTGAAGGAAGAGTCTTATCAAATTAATTTCTCTTACCCCAGTGCCTAACAGGGCTTTCTTGGGGCTCAGATATTAAAGAACTTGCCTGCAATGCCGGAGACCTGGGTTCAAACCCTGGATTGGGAAGATCCCCTGGAGGAAGGCATGGCAACCCTCTCCAGTCTTCTTGCCTGGAGAATCCCCATGGACAGAGGAGCCTGGCGGACTACAGTCCATGGGGTGGCACAGTGTCAAACAAGACTGAGCGACTAAGCACAGCACAGTGCCTAACAACTGAATGGAGAGCCAGAGAGAATAGTGTAAGTTGGGGTTGAACAGAAAATGTAGGCTGGGGCTGCCAGCAGATATGAGGTATTCCAGAACCAGGCCACAGAACTGCCCCCTCCCAACTGCCTCCAGCTGCACTCCTTGCCTGAACCGGGAGGAAGAAAGCAGATGAGGTTTATACTAACCTTGATAGTAAATTTCAAAAATGGACTCTTAAATAATCGAATGACCAGAAAGTCATGGTATCTGCCCAGAGTGTGATTAAAGAATAGGAGATGATTCGACAAAGCATATATGGGAGCAAGAAAGCTTAACAACTGTTTCCAAAAGTCAGATCAGCCCACAAAAGACCAAGATTTGCCACACGTTGACTCTCAAGGACTGAATCAGGGATCTTCTGAGGCATCTAGTAAATATTCAGTACCATTGCTTTCTGGTCATATGTCCCCATGAGGCAAAGGTGAAGGGTCAAGGGCATCAAGGACGTGAAGTGGCATCACAGGTGCCTGGTGGAGAGCAGTCATGTCGATCACAGCAGTCAGGGTAAGATGGCCCTCCCAGAGACAGCCTATCTCTATGTCTTGATTCCAATGAGTCAGATCCCAGTGAGTCCCAACTTCCTCTCTTTGGAGTCTCTGTTACCCCTCCCACTCCCAGGCAAGGTCTGCACAGGTGGGCAGAAGAATGGGAAAAAGAAGTTCAGAAAAGCCTGGTGAGTGAAGGATACACAACTGGGCAAATAGATGGCTATTCAGCTCTAACAGGACTTCACAGAGAACAGCCCTTCAGCAGGACACAGCAAAGGGGAGGAGGCTTCATCTTAGCGGGCCCTCCCCTAACGCACAAAGTGGATTCATTCCTTTCCCTTGCAGTTAATAACTTTGAGCCTGGGACCTATCACAGAATAGTGGGGGACAATACTACAGCCCACATGCCCATATCTCTCAGACCCCCATTTCTGTGAACAATTTGCTTGTTAACTCCTGGAGTCAGGAGTGAGGCAACTAGAGAAATAGGTGGATAGTAAGTAGTGATAGTGATATTTGGAAAGACTCTGCTCTGTGGCTAGAGAAGGAAATGGCAACCCACTCCAGTGTTCTTGCCTGGAGAATCCCAGGGACAGAGGAGCCTGGTGGGCTGCTGTCTATGGGGTCGCACAGAGTCGGACACAACTGAAGCGACTTAGCAGCAGCAGCTGCTGCTGCTCTGTGGCCATTCTGGTATTGGTTTTAGAGACCCAGCCTCTTCTTTTGTGAAACGTGTTAGTCACTCAGTCATGTTCAACTCTGCCACCCCATGGATTGTAGCCCACCAGGCTCCTCTGTTCGTGGGATTCTTCAGGCAAGAATACTGGAGTAGGTTGCCAAGCCTTTCTCCAAGAGATCTTCCAGACCCAGAGATCTAACTCCGTGCAAGTTACAGGTTGAAATGGCTGACTCTAACACTGCTGCTGGAGACCATTTGGGTCCTAGAGTCAGAGCTCTTCCCCTTGTCCACAAACCACCATCCACCCATATACTACACACACACACACACACACACACACACTCACATACACCAGTGCACGCTGAGACTCAAACTTTCAGACATGCAACCCTTATCCACTCCCTCACTCTCCTCATCCAGTCAACAACCCAGTCCACACTACCTCTGAATATTTATCAGCACATACCCTTTTCTCCTCTCACTGACCCTGAAGCACATCAGACCTTCATTCTGTCTCTTCTGGATATCTCCCCTTAGAGACCAGATAAGTCTCATATTGTTTAACTCATATTTAATCCCAAACTTGACTGTGGATCCTCGAGGATAGGGATCTGCCAGATGCTTCCCTCCAACAAAACATTCTTCCAATGAGAGTAAGTGGGGCCCATATCTATCTCTCCTGTCCCACCTCCCACTACCAACCCCCTCCACCCCACAGTGCCAGGAATCTCTTTCTGAACACTCCTGATCAGAGAACCAACTGGCTCAGCCCCTGCAATTGCTGGTCACTTTATTTCCACCTCATACTGAACCCCATGTGGCGCTAGTGGTATAGAACCCGCCTGCCAATGCAGGAGACATAAGAGACACAGGTTCAGTCCTTGGGTCGGGAAGATCTCCTGGAGGAGAGCATGGCAAGCCACTCCAGTGTCCTTGCCTGGAGAATCCCTTGGACAGAGGAGCCTGGCAGGCTACAGTCCACGGTGTCGCACAGAGTTGGACACGACTGAAGCGATGCATGCATGCATACTGAGCCTGCTGCCTCCTACAGACCTACCTGACCCCCATCCCTGCACACCAGCCCCTACAAGAAGCAGCCATTCAGGTGGCCATGGTGGCTTTCTGACACTTCACAGAGCCCATCCTAGAGAACCTCAGACAGGCCACACTCGATAGGGCACCATGAAGCCCACATGCATAATCCCTGTCACAGATTGGAAAGGATGGGGAAGATTCCGAGAACTCCAGGAAAAGCTTCAGGTGGGAAGAGATTCCTGGTCTGAGACTTTAGGATGAGTACATTTAGACATCTATTAAATCCACCAAGGGGTCTCGGGTTTAGAGAACAATGTGAGGAAATTTAACAACTTGGTGGAAAACCTTGATTTACTGAGCAACATTTTAAAAATCTGTCTCGAAAGCATAAAATCTGAATGAGGGTTTGAAAAGTTAAAAAGCTGAAATTGTGACTGGGCCAGATCATGAAAGGCTATGTTGGCTCAGCTAAATATCAAGGGTTTATCCTTAAGGGAAGTTGAGAGGCTTTGGAAGATTTTAAGCAAGAAGTGACAAGACCAAATTTGCATTTTAAAAACTATTCTGGCAGCATTTGGAGGAAGGATCAGATCAGAAAACAAACCCAACGTGAGACTGTTCTTTATCAGGGTGAGATCCAGGAAGGGCTTGGACTGAAAGGGTGGCACTAAAAATAAATAAATAAAAGGGTGGCACTAAAAATAAGAACAGGGAAAGAATCCAGAGGACTCTACAGGGAAACCCCAAGATTTCTGACTTGGTCATTTGAAAATGTGCTCACATCATTAGGCCGAATGAGAAACACAGCAGGAGGAGCAGTTATGGGGGTGGGAGGTGAGAATGATGACATGAGTGGGGATGATACTGATTCTGAGACACCTGTGAAATGCTCAGTGGAGAGCCACCAGGAAGGTGTACAGATACGTCAGAAGAGCTACCTGGGAAAGAGATGGACACAATCAGTAGAAAAGATGGTTGAGATTATGCAAAGACACTGAGCATGGAAAGGAGCTGAGGGTTCATGGAAGGTTTGAGGAGGAAAGCACTGTGTGAGACAGCTAATTGGGTAAATGGAGCATATTTACTGGAGAAATGTTGTAGGACTGATAGGCAGAGGTAGGTGCCCACTGTAGGTTTGTAGTAGTAAATATAAACTAGGAGCAGCCCGCATACGATTTTCCCTAACAATGTTCAACTGAAGAAGTATAGATACCAAATGGGCAGGCTGGGATTCTTAGGATTGCAAATGTGCTCAAGGACTCTCTGCCAGACTCGTTTCCATTTAAGTGAACATATGAACACAACTATATTTAAAATATTTAAAATGGATAACCAACAAGGATCTATTGTATAGCACATGGAACTGCTCAGTGCTTTGTGCCAGCCTGGATGAGAGGGGGCCTTGGGGGAGAATGGATACATCTACGTTTTGTTGAGTTCCTTTGCTGTTCACCTGAAACTACCACAACATCGTTGATTGGCTATTCCCCAATACAAAATAAAAAGTTTACAGCTTGGGGGAGGGGGGGGGGGAATGAACATGTGACCAATTCTACACAAACTGCATTATTGTTCAAATTATTAGTTAAATGTCCATAATAAAACACACTGGATTAGAACATATTCTCTCCAGGCCCATGAACAACATTCACCTACTGCCCACGTAGGTAGAAACTTCACTTTCTTTCAGCCTTGCTGGGGGGTCTTCTCATGGCTCTCAAACAATTTATATGAAATTCTTACCACTCTTAAAAAATGAATCAAATGTTTTCAGCATTTGAATCCCCTGAAGAAGATTACTATGTAGTGAAAAAACTAGCAAAGAATCACTTGTTGTGCAGGTGACTCAAAGCATGATCCAAAAATCTAAAAATTCTGGAAACGAGATTATTGCTTAACACTGTGAAATAGCCATGGAGCTGTGTTTCTGAATTTTCTATCCCTTTTGATTTCTGGAAGGCATGGATTCTGGCAAAGAAGTTTTCCCCAAATCCTGCTTTGACTTTTTCCTCTTCATGGGGGTGCGGGGGCGGGGCGGGGGGGGGGGGGCGGTGGTCAGACCTGACAGCTAAGAGCAGCTTTGTCAGGAGGAGTTTTGTTAGGGGAAGCACACTGACTGAAACCGCCCACCCTGGTCAGGCCCTTTAGTAACCATTCGCATGAGTTGTTTTATGACAGGAGATCCTGGTAAGGAGTACGGAACTAATAAGCCACCACCAACCGGAAGAGTTTGGGAAAGGTCGAAAGGAGACACTGCGTGTCCGTCCACTTCCCAGAATCCCTCTCACTAGCATCCATCTTGGCTGAGTGATGCGTGCACCACCAGGAAAGACTCTGAATTAGAGCAATTGGCCAAAGACAACCCGGAAACTAATCCCATCACCATAAAACCCGAGACTGCAAGCCACGTGGCAGAGCAGTTCTCCTGGGTTCCCTTACCCTGCTGCTCTCCACCCGGGTGCCCTTTCCCAATAAAATCTCTTGCTTTGTCAGCACATTTGTCTCCTCAGACAATTCATTTCCGAGTGTTAGACAAGAGCCCAGTTTTGGGCCCTGGAAGGTGTCCCCCTTCCTGCAACAGTTTCTCTACCTTTTTCCTATTTTTCTTTTTTGAATAATTAAACACAGATAGAAAGGCCAGCTCCCAGTGTTATGTTTTTAAAAGACCCAGGTGACCTATCTCTAAAGAAGAAATTGTTTCAAGGATTAAACATTCTGATATATTGATCTTGTTGACCCAGTATTTTCCAGAGGTCCCCAGAAGTTGGCAGGGAATGTGATTAAATATCTCTCACCCAGGGAGTTCAAGGTGGACTGTTTCTGAAGACCATTTATTTCCAACAGTTCCAGAGAGCAATACACAAAAAATTACAGATTAGCAGTCACTTAACTTTAATATTAAGCTATAATACAAGTGCAAGCATTGACATTTCTGAAATGTAATAGACACGCCATGCTTCAAACCATACATTTAAAAATAACATAAATAACATAAAAATAATTCTTCTGGGTATGTATTCACAGATTTTAACTGTTTCTCAACCATCTCTGCTTCTAACACCATGTCACTTCTTTTATTCTGAAGGATATTTTTTAACAGTACTTTATTATTTTTTACTTTTTATTAAAATTGCTAGTGACCATTCCCAAATTTGAAAGCTATGAATACTAAATCTGAAATTGTTGGCATCTTTAATTAACTTTTTTCTGTAGATCATGTATGTGTGTTTAGGTAAGAAATTGATTTATTTAAAGAGAAACATTCCACAGACAAGAGCATAGGCCATCTCAGAGGCGAGAGGCCCTGAAATACAGCATGGTTAGCTTTTTTTTAATTGTAGGATAATTGCTTTACAATGTTGTGTTAGTTTCTGCTGTACAACAGTGTGAATCAGTTATTGGACCATAATATTTTAAGTGAGAAAAACACTCTTTACAATTGCTGAAGTAACCTGGTAAACTCAGAAAATTCTGCCAAATAGAATACTCTCTCCTAATTTTTTCTTTTGAAATATGTAAATACTTTCACAGATAACTTATATTCTAACCTGTTGACACATGTTTTTTGAAAGCAAAAAGAACTGACAAGTAATCTTTAGTTTATGGTGCTTAGAATGTTTCACCAGATTGAGTTTCTACTCAATTTCATCTAATTCCAGAAAAGAATATCAATTTGTTTGTTTAAATATACAAGTTCTATCAAAACATTCTTTCCACAAAGTTGAGATATTCTAAATTCTCAAATTCAAACCTTGTAAACTGCTAGTCATTTGATTTGTTTGATTTTCATTTGCTTTTGTGGAAATAAATTTCAATGTCTCCACAAGCAAACTGTATTTTCCGTTATTGCAATTTACTAAAGACTTCACATGCTGAGATTTTGTCATATCATTGAATGAATACTTTGATTAAAGGTTTCCAATGAATTTTAAACAAAATGCACTCACAATTCACAGGTTACTGTTTATGAATATATACCTATAATAATCAACTCATTTTTAAAAACAATACAATTGTAGAACATTTAGGTTGATGACATCAACTTCCTCATAAATTATCTTAGCTCATACATATATAATATATTGTATAATGCATACATATCTATGCTCATACATATAAAAAATATATATGCTTACATATGTAAATTATGTATATATGTACATTGGTTGTTTAGTCACTAATCGTGTCCAACTCTTTTGTGACCCCATAGACTGTAGCCTGCCGGCTCCTCTGCCCATGAGATTTCCAAAGGCAAGAACACTGGAGTGGGTTGCCATTTCCTTCTCCAGGGGATTTTCTCATCCCAGGGATTGAACCCATGTCTCCTACATTAAAGGCAGATTCTTTACTGCTGAGCCACCAGGGAAGCCTATATGTATGTCTACACATGTAAAAGTTTGTAATTATATATATATATATATATATATTAGTAAATTTAATATATATGTAAATTCTTACAGCTATAACTCTGGATTGGTAAAATATTGTCACTTATTTTGCCTCAGTTATAAATTATATGTGCACCATAGGCACTTATCTGCTTCATAGTTTGTTTTTTTACCATAACATTATGATCCTCCAAAAACTTTACTCATATTATCACCACAAAAACAGATGATTTCCTCTTCAAACTGTTGAACTAAATTTATAATAGCATTCACAATAATGTCAAATGAACTTACAAAAGCTTCATTTTGATTCCATAAATTGAATGAGAACAAAACTGAATTATTGGAATTAATTTTCTACTTGAAATATCCAATAACACTGATATAAAGTAGATTTACTTATTTATTTATTTCTGGTTGCACGGGGTCTTCATTGCCTCATGAGAGCTTTCTCTAGTTGTGGCACGGGGGGCTACTGTCTAACTGCAGTGCTTGGGCTTTCATTGCAGTGGCTTCTCTTGTTGCAGAGCATGAGCTTCAGTAGATGTGGCATACTGGCCTAGTTGCCCCGAGGCATGTGGAATCTTCCCAGAGCAGGGATCGGGCCTATGTCCCCTGCATTGGCAGGGGGATTCTTATCCACTGGACCACCAGAGAAGTCCCAAATAGGTATCTTTTAAATGTTTGCAAAGTTCCTTTGTTAATGGAACCAATAGATTAACAGCTATAAGTTCACTTTTCACACATGCTCAACAAAATTGAAAATTAGCAAAATTAGTTTAGAACAGACATTTCATCTAAATGAAAAGTCATGCTTCCACAGAGTAATACAAATATGTGCTTTCTGCAGCTGCAGATGTAAATCATTGTCTCAAAACACAGTCTTCTTGAATAACTACAGACCTCAAGAAGATTATAGTGCTTCTTTAGTAGTTTTGTATTTTCTTGCTTTCATGTGGTCAGTGATATGACAAATGTATCTTAGTTTCTATAGGCTGCTAAAACAAAAATGCCACAAATTGAGTGGCTTATAAACAACAGAAATTTTTTCTCTCAATTCTGAAGGCTGAGACATCCAAAGTCAAGACACCAGCAAGGTCAAGTTCTGGTGAGGGCCCCCTTCCTGGTCATTGGTGACTTCTCACTATATCCTCACATAGTAGAAGGGGCATCCATGGGGTCTACCTAAGACTTTTACAGAGACACAAACATTCAAACCATAGCACTGTGGTCTCCATAATGGATAGTGAATGTCAACAAACATTTAGTACACGGTACACCTTTTCATGTCCTTCAACAACTTTCTCTAGGAAATGAGTATCAGTTAATTTCTCATCTAAATGCTTTCTTCTCTCTGCAAACACCCTCTGTATTTTTTGCAGTTTTTTAACTTTATTGAGGATTTCAGTGCAAAGCTCTCTTGGTAAATGTCACATTGCACTTGAAAAATACATGGGTTACTTTTAATTATCTTTTGATACTGATTTCTAACATCATTCCACAGTGATGAGAGGACCGACTCTGTGTGATTTCAATACCTTTAGACCATGAAATTTTTGTAACTTGTTGTATGTTCCTAAATATGTTCCAATGTCTCCTAGTTTATAGTTTATGGGAACTTGAATAGAATTTGTATCCTACTGTTGTGTGAAAATTACATAAATCTTAATTATGTTGAATTGGCCCATAGTGCCTTTCAGGTCTACTATATCCTCCTACTTTTTCTGTGTATTCATTCTATTAATTTTGAGAGTTTGATATTGAAATTCCAACTAAAAATCTTAATTTATCTATTTAAAAAATTAATTATAATATACAGTGGAACTATATATAACTTTGTTCTATATTTTCCAAGTCTCCCGTAAATGTGTTCTCATACTTTTATAATTTAAAAAATAAAAAAGAAAGAGAAAAAACTAATAATATTGCAGAAACTTTGTATGGTGACACAAGGTTATTAAACTTATCATGTTGATCAATTAATAATGTATGTAAGTGTTGAATCACTATATTGTATACATGAAGCTAATATAATATTGTATGTCAACTATACTTCAATAAAAAAATAAAATAAGTAAATAAAAAAGAGACAGAAAAAAATAAATGAATATCAGACTTCCCTGGTAGCCCAGTTGTTAAGACTCCTGGCTTCGTCTGCATGGGGAGTGGGTTCAGTCCCTGGTTGGGGAACTGAGATCCCAAATGCCACATAACCAAAAAAAAAAGGCGGGGGGGGATGAATATTAAGTACTTCATTTTGGTTTGTTGTGAATCTATTACAAAACTGATCACCTCTGTCTCTCACCAATATCTCATGTAACGTCCAAGTTCCCTGCTGACTCTGTCAACCTATGCTCTGGTTTTTGTTGCACTTCACAGGCCATTTCACAGGCCGTTATACAATTGGCTGACAACCCAAATGGCCAGCAGGAAGTATTGTGTCAAATATTTCTCCTACCACCGTCCAAGACCTGAAGGAAAAAACTGTCCCTCACTGTTCCACCTAGGTGCATTATTTTTTTTTATCAAGAAGTGCCCTGCCTGCAGGCCCTGAAAGGGAAGTGTTAGTCAAATTGCATCTGTAAAAGGTAAGAAGAAAGAAAGGTTACCACTAGCTGTCTTTCAGATTTAATCACACTTTAAAGTGAGAACATGGGTTTCTCACACTTCTCAACAATTCCACAACAAATACACAGCAAAGATCTATCACACTATCTCAGTTTACTGTAATGTGATTATGAACAATCATATTAATATTTTATTAAAATATAAAAATTCCAGGTCAGATGCTAACCTAGACTGAACATTAGGAAAAAATAGTCCTAGACTGAGACTGTCCTAGGCAAAGCAAGACATATGGCCACCTTATTCAGTACCCACTGTAAACATTTTATACTGTCTGCTTCCACCACAGAAAATACAAAATTTCACAGTAATAATCCAATCCCTCAGTAAAAGAAAAAACTATTCATCTAAGTGATATTTGCTAAGAATATACCAAAACCAAGTAAGGTGTCCAAGGAGAATTGCATAGCTAATCTGCTACTGCTAAGTCGCTTCAGTCGTGTCCGACTCTGTGCGACCCCATAGACATCAGTGCACCAGGCTCCCCCGTCCCTGGGATTCTCCAGGGATGAACGCTGGAGTGGGCTGCCATTTCCTTCTCCAATGCGTGAAAGTGAAAAGTGAAAGTGAAGTCGCTCAGTCGTGTCCAACTCTTAGCGACCCCATGGACCGCAGCCGACCAGACTCCTCCATCTATGGGATTTTCCAGGCAAGAGTACTGGAGTGGGGTGCCATTGCCTTCTCCGAGAATTGCATTAATACAGCTTAAATGTTTTTTCGCAGTTTTATTGATTAGACTTCTCCACTGAAGGATATGATTGTATTGGTCTCTAGGGGAAGAAGCTCACAGTCCCTCTTCACTCTTTTTCAAGGAAAGGAAATAAATTCTTGGAGGCTTGGACTGTAGACCCTCACTGAACCATGTTTTCCAGTTGGGGGAGGGGCAGGGTAGGATAAATATTTGTATACAGTGAAAATTTCTCTGGTTAATTTTCCTTTGACACTGATGACTGTGGATTTCATCTCTCCTGAGTGGAAAATTTCAAAATTTAAATTTGGGCTTAACAAATGTCACCATTTAGGATTCTAAATCAAATAAAATGCATTTCCCATAGGGTCCAATTAAGCTTCCTAAAGTTCTGCATTTTGCCTTGAGGCCAAAGAGTCAGTCAAATGACTGAATCAATCCAACAAAAAATGAATGTTGAGTGGTTTTTGTACACCTGACGTGTTCCAGATGCCGGAATTCAACATTGAATAAGAAGTCCTGGTCTTGTTGGAAGAAGCAAGAGTAGAGAAAGAAGCTCAGAAAAATAAATCTCCTAGTAGATTTCAAATCAGTAAATGTTATGAAACCATATTATAGGGTCCAGGATATTTTATTTTAAAATAAAATAAACTAAATAAAGTTTAGTTCTATAGTTTATTAGAACTCTACCTAATCAAACCTTAAAGAGTAGTGATATCTCTTTCTCAGAGAAAGTGATATTTGATGAAAGATGTAAAAAGCTTTGGGGAACCAATATGGAGATTGGAAGTGAAGCGGAAGAGACTATTTCAGAAAAAATGATCAGCATGTGATATTCAAAATGGATAACCAACAAGGACCTACTGTATAGCCCAGGGATTTTTGCTGAATGTATGTGGCAGCCTGGATGGGAGGGGAGTTAGAGGAAGAATGAATACAGGTATATGTATGTCCAAGTCTCTTTGTTATTCACCTGAAACTGTCACGCCATTGTTAATCAGCTACAGTCCAATACAAAATAAAGTTTTTCTTAAAAAAAAAATGGTCAGCATGTGCAAAATCCCAGGAGTAAGTGAGACAAGGCATGCTCAAGGAACTGAAAGAAAATCTACAGTGCTGGGACACAGACTGAGAGTAAGAAGGGCTGAAAACACAAAAGCCGAAGAGGTGGCAGGAAGAAGCCAGATCACACTGCGCTATATAGTAAGACTTTGTTCTATATCGATTTTATGTAAAATAGTGTGTATCTCTTAATCCCAAGCTCCTGATTTATCCCTCCCCACCCTTTCTGCTTTGGTAACCATAATTTGTTTTTTATGCCTGTGAGTCTGTTTCTGTTTTGTAAATAAATTCACTTGTATCATTTTTTAAGATTCCACATATAAGTAATATATATTTGTCTTTCTCCTTCTGGCTTACTTCACTTAGTATGATAATTTCTAGGTCCATCCATGTTGTTGCAAATGGCATTACTTCATTCTTTTTATGGCTGACTAATCCAGATGTTCAAGCTGGTTTTAGAAAAGGCAGAGGAACCAGAGATCAAATTGCCAACATCTGCTGGATCATCGGAAAAGCAAGAGAGTTCCAGAAAAACATCTATTTCTGCTTCATTGACTATGCCAAAGCCTTTGACTGTGTGGATCACAATAAACTGTGGAAAATTCTTCAAGAGATGGGAATACCAGACCACCTGACCTGCCTCTTGAGAAATTTGTTTGCAGGTCAGGAAGCAACAGTTAGAACTGGACATGGAACAACAGACTGGTTCCAAATAGGAAAAGGAGTACGTCAAGGCTGTATATTGTCACCCTGTTTATTTAACGTATATGCAGAGTACATCATGAGAAACGCTGGGCTGGAAGAAGCACAAGCTGGAATCAAGATTGCTGGGAGAAATATCAATAACCTCAGATATGCAGATGACACCACCCTTATGGCAGAAAGTGTAGAGGAACTAAAAAGCCTCTTGATGAAAGTGAAAGTGGAGAGTGAAAAAGTTGGCTTAAAGCTCAACATTCAGAAAACGAAGATCATGGCATCCGGTCTCATCACTTCATGGGAAATAGATGGGGAAACAGTGGAAACAGTGTCAGACTTTATTTTTGGGGGCTCCAAAATCACTGCAAATGGTGATTTCCATGAAATTAAAATTAAAAAATGAAATTAAAAGACACTCCTTGGAAGGAAAGTTATGACCAATCTAGACAGCATATGAAAAAGCAGAGACATTACTTTGCCAACAAAGGTCCATCTAGTCAAGGCTATGGTTTTTCCAGTGGTCATGTATGGATGTGAGAGTTGGACTGTGAAGAAAGCTGAGCGCCAAAGAATTGATGCGTTTGAACTGTGGTGTTGGAGAAGACTCTTGAGAGTCCCTTGGACTGCAAGGAGATCCAACCAGTCCATCCTAAAGGAGATCAGTCCTGGGTGTTCATTGGAAGGACTGATGTTGAAGCTGAAACTCCAATATTTTGGCCACCTCATGCGAAGAGCTGACTCATTGGAAAAGACCCTGATGCTGGGAGGGATTGGGGGCAGGAGGAGAAGGGGACGACAGAGGATGAGATTGCTGGATGGCATCACCGACTCAATGGACATGGGTTTGGGTGGACTCCAGGAGTTGGTGATGGACAGGGAGGCCTGGCGTGCTGCAATTCATGGGGTTGCAAAGAGTCGGACACAACTGAGCGACTGAACTGAACTGAATATTCCATTGTATATATACACCACATCTTCTTTATCCATTCATCTGTTAATGGACATTTATGTTGCTTCCATGTCTTTGCTATTCTAAATAGCACCAATATAAACATTTGGGTGCATGTATCTTTTCAAATTAGAGTTTTCTCTGGGTGTATGCTCAAGAGTGGGAGTGCTAGATCATATGATACCTCTATTTTTGGTCTTGTCAGAAACCTCCATACTGTTTTCCATAGCAGCTGCATTAATTTACATTCCCACCAACAGTGTAGGAGGGTTCCCTTTTCTCTCTCTACACCCTCTCTAGCATTTATTTGCAGAATTTTTGATGATGGCCATTCTGACCCATGTGAAGTGGTACTTCATTTCCATTTCTCTAATAATTAGTGATGTTGAGCATATTCTCACGTTGGTCATTTGTATGTCCTCTTTGGAGAAATATCTTTTAGATCTTCTGTCCATTTTTTAATTGTATTGTCTGTTTGCTTTTTATATTGAGCTGTATGACCTATTTGTATATTTTGGAAATTAAACCCTTATGGTTCGCATTATTTGCAAATATTTTCTCCCAGTCTGTAGGTTTTCTAATTGCTGGGGGTGGGGGGGGGGGGTTGTTTGTTTGTTCGTTTGTTTTTTTATGCCAGGAGAAAGTTCAGGAGGGAATGAAGATAATCAACAGAGCAAGATTTCTGAGAAGGCAGAATATGGGAAGTCGAAACATAGACGAAGAGTCAGTCGTAAACAAGAGATGTAAAAATTCTCACACAATCACTGTAGAAGAGGAGAAAAAGGTGGGATGTAAGTATATGTAAGATTGTAGGTATTACCAGGAAATAAAGGGAATATATGTCCAAAGCCTTCTATTTTCTCTGTGAAGCTGATGGGGTTACCTGCTGTGGGTGAGACATGATGTGATGGGATAGGTTTAGTGAGATTACACACCAGAAGTTTAAATGTATTGTCTTTATAATTTTGTATCTTTTCCTCTCTGCTGCTGCTAAGTCGCTTCAGTCGTGTCCGACTCTGCGCGACCCCATAGACGGCAGCCCACCAGGCTCCCCCGTCCCTGGGATTCTCCAGGCAAGAACACTGGAGTGGATTGCCATTTCCTTCTCCAATGCATGAAAGTGAAAAGTGAAAGTGAAGTCACTCAGTCGTGTCCAACTCTAGCAACCCCATGGACTGCAGCCCACCAGGCTCCTCTGTCCATGGGATTCTCCAGGCAAAAGTATTGGAGTGGGGTGCCATTGCCTTCTCCGTTTCCTCTCTAAATATGCTCAATAAACCTGGAATAGGACCAGAGAAAGTAAATAACTGGGTTCATCAAGGGTCAAAATTTTGTCAAATTTTGCATAAGTGGAGTCAGTGAGGAGAACATATTGGCAGAAGCGTTGTCAAAGTTGGTGGACTATGCAACTTAAGCTGGAACTGGAAGCAAGTAAAGGCTGGAGAGGGCATATACAAAAGAAGAAAGAATTAGAAGGTCAAGGAAATAAGTTTTGAAAAATAGATACAAAGAAAGTATCACAATAATAGAGTTGGAAGAAAAGGAGATTGTGGTCAGAGAGTGGGCGTTTTCAGAAGTGGAGTAGCCCTGAGCAAAGATCAGGTCCCTATCGGGCATGGGAGTTGGGATAAAGGTCATGCTGAGCTCAAGAAACTGGACACCCAGGTTGCTGGGTGGGTCACACACATGAACCTTGAGGTTGTCCAGAAACTTGAAAGAAAAGAGAAGACAGAACATTCAAGGGTCAGTCTTCCATGAAGGAGGTGGGGTCACTGAGCGCTCTGTCACTGAAATGATGAGGACGGGTAGACAGATGACCCAGGACTCCTCAGGTGAGGAGTTGTAAGTGACAGGTCTGGACACTGCTATGAGTCCAAAGGGATCAACATGGTAGCGTCCTCCACTGTTAATCTAAGGAGCACAGCTAGGGAATGAGTGGGCCACACTTCAGAGAGAAAGGGAGACACCTGGGAGAGCTGTGATTTTCCTATTGGGATTGCTTCTTTTTTTCAATTTTATTTATAAACTATAGTTGGTTTACCATATTGTGTTAGTTTCAATTGTACAGCTTCAGATTCTTTTCCATTATGGGATATTAGTTTCTTTTTCAATTTAGTTAAATTAATTCTATTTTTATATCTATTCACATTCCCCTCTCTTCTTTTTCTCAGGGTATTTGGTTGGCCATTTCCTAACCACTAAACTCATTGGAAAAGACTCTGATGCTGGTAGGAATTGGGGGCGGGAGGAGAAGGGGACGACAGAGGATGAGATGGCTGGATGGCATCACTGACTCAATGGACCTGAGTCTGAGTGAACTCCGGGAGTTGGTGATGGACAGGGAGGCCGGGCTGCTGCGATTCATGCGGTTGCAAAGAGTCGGACACGGCTGAGCAACTGAACTGAACTGAACTGAAACCTGTTTTTGCTAGGTATTTATCTCTCATAACGGAGAAGGCAATGGCACCCCACTCCAGTACTCTTGCCTGGAAAATCCCATGGATGGAGGAGCCTGGTGAGCTGCAGTCCATGGGGTTGCTGAGGGTTGGACACGACTGAGCGACTTCACTTTCACTTTTCACTTTCATGCATTGGAGAAGGAAATGGCAATCCACTCCAGTGTTCTTGCCTGGAGAATCCCAGGGATGGGGGAGCCTGTTGGGCTGCCATCTATGGGGTCGCACAGAGTCGGACACTACTGAAGTGACTTGGCAGTAGCAGCATCTCTCATAAAAGCGCTAAACACCAGGAATCCTTTAAACACTCCATTGACTTCAATCCAGGGAGAAATGTATAGTGTTCATATAACATTCTTTCCGAACAATCGTAATTTAAGTTTCGGTTTTCTTCTTGACCCAAAAATTATAAAGAAGGTTGTTCTTTTACCCCAATGGTTATTTTTAGGTTTTTTTTTTTTTTTAATTATTATCAGTTCCCTTTCATTTTTAATTTCTAACTTGCATTTTAGTGTATTAAGAGAATGTGACCTTTATAATCTCTTTTTGGAGAATGAATTCATATTTTCTTTAGTACATGGTATTTAATCAATTTTGTAAAGTCCTATGGGCGTTGAAAGAAGTGTTTATTCTCTTTTCATTATGTATAACATTCAAAGCAAACTTGTCTATTGTGTTATTCAAATCTTCCATATATAAAATTATATTCAGTCCACATGAATACTGATACTTCCTATAGAGATCATGGCTTTGTCAAATATTCTTCATATTTTTAACAGTGTCTGTTTTGTTTCAATGCAAATTCAGTGCATGAATGTTGGTAAGTATTTTATCCTCTTGGCGAATTTTACCTTTTTTCTGTTTAAGCTATCTAAATAGCACTTGATAGTCCCCCAAGTATTTTGGTCTTGAATTCTGTTTTGCCATATATTAATAGTGCCATCTCTTTTACCTAACATTTCTCTCACCATCCCTTTATTTTCAACTTTCATGTGTCATTTATTCTTGACCTCTTACAAAAGAAATCAATGACTTCAGTTCACTTTCTAACCCTGCCATTTCTTTACTTGGTTTTCTTGTTCTTGATTTCTTTTTTTCACCTTGCCTTCTCAACCGTCACCGGATGGATCAAACTTTTTGCTGTTGTTCCTCTTTTCCCTCTCCCAGTACGGAAGATTCTAAATCAGCTAAAATTCAGTTTGGCTGCATAAAACAGAAATTCCAAAATAAGCAGCTTAGAGACATGACTGCTTTTTTCCCAAGCAAAAGAAGTCTAGAGACTAAAGTCGGCACACACCAGTTATATCAAGACTGGAAAGGAGGCTCTGCTGTCTTCAGGAATCCAGCCATCTTACCTCTTTCTGCTCCACGGTTCTTAGAACATAACTACGTTTCTCAAGGTCATAAAGCAGCTGCTTGGGCGTTAGCCATTGTGGACGATTTCCAAGCCGTAGGAAGAAAACAGGCACAAAGGGCAAAGGTCAGGTGAACCAGCTCCTCTTGAGAAGCCTTTCCTGACACATTCACACAGCACTCCATTTACATTTACTAACGGGACCACTACTTACTGCCAGAGTGGCTGGAAAAGTCATCAGAATTCTATGTCTATGGCAAAACCAATACAATATTGTAAAATAAAAATAATAATAGTAATAATAAAAATTAAAAAAAAAAAGAATTCTATGTCTATGGAAGAAACCAAGAATGGATATGAGTAGGCAAGTACCACACTGCCACAACTCCATACTATACATTCTGTTGATAAATGTATTTCTATTTCTAACAAACCTATTTCAGTATTTTTATATCAATATCAACAATAATATCCATGACTTTCCCCTGCAAAAAATGAGACCTGTGTCATGTATAATTTTATATATAATTTACCCCTCTTTCCTATTTGGTCTGCAAAATTTTGATGAGATTATAATTTTATTTCAGATATTGTTAATTTGTATTGTTATAATGTATAATAATGGACTTCCCAAGTGGTGCAGTGGTAAAGAATCCGCCTGCCAAGCAGGAGACACAGGTTTGATCCCTGGGTCAGGAAGATCCTCTGGAGAAGGAAATGGCAAGCTACTCCAGTATTCTTGCCTGGAAAATCCCATGGACAGAGGAGCCTGGCGGGCTACAGTCCATGGGGTTGCAGAGTCAGACATGACTGAGTGACTTTCACTTTCACTTTCTGTTGTCTTCTCTTTCTCTTTTCAATGAATATATATTCTCCCGGACATATCCTCTATATCTCTTAACATTAGTCCCATTATTTCTGTTGTCTTTTTGCTTTACATTACAAAAAAAAAAAATCCCTTATTTTCCAAATTACTGATTTGGCTTTCAGTCATGTGCTTTCAGTTACTTAGCCCTCCTGTTCATTGTTTTACTCTTAGAATCATCTTTTAAAATTATAAATCTTTCTTGTTTAGAAATTTGCTCTTCATCATTGAAATCTGCCCTAGTTTTATGGATTTAATATCCACTCAAGGTTTCCTAAATAATTATAACTTTTGTGTGAAATGAAAAAACATTTGCTTCATCATGAATTGAAGTGAAAGTGTTAGTCACTCAGTCATGTCTGACTCTTTGCAACCCCATGGACTATAGCCTCTGTCCATGGGATTCTCCAGGCAAGGATACTGGAGCAGGTTGCCATTCCCTTCTCCAAGGGATCTTCCTGACCCAGGGATTGAACCGGGGCCTCCTTCATTGCAGGCGGATTCTTTACCATCTGAGCCACCAGGGAAGCCCTCCTATTAGTTACTCTATATTTTTATCTTGATTCTTTTTTTTCCAAACTGTTCTTTTTCTGCAAATATTTGGTAATTCTTTCTTTTAAATGAGGCACCTTTAGTTCTTTCTCTCCCGCCATGTTATCATGCTATAAGTAACTGGCATAGGCATCCATCGTAGATGGCTTTCCTTCTCCTGGAAGGCCTAACGGAGCAAGCATGATGAGGGTGTTGACAGAAGGGTTTCTGATTAAGATACGTAGATGCTATGGAAATGGGGTCAACAGGGAGGCCAGTGTCCCCCCTGAAGAACAATTTTACCTTTCTTTTCTCCTCTGTGACCATCCGAAGCCCCAGAGTCACGAGAGGCCCTGGTTCACTCCTCTCTCTGTTTGTTCATCCCAGGGCAAACCCTTCAGTCAGTCACTCTGTAAACATGAGGTGTGGTGGGGGGATGACTAGCCTGGCTATTCCAGGAACAGTCATTTGCTTATTTATCTTTATGATTATCCCATTGGTCAGTTTCTCCTCAAGCTTATTAACTCCTGGCTTCAAGGTTCTCCAGGATTCCTGGGGGAAGAGCAAGTCTCATTTCTGGCAGCAGCCCTGTCCTGCTTTTATTTCTGCTTGAGTTGCCCAACACCTGGTCCCAAAAGTTTTCTTTTAGCTTTTTAAGTGGAAATGTATTTGGTGTTAATTCATTTAACAAATACTAAATTGAGGGACTTTTCTGGACCCTGGGATACAGCAGTGAAGTTTTCCAGATTGAAGGAAGCTAAAGAGATATGAAGACCGAATATCACGCAAGATCCTAGATTCAATTCTGGAAAGAAAGTCCAGGCACTACCGAAGAGATTTCTGTTGTTGTTGCTGGTTTTCTTTTGTTACTGTTTTTTCTGCTACAAGGGATATGAGTGGGACATTATTTGAATATTGATTAGATGGTAGTGTTGTATCAGTGTTAAGTTTCTGATTTTGATGGGTATAGTATGCTTATTTCAATTAACGTCTTTGTTTTTAGGAAATATACACTTATCTAAAGGTAACTGGGTGTCATGTCACAAATGACCAAAAATAATAAAAATAAGTGAGAGAATAATAAGGCAAATGTGGTACATTATTAACAATTGGGGAATCTGGGTGAAGGGTATACACAAGTTTTCTTGCTTATTTGTGTAAATTTTATTGAAGTTTGAAAGCATTTCAGAATAAAAAGTTGACCTTTTTAAGGAATATGGCAAAGGTTGATTAAGCTATTTCCATTCAGGCTTCTCTGGTGGTCTAGTGGTTAAGAATCCTCCTTATAATGCAGGGGTGATTCAATCCCTGGTCTGGGAAGATGCCACATGCCATGGAGCGACTAAACTCTTGTGCCACAACTACTGAAGCCCGTGTTGCCTAGAGCCCATGCTATCCAACAAGAGAAGGCACCACAGTGAGAAGCCTGCACGCTGCAACTAGAGAGTAGACTCCACTTGCTGCAACTAGAGAAAGCCCTCTCAGCAACCAAGACCCAGGACAGCCAAAAGAAAAAAAACTAATAAATAAATTAATTTTTTAAAAAGATACTACCTATATATAGGTACTACCTATGTATAGATACTACCTATATATATATCTGATAGTGGAGAACGAAGCTCATGTCTATACAAAAGAAACTTTCTACCACTGGATCCCAGAGTTAAATACAGTTGCCCATCTACTCATAGATAGTGTTGGAGGCCCCCCAGCATGGGAGGAAGACTGCAGAACAGATGCTCCAAGGGCAGGTTGGGTCCCAAGGGAAGGAGAACAGGTGCTCAGCCCAACGCACCTTCCAAACTCCCCACTAATTTTGAATCAGTTCTGCTTAGGAGTAAAGACAGGCCATGAGTGTTATGCTTGGAGTTTTAACATGGAAATAGCCATTCTGAATAGAAGAAAGCTGATCAGTCTTCTGACAACATATAATAAAACAAAAGGTTAGTAAGGAAAGTATTTTAAAGGAATATATCCCTTGAACCAGCAATTCAACTTCTAAGAGTCTATCCTTCCAAAATATTCACACATGTACACAAGGAATTCCACTTAAGCATTGTTAATATAGGGAGAAACTGGAAAGGGCCTCCAAAAATCTATCAATAGAGAAGTGGCTAAAGTAAAGAAAGTACATTCATTCTTTGAAATAGGAGGCTGCCACTTTTCAGAATGAGATAAGGCTGTATATACTAATGAAATAAGAACAATGTTGAGCTGTAAATAAAATATAGTCCTATTCCTAATTTTTGTCTATATATATGTTTATAAATTGGTGATAAAAAATCTGGAAAGACACATAGAAAATAAAATGACTTTACAGAGAGAAGAATTTCAATAGCAAATAGGAAATTTCACCTTTCCATATTTTCTGAATTTTTATATGAGCTTTCAACTATTTAATTTAATAATTAAAATGAAAATTATACTCCATTAAGGTAAGATATGCATGTACAGTTATTACGGTATAGTGTCCATTGAGAAAAGCAGTCTATGTATAGCACGACAAAGTTCTTTTGAATGTGTCTATGTCCTACGTGTGTAACTGGATTTTGAATGGGACCTTTATGTCTTTGTTTTGGCAAAAGCCCCCCCCACCAAAAAAATAATAAGTACCAAGTACCCTCACTTCTGGGCTTCCCTGGTAGCTCAGTGGTAAAGAATCCACCTGCAATTCAGGAGACACAGCTTCAATCCCTGGGTTGGGAAGATCTCCTGGAAGATGGCATGGTAACCCACTCCAGTACCCTTGCCTGGGGAATCCCATGGACAGAGAAGCCTGGAGGCCTACAGTCCATGGGGTCGCAAAGAGTCAGACACGACCAAAGCGACTTAGCACTCACATGCACCCTCGCTTCTAAAGCAAGGTGTTACACCACCTAGGCAGAGCATTGATAGTTCAAAGGATTCTGTCATCCCCCATCTCCAGAGTCTATGAGAGAAACCTCAGAATTCATCCCCATCTCTGGGAATTCCTTTGGAGAGGATTGTCAGTGTGCTGAGAAGGAAGAATTTGCTTCCTCCCTTCATGCTAAACTAGATGAGAGAAGCTTCCAGAGAAACATGCAGGGAGGATGACATGTGTCCTCTGGATTTGAAGGAGTGGGGAATGGGATCAATCTTTCTCCTGAAAATTCCAAAAAGAAGAAGCTCTCCTGTCACACTGCTCTACAAATGAAATCAAAATGGTTCTGCTGGTCACAGCCCACGTGTCCAGACACTGGCAGGGCAAATTTTCCTGTGGGTCAGAGATCGAGTACCCTTGGGAGGAAGCTCACTGGGTCTCCCTGAGATAGACCACCAGTAGGACCTCCCACAAATCAACACAGGAGAGAGGGGGTCAGGGATATACAGCAGGGGGCATTGGCAACCAGCCCAAACATGCATGCTTCCAGGCCAGAACAGTCCATAAGGGAAGGGAAAGATTTTAAATGGATAAGTTTAGAGTTTTGATATCATGTGCGTTCATGCTAAGTTGCTTCAGTCCTGTCTGACTCTGTGCAACTGCAGCCTGCCAGGCTCCTCTGTCCACAGAATTTTCCAGGCACGAATACTGGAGTGAGTCGTCATGCTCTCCTCCAGGGCATCTTCCCAACACAGGTAGAAGCTGCGTCTCTTATGTCTCCCGCATTGGCAGGCAGGTTCTTTACCACTAGCGCCACCTGGGCAGGCCTTGATACCATACTTGACTTCTTATTTATTGACAGTGTTTGGAAAAGGTGTTAAAAACTGTTTGCACTTTCTTCTGGGGGTGGAAAAAAAATGGTTTTATAGAGAAGGTTTTCAAAGGTGGTGATGAGAAAAATATTGTTTCCCTTCTTTCCTCCTACCAAGTCCAGCTCATTCAGTAAACAGTTTACATATATTAACAGTGGCAATGTTCCCACTCGTCACAGTGGCTCCTAGGAAGGTCCTCAATGGCTCTGCCTAGTTATCCTTGGTCCAGAGGGAGCTCAGCCTCATCATAGAGCCCAATGTACCACCTGCCCAGGGAGGCTTTGGAAGAGTCCAGGATGGTTGTAGACAGTTTTCTATAGGATCAATGGACTGTGTGGGTCCACATAAGAACTGGTTCAGCACTGAGTTCTGACAGGCATCTCCCAGGTCCTCAACCTGGAACCCGAGGACTGTGACCCCTTGTCTTCTCCAGCTCCACTCAACCCCTCCTCCGCTCCTCCAGCCCTGTCTTGTCTGGTCTCTGGGAGAGGGAAACCCTAGCTCAGCAAGCATGCAACTATATTTTTCTGTCTTGAAATTAAGCTGAGATTTAAATCTTTGTATCTGCTCCAGTGTTGGCTAAGGGAAAGAGAGAAATAGAAACAGTCCTCGAGGCACTGGAACAGAATTGGAGGAACTGAGGATCTGGTATATCCATATGCATATGGATATCCCCGCAAAAGCCAGGAAAGGTTAACAACAGCTACCTCTCAATGGCGACATTCCAAGTGATTTTTTTTTCATTCTCATTCTTTTTTGACTGTTTTACATATTTTTTAATTTTTTCTAAAATTACCATATGTATATGTATAATTATATGTATTGTAATGTAATGGCCTATACGGGAAAAGAATCTGTCAAAAGTGTGGCTATATGTATGTGTATAACTGATTCACTTTGCTGTACACCTGCAACAAGCACAGCACTGTAAATCAACTACACGCCAAGAAAAAATTTTAAATAATAATACCACGTAGGCGTGGAAGCATAGAGATTCAGCATAAAAAAAGAAACATATCTGAATGTGTAAGCATGAAAAAATTAACAGTGTTCATCTGCAGGCTCTTTTTCATCAGCATTTAAATATAGTCAAGCCTCTCTCAACTTAGAGAAAACGCACCCTCAGCACCAAATCTCTGCCAACACAGATCTCTCACCACTCAGGCCAAACTCCTTCGAAGTGTCTGTACTCCCTGTCCTCACCCCTTCATTTCCCACGGACTCCTTTATCACTTCACCAGAACGACCAGCCTCTAATTTCCCTTCTTGGCTGCATATCAGAGGTCAGAAGTCCTTTTCACGGTAACTACTGTGGTCACAGATGAGGTGTCCAGAGAGGCCAGCCTGTCTACTGATCCCCAAAGAAGACACTCCCCTCACCAGATACATAGGGAATTCAGTATCCTTGCAGTCAGGACTAACAACTATTTCACTTGGATGACATGTGATTGAGATTGTTATTCTTTGCTGTTGGAAAACATGAGGAGGAAAAGTCAAGCCATGAGGTCCAAAGGAGGGAGAAAAAGAATCAAACATTAAGACTATGAATTAATCCCCTAGTAGCTGGGCTAGAGCTAGAAGTGGTGGTGGTTTAGTCACTAAGTCGTGTCCGACTCGCAGCCCCATGGACTGTAGCCTGCCAGGCTCCTCGGTCCATGGGATTCTCTAGGCAAGAACACTGGAGCGGGTTGTCATTTCCTTCTCCAGGGGATCTTCCCAACCCAGGAATCGAACCTGGGTCATACATTAAAACATATGCATCTCTTAAGGAAAATAAGCCAAAATATCCCTATATCCAAATTAGGAATAAGAGAGATTGAAATTGAGAGAGACTGAGAGAGGAAGTACACTGGAGAGGTTAGAGTGTGGACTCTGAAGAGTCCACTTATTAACCCGGCTAAGTTGCATAACAGCTTTTGCTTTAATTTCCTAATTTATAAAAACATGATTAGATAAGGAAAGTAATTTAAAACTCCCAGTGCAGTATCTAATACATAGTAGCATTATTTTGTTATCACTCTACTCCCAGCCTGAAATCTTCCCTGAATTTCATATCTGTACTTTGAACTGCCTTAATGATATACTGGATAACACCCCGCCAGCTCAATACAACATTCTAGGAATCAAATTCATTATTTCAATCCACCTGTGCCTGTGCTTCCTCCAGTGTTCAATAAATATTTTTAATAATAGATTTGTTCTCACCATTTTTTTATCCATGTTTTCAAATATTTTAAGTGAACTTGTATAAGGAAAGATGATCAATACTTTTATTTGTTTAAAAGGAAACCACTCAGCAAAATCGAATTTATAAAAGAAATATCAAAGAAAGATTCAAGGATTTTGTTCTGCAGAAATGTTATACCAGAATCAAGATAAATGGATGAAGGAGTAAATAGAGAGATGAGGAATAGGATAAAAAGCATGGAGGAGTCAGGGTGAAATGTTTAATAGTGACAGAGTAGGAAGAGGGGAGCACACGCTTAAAAGAGAGATTTCTCTACAAGGAAAGAGTAAAATAATTGTGGGCTGGGGGAGAACTACCAGAAGAGGAATAAATTCAAGATGTTGCAGAAAAAATGTGGAAATAAAATCAAGGTAGGAACAATGCTTTATCCTCTGAGATTTGAGAGCAGTGGAAAGGGTGTTGAGAGCGAAGGTAGGGGAAGAAATTGAAGTATAGAAACAGATGATACTACATATGTATGTTTAGTGTGCATGCTCAGTCACGTCTGATTCTTTGCAACCTCATAGACAGTAGTAGCCTGCCAGGCTCCTCTGTTCATGGAATTTTCCAGACAAGAATACTGGAGTGGGTTTCCATTTCCTTCTCCATGGGATCTTCCTGATCCAGGGATCAAACCCATGTTTCTTGCATCTCCTGCATTGGCAGGTGGATTCTTTACCACTGCACCACCTGGAAAGGCATGTGTAAATATATTTAGGAAATTGGAAAACATTATTTCCCAATATTTGGGTATGAAATGGATAATGAAATGACCTCAGAGAAATACAGATGAAGCCTCTGAACCAAATGTCAAAGATGTTGATGAACCTTAGAGACTAACCAGGAAGTCAGTGGGTAAACAACAATTCAAACACAAAATGAACTCCAAGTTCTAACCAGAACCCCAGGTGCTTGGCTTAAGTTGGATCTGGAAATGTGTTCACTTCTTGTCAGATGACTTCCTGCTTCCAAAAAAACAGACTCTGCTTAAAGAAAAAAAAAATCAAAGTTTCTGTCTTGTTTATATGATGAAATAGGGAAAAAAGAAAATAGGCCTGTGTTCATCAAGTCAAAGATTTCTAAGGTAAGAGTGTGGAACAGATCATTCCATACAGACAATAAAGAGGTATTATTATCTGTATGGGTAAGATCAGGAATTCCCTGGCAGTCCAGTGGTTAGGACTCAGAGTTTCCACTGCAGGGGACATGAGTTCAATCCCTGATCAGGGAAGAAGGATCCCGCATGCCGAGTGGCATTCCCTATGTAACTAAATAAATGAATAAGAGCATAACTGATTTACTTTGCTGTACAGCAGAAAGTAACACAACACTGTGGGTCAACTATACTCCAGTTTTAAAAAAAAGTTTTTAAAAGACAGGTGAGATCAGTATTCCAGGCGGAAAGAAGACCATGGGCAAGGTAGCCTAGGCATAGCCAGAGTTTCCAGAATTCTAGAATTCCTCTGCACCTACCCTGCCTGCCTTCCTGACTTACTAACTGCTGTCCTAGCAAAGCCCTGCACAAAATATCCTGAAATATAAGACTAGGCAAAAGATCTTATGAGCTCAGGCTCCAGTTCTACACCCCAGCTCCTACGAAATAGGCTCTTTCCCCTTTGGTGGCATTGTCTCAGGCCAGGTGTCCTCTGATTGGCTGTCTGAGATGTTCAATACATTCCAGCTTGATGTGAACAGAATTGTACTAAGCTGGACCTGGGTCACTCTGATGAGCTCCTTAGGTTTCATACAGCCTATACCACAGGAGTTCTGAGTGATACTTGGATTTAAGAGTAATAATAAATTACATTTTATTTCATCTTCCCCTCCCCACCATGTGCCAGACCAGCTGAGAGACTGACAGAGGAGTAAGGCAGTCCCAAAGAAAGAGTGCTGTTGGAAGGAAATTGTAGATATATGGTTTAGAAGGCACATAGGTGAGGACAAAAGTATGTCAGCCCTGCTTCCTGGTCCCAAGACAGAGGTGATGTGGGGGGAGGTTGACCAGCTTCATCTCTAGGGGGCTTGGAGGGAATACAGCAAATATTTTCATCATTATCATCCACTAATCAGACAAGGGCACAGCTTCTGGTCAAGATAAGTTACCAAGTGCTCAAAGAGTTTAT
This sequence comes from Bubalus kerabau, assembly GCF_029407905.1. Lineage (NCBI taxonomy): Eukaryota > Metazoa > Chordata > Mammalia > Artiodactyla > Bovidae > Bubalus > Bubalus kerabau. The sequence continues at coordinate 97,062,720 of NC_073624.1, read as the reverse complement.
CTCATTTAATTCTCACAACAAACCAAGAAGGAAACATTTGACTATAATCTCTGCTCTGAATGAAAAAGAAACTAAAATTTAGAGATGAAGAATTTCCTTGCAGCAACATGTTTACTGGGTGGTGGAAACAGGATTCCTTCATTCTCTTTATGTCCAATCTCTCATTTAATTCTCACAGCCACTCTTGACAGCAAGTTGGGTTATCCTTCTCTTATGGATGAAGACACAGACTCAGAGGAGCCAAATTACTGTTTGAAGTACCGGAAGAGGAGAGCTAACATGTTGCTTCTGTCAGGAAAGTTCAAGGTGGGCAAACAATACCACCCTGCTGGCTGCCCTGTGGCCCAAAGGCAGCAGCTTTCAGTTAAAGCTGGGAAGCAGAAGAAAGTTCCAGAAAAAGGTTCAGTTGTAGAAGAGATTCTTGGGGACAAAATGTAGTTTCAGGAGCGGGTGAAGGAAAAAGTTGAAAGTCTGGGGAAAGAGGAGTTAGGGGATATCACTGAAAACAAAATCTCCCACTAACCCAGAAAATCCTTCCACAAAAGTTGAAGAGGAACAAACACTTGTATTATTGAATAAGCTTTAAGCCGGAATGTGGCACACAATACAGGCAATTCACCAGAGATGGCCAAGATGGAAAGAAATGTATAGACAAGTACATACAACTTGCACACATGGTCTCCAGATAAATGATAACCATAAGCGATTCATCCCAATTTACCTGTTAATTGGGGTGATCATGCACATTAGCTAATTGCCTTTATCCAAAGGAAAAATACCCTTCTCTCATCTTTATGACAGGAGGTAGTTTTGCTGTTTGGAACCAGGCACCTTAATTAGACTTACAGCCCCCACCAGACTGGGAGATAAAGGGCTCTGGTCCTTGATTAGATTTCAAAGAGATGGCTCCCAGGCCCTGGGAAAGATGTTCCTTGATTGTAAAGCCTACAGGAAACTTTTTTTTTTTTTTTTAAGATTTACATCTCAAAGGAGCAGGGAAAGGATTTACAATTTCAAGTTTTCTGAAGTAAATGCTCTAAGGAAAGGGAGGAGGGATAAGGCTGAGGGAAGAGAAAATTTCCCTCAAAGAGACTGAGGAAACAGGGGAATGTGGGTGAGTTACGGAGTTTACTCCTTGAGCTGCTGCTATGAATTGTGGTTCGGTCCAGAGCTGTTTTGTGCCCTGTCAGTCAGTCTGTCTCTCCCAGGAGTTCGAGGCGGGCCTGCCAATGGTCTTACAAATCTGGGTACAAGTCGCCCAAGCAGGTAAGGTCACATGGTACCTAACAGGTACCATTTATATACACTGGTCACTGTCAGCTGCCCCCAGAAACCCAAGAGAAGAGGGGGGAACCACAGGACTCATTTTTAAGTATCACCATCCTTCCAAGGAAGGTGTTACCATCACCCGCTTCAAGCACCAAGGTGTATGTTTCTCTGTCATCATAACAGGGAAGTGAGTCCCTTAAACCCACGTTCTCTTCTATCTAGTGTTGTCCTCCTGGGGACAGGGAAGCAGGACCTGGCCCTCAGTGCCACAGTTCACTCGTCCTGTGATGGACACGAATAAGCATGCAGAGCAGGACATGCATCCTTCGAGTCTCAGCAGAATATCCTTTAAGGAAGCCCTGAGATGGTGTGTGTTCTAGACCTACATCATATAAAGCAAAGTTTCCCTGCCTGGGTTACCTAGATTTCCAGGAGTCCATGGGGGTGGTGATGCAGGGCCTGTATTTGCTGTCTTTCAAAGACTCTAATAATAATTACACACATAACTAATAAGGATACACAAGAATAAATGTAAAATATCACTTCCACTTCCTTTATTTTAAATTATATAAAATCAACATGCCAACTCTAGCTTATGTCAATTTGGTTAAAAGTGTCTACACGAATATTGGAACTGATTGTTACTTATATAATGGGATGCTTACTAAGACAGAACTTAAGATGTCAGCAGCCTCTTCTAGGTCTAGAGAGAAGGGGTCACTTCTGAGTGGATTTTCATTATTCTGGTGCGTGTGCATGATAAGTCGCTTTAGTCGTGTCCAACTCTGTGCAAATGTACAGACTGTAGCCCAGCAGGCTCCTTTGTCCATGGGATTCTCCAGGCAAGATACTGGAGTGGGTTGACATTCCTTTCTTCAGGGGATCTTCCCGACCCAGGGATTGAACCAGAGTCTCTTACTTCTCCTGCTTTGGGTGGGTTCTTTACCTCTAGCGCCACCTAGGAAGCCCCATTATTCCGGTGAAAGAAAGTGAAAGTGAAGTCGCTCAGTCGTGTCTGACTCTGCGACCCCATGGACTGTGTTGCTCACCAGACTCCTCCATCCATGGGATTCTCCAGGCAAGAATACTGGAGTGGGTTGCCATTTCCTTCTCCAGGGGAATCTTCCCGACCCAGAGATTGAACCCAGGTCTCCCACATTGCTGGCACATGCTTTAACCTCTGAGCCATCAGGGAAAGTGGTGGAACTTTTTTCCTATTCTGGTAGGAACAACTAAATAGTTACTTTAATTGTACAGTTGGAAGGCGGGTGGGCATCTACTCTACTGGGGAAATGGTGTAATCAGATATCTTATATATGACCAGACAAGGCCAATTTATTTGACATCCTCAGCAGGTAGAGCAAATCACTGGGGTGAAAGTGGATATATATGCACAGAGTCCAACAAGGCTTCTAAGAGGCAAAGGTCAAGACCCTGAGCCCTTCCCTCCTGGGATTAAACAGTAACTGCTGCTGCTGCTAAGTCACTTCAGTTGTGTCTGACTCTGTGCGACCCATAGACGGAAGCCCACCAGGCTCCCCCACCCCTGGGATTCTCTAGGCAAGAACACTGGAGTGGGCCGCCATTTCCTTCTCCAATGCGTGAAAGGGAAAAGTGAAAGTGAAGTCACTCAGTCCTGTCCGACTCTTAGTGACCCCATGAACTGCAGCCTACCAGGCTCCGCTGTCCATGGGATTTTCCAGGCAAGAGTACTGGAGTGGGGTGCCATTGCCTTCTCCAAAACAGTAACTATACTCTCCCTATTCCAAATCCTGAAAGATGATGCTGTGAAAGTGCTGCACTCAATATGCCAGCAAATTTGGAAAACTCAGCAGTGGCCACAGGACTGGAAAAGGTCAGTTTTCATTCCAATCCCAAAGAAAGGCAATGCCAAAGAATGCTCAAACTACCGCACAATTGCACTCATCTCACATGCTAGTAAAGTAATGCTCAAAATTCTCCAAGCCGGGCTTCAGCAATATGTGAACCGTGAACTTCCAGATGTTCAAGCTGGTTTTAGAAAAGGCAGAGGAACCAGAGATCAAATTGCCACCATCTGCTGGATCATGGAAAAAGCAAGAGAGTTCCAGAAAAACATCTATTTCTGCTTTATTGACTATGCCAAAGCCTTTGACTGTGTGGATCACAATAAACTGTGGAAAATTCTGAAAGAGATGGGAATACCAGACCACCTGACCTGCCTCTTGAGAAATTTGTTTGCAGGTCAGGAAGCAACAGTTAGAACTGGACATGGAACAACAGACTGGTTCCAAATAGGAAAAGGAGTACATCAAGGCTGTATATTTTCACCCTGCTTATTTAACGTATATGCAGAGTACATCATGAGAAACGCTGGGCTGGAAGAAGCACAAGCTGGAATCAAGATTGCTGGGAGAAATATCAATAACCTCAGATATGCAGATGACACCACTCTTATGGCAGAAAGTGTAGAGGAACTAAAAAGCCTCTTGATGAAAGTGAAAGTGGAGAGTGAAAAAGTTGGCTTAAAGCTCAACATTCAGAAAACGAAGATCATGGCATCCGGTCCCATCACTTCATGGGAAATAGATGGGGAAACAGTGGAAACAGTGTCAGACTTTATTTTTCTGGGCTCCAAAATCACTACAGATGGTGACTGCAGCCATGAAATTAAAAGATGCTTACACCTTGGACGGAAAGTTATGACCAACCTAGATAGCACATTCAAAAGCAGAGACATTACTTTGCCAACAAAGGTCCGTCTAGTCAAGGCTATGATTTTTCCTGTGGTCATGTATGGATGTGAGAGTTGGACTGTGAAGAAAGCCGAGCACCAAAGAATAGATGCTTTTGAACTGTGGTGCTGGAGAAGACTCTTGAGAGTCCCTTGGACTGCAAGGAGATCCAACCAGTCCATTCTGTAGGAGACCAGTCCTGGGATTTCTTTGGAAGAAATGATGCTAAAGCTGAAACTCCAGTACTTTGGCCACCTCATGCGAAGAGTTGACTCATTGGAAAAGACTCTGATGCTGGGAGGGATTGGGGGCAAGAGGAGAAGGGGATGACAGAGGATGAGATGGCTGGATGGCATCACTGACTCTATGGACGTGAGTCTCAATGAACTCCGGGAGTTTGTGATGGACAGGGAGGCCTGGCATGCTGTGATTCATGGGGTCTCAAAGAGTCGGACACGACTGAGCGACTGATCTGATCTGATCTGATACTCTCCATTCTTGTTATCCCAATAACAACATATCCCAATTGTGTCTGTTGATAAAAAATGATCCCAGGGGCCCCCAAAAGGGATTTCACTACATAAGCCTGTGAACTAAAACAATGCACAATGTGAGAGTTGTGATTTAAGTTTTATTGGGGCCAAAATGAGGACTGTAGCCCAGGAGACAGTATTTCAGATAGCTCTGAGAAACTGCTCCAAAGAGGTGGGGGTGGGGGGGAGAGTCAGTATATATGTGATTTTGGAGGAGGGGAGTACATGCAATCAAGCACAGACTTTTTGCAGAAGGTTTCTGCTAGTCTCCTAGAAGTTATTGCTAGTCATGAGGAGATGATGTCACCATGAAGGATTCTAGTACTTTTCTAGCTATGAGGAGATACAAGAATTGGACTCACAAAATCCTCTCCTGAAAATATCTAACTATCTGAAGGCCTGTTCTGCCAGTTTTTCCCAGAGCACAGAGTACCTTATTCCTCATTTCCACTCTGAACTCTTTCAGGGGTGTTGAAGGCCAGCAGCGGCAGCAGCACATGATTTAATCCTAGTAGAGGTAGATATGTGTGCATGCATGCTAAGTCTCTTCAGTCATGTCCAACTCTTAGTGACCCAGTGGACATCAGCCCACCACGTTCATCTGTTCATGGGACTCTCCAGGCAAGAATACTGGAGTGGGTTGCCATGCCCACCCCTAGGGGATCTTCCTGACCCAGGGATTGAACCCGTGTCTCTTATGTCTCCTGCATTGGCAGGCAAGTTCTTTACCACTAGCACTATCTGGGAATCCCAGAGGTAGATGGTAAGTGCCAATTCATAGTTAGTAAGGCCCAAGGTGGGATGTTGGAGAAGCTAGCTATAGTCCAGCATGCAGCTGTGATCATAAAAGCCGCTTAACCCAAAACCTCTAGCCTGATGCCAGGCTTTGGGAACAAGGACAGGACATGAGGTCAACAGAAAGAACCATGATTTTGTGCCTCATCAGGCCTGGCACCGCTGTTGTGCTGGCTCATCATCATTTACCACACTCTCTGTCAAATTACATACGGTGTGTTCTTGCCTGAAGTTAAGACTAAGAAGATTAGAACTTCCCAGGTAGCCAGGAGGAAGGAGAGCAGTGCCAAAGACCACAAACTCTTAAGAAAATCAGTAGAGGGGACACAGTCCTAAGTTCTGAAGCCAGAGGCCCTAAAAAAAGATGGGGGCATCTAAGAATTAAGTAGGTGATGAAAGACCCTAGTCTCATTCGTTTAGCAGCCCAGGAGACTTAACAGCAAAGAAGTAGTAACGGCAGGACCAAGCAGGTTTCTGAATCTATTTGGATTATGAAAGAGGAACAGCATACCACAGTGGAAAGAGCCAGGACAAATAATCAGCCAACTCAACTTTGTCATTTATTCGCTGGATGACCTGGAAGGGTTATTCTAGGCAAAAGGAGCAGTTAGACAAAGTTGTGGCTGGGGAAAGAGCACTAAGCTGTCAGAGGAACCATTAAGTGGTGCATGGGAATATGGAAAGAAATTTCCAGAAAAGGACTAAAATTATGTTAAATCGTGTTGTAAAACAAAATACAGATACAGAACATTTCCTATACAGAAGCTATAAAACATTACTGTTAATATTATATTGCTAATTAATAATTAGTAATAAATGAGGGAATAGATCATATCCATGATGAAAAGACTTAATATTGTAAAGACTTCTATTTTTTCCAAATTATCTATAGATTCAATGGTATCCCAACAAAAATCCCAATAAGTTTGTTTTTCTTTCCTGGAAAGTAAAAAGAATCCTAGTTCTTAAGAACACATGATGGAATAGCCCCATAATTACTTATTTACATTATCCTGACCTGCCTCTTGAGAAACCTATATGCAGGTCAAGAAGCAACAGTTAGAACTGGACATGGAACAACAGACTGGTTCCAAATAGGAAAAGGAGTACATCAAGGCTGTATATCGTCACCCTGCTTATTTAATGTTTATGCAGAGTACCTCATGAGAAACGCTGGGCTGGAAGAAACACAAGCTGGAATCAAGATTGCCGGGAGAAATATCAATAACCTCAGGTATGCAGATGACACCACCCTTATGGCAGAAAGTGAAGAGGAACTCAAAAGCCTCTTGATGAAAGTGAAAGTGGAGAGTGAAAAAGTTGGCTTAAAGCTCAACATACAGAAAACAAAGATCATGGCATCTGGTCCCATCGTTTCATGAGAAATAGATGGGGAAACAGTGGAAACAGTGTCAGACTTTATTTTTCTGGGCTCCAAAATCACTGCAGATGGTGACTGCAGCCATGAAGTTAAAAGACGTTTATTCCTTGGAAGAAAAGTTATGACCAACCTAGATAGCATATTCAAAAGCAGAGACATTACTTTGCCAACAAAGGTCCGTCTAGTCAAGGCTATGATTTTTCCTGTGGTCATGTATGGATGTGAGAGTTGGACTGTGAAGAAAGCCGAGCGCCAAAGAATAGATGCTTTTGAACTGTGGTGTTGGAGAAGACTCTTGAGAGTCCCTTGGACTGCAAGGAGATCCAACCAGTCCATTCTGAAGGAGATCAGCCCTGGGATTTCTTTGGAGGGAATGATGCTGAAGCTGAAACTCCAGTACTTTGGCCACCTCATTCGAAGAGTTGACTCATTGGAAAAGACTCTGACACTGGGAGGGATTGGGGGCAGGAGGAGAAGGGGACGACAGAGGATGAGATGGCTGGATGGCATCACTGACTCTATGGATGTGAGTCTGAGTGAACTCCGGGAGTTGGTGATGGACAGGGAGGCCTGGCGTGCTGCGATTCATGGGGTCGCAAAGAGTCAGACACGAATGAGCCACTGAACTGAACTGAACTGATACTATATCACAATAGTCTGAAAATAACAATGTTGAGACTACCAACTTATCGCCTATGCATGCTCCTCATTCTTCAGTTCAGTCGCTCAGTCGTGTCCAACTCTTTGTGACCCCATGGACTGCAGCACACCAGGCTTCCCTGTCCATCACCCACTCCTGAAGCTTGCTCAAACTCATGTCCATTGAGTCGGTGATGCCATCCAACCATCTCATCCTCTGTCATCCCCTCCTTCTCCTGCCTTCAGTCCTGCCCAGCATCAGGGCCTTTTCCAATGAGTCAGTTCTTCACATCAGATGGCCAAAGTATTGACACTTTACCTTCAGCATCAGTCCTTCCAATGAATATTCAGAACAGATTTCCTTTAGGATTGACTGGTTTGATCTTCTTCAGTCCAAGGGACTCTCAAGAGTCTTCTCCAACACCACACTTAAAAAGCATCAATTCTTTGGGGCTCAGCTTTCTTTATGGTCCAACTCTCACACCCATACATGACTACTGGAAAAACCATAGCTTTGACAATACTGACCTTTGTCAGCAAAGTAATGTCTCTGCTTTTTAATAAGCTGTCTAGGTTTATCATAACTTTTCTTCCAAGGAGCAACCGTCTTTTAATTTCATGGCTGCAATCACCATCTGCAGTGATTTTGGAGCCCCCCAAAATAAAGTCTATCACTGTTTCCATTATTTCCCCACATGTTTGCCATGAAGTGATGGGACCAGATGCCATGATCTTCATTTTTTGAATGTTGAGTTTTATGCCAGCATTTTCACTCTCCTCTTTAACTTTCACTAAGAAGCTCTTTAGTTCCTTTTCGCTTTCTGCCATAAGGGTGGTGTCATCTGCATATCTGAGGTTATTGATATTTCTCCCTGCAATCTTGATTCCAGCTTGTGCTTCATCCAGCCCAGCATTTTGCATGATGTACTCTGCATAAGGCTTCCCTCATAGCTCAGTTGGTAAAGGACCCGCCGGCAATGCAGGAGACCTGGGTTCGATTCCTGGGTTGGGAAGATCCCCTGGAGAAGGAAATGGCAACCCACTCCAGTATTCTTGCCTGGAGAATCCCATGGGCAGAGAAGCCCGGCAAGCTACACTCCCTGGGGTCACAAGAGTCAGACACGACTTGGCGACTAAACCACCCACTTTGCATATAAGTTAAATAAGCAAGATGACAATGTATAGCTTTGATGTACCCCTTTCCCAATTTGGAATCAGTCTATTGTTTCATGTCTCATTCTTATAACACTATATCTTAATTTGTTGAGTGTATAACTATTTAATGCTCTGGGGCTCAGGAATCTTGCAAGTGCTTGGGAGATCTAGTTCCCTGATGAGGGATAGAACCTGGGTCCCTTGCATTGGCAGCATGGAGTCTTAATCACTGGACCACCAGGGAAGTCCCTAGCTCATTTTTAGATAAAAGATTGTAAGATTTGAAAAGTTCTTTGGATATGTTTTCTTGGCATGCTTTCCTTGTCTGTAGGAATGCTATTCTGGTATTTTTCCTTTTTTGTAAAAAAGTTTTTATAATATTTGACTTTGATACCTTTCTTTTGCTCATTTTTACATAAAATTGGTATTCTTGAACTTTCAGAAGAAAATGTGGTTCAGGGTGGCCTTTCTAACTTCACCATTTCCCTCTTCTGCTCTTTTCACATAGTGTTAAAAAATAAATGTGCTTGGCTTCCTTTGTCAGATTTCCCATTCTGTTCCCCTAGCTCACCCTCACCTTTTCTTCCCTGTATTTTTTTTTTTTTTTTTTTGGCCACTCTTGTCCCTGTCCTGCTTGATTTTTATTCCGCTCTCACCAGTTCCTCCTCCGTGGAAGGGAGCTCTGATAGTTTTATGTCAACCAGGGGTTGACTGTCCTGGCCAACCAGCCCCTTCAGACTCCCCACTGGCCCCTGGCAGCCTCCCACTAATGGAGTGACCTCACTCCATTAATGATGCCTTCCAGGGAATACTTGTTGGATATTTGGGGGATTTTCTGCTCTCGAGTTTGCAGGGTTTCCTATCACTTGCTTCTGCTCTCTCCCTTCTAGACACTAATAACACACTTTCATGTCAGAAGGTTACTTGCCCTCATCCCCTTGCATTCTGGGGCTTGTGAAGATATTGTAACCTAATTTTGTTATAAGTATTGTTCATGACTTGGGGATCTTGCTATTTAGTTACTCTGTATTTAAGTGGGAATTCAGAAAAATTCTAAATCTATGCTACAGCTGCCCCATTTTCTCAGAATCTCCTAAAAAGGAACTAGTGTTTTTTTTAAGCCTTAATGCCATGCTAAAGAGTTTAGAATTGATCCTGCAGGTAATTGATTGACAAAGATTTTTAAAGTGAAAGCTGGCATGACATATGCTTTTTCAAAACTCATTCTGGCAGGACCACAGGGGACAGAAAGATTGGAAGCCAAGATACCAGTTAGGAGGTTATTGTACATAGTTACAGCAGCCTGGACTTAGAAAGTGACTATAATGATAGATGGAATTTAGAGAATTGATGCATCAGTTCCCCTAACATACATGACATGAATACTGCTTGGACATGTTCTTTCTTAGGGAATATATACCCTTTTATTTTCAAGCACCTCTAACAACAACAACAAAATTTTTTTAATTGAAGAAAAATGTACTCCTTTACACATTGAAGTGTGAGTTGCTCAGTCATGTCCGACTCTTTGCAACCCTATGGACTGTAGCCCACCAGGCTGCTCTGTCCATGGAATTCTCCAGGAAAGAAGACTGAAGTGGGCTGCCGTTCCCTTCTCCAGGGGATCTTCCTGACCCAGGGATCAAACCTGGATCTCCCACATTTGCAGGCAGATTCTTTACCATCTGAGCCACAATACGTAAATAGTAACAAATGAAAGTCCCCCAGCCACAATTAAGTTGCCCATCCAGATTCATCTCATCACATCCTTTCTATGGACTGAGGTGATGCTCCTCATGACCATGACCACCAATTCCCACTAAGCTCCACTGTCAACTCCCAAAGCAGAAACCTGCCACCTCCTCCTTAAGTCAGCTGTATCCTCTGCCTGGTCCATGAAGCCTCCTCACTACTTCCATGGGTCTTTCCTTCTTGCACCAGGAGCCCATATTGAGCACATCAGAGATCACCTCTGAAGTAAACTCCATTTCATCTCCTCTCCACACTGCTCACCTGCAAGCTCCCTGAAAGCCCAGGACAGTTCACTGGGGTATCCTCCATGGTGTTCAAAGAACAGCCTGGCTTCTTCCCCCAGAGGACCAGACTGCAGAGCTCTCAGGTCATAACTCCACCCTCCTTCACATCAGGCCTCACCCGGCACTGGATGAGAACCACCTGGAGAGGAGGACACGCTGCCCCACGATCCTAGGGCCTCCAGGACCTCATGCCTTGGTTATTCTCCTGTCGGAGACAGTGGGACGACAGCCCACCTTCCTCTGGTACATAGTCCTGGCCTCAGGCTCACTGACCTGTCTATTGGTCTCCCTCTCAGAGATATTCTTGACCTAGGCAATTCCTGGGACTTAGTAAAATAAAAAAAACAGAGCCTGGGCACAACCAGAACAGTGATTCAAGACTGCTGTTCTCAAAGAGAAGCGCTGCCATACATACACTGTGCTTAGTCACTCAGTCGTGTCTGACTCTTTGCAACCCCAAGGACTATAGTCCATCAGGCTCCTCTGTCCATGGGGATCCTCCAAGCAGGAATACTGGAGTGGGTTGCCATGCCCTCCTCCAGGGGATCTTCCCAGCCCAGGGATTGAATCCAGGTCTCCTGAATTGCAGGCAGATTCTTTACTGTTGGAGCCACTGGAGTGGGTAGCCTATCCCTTCTCCGGGGGATCTTCCCAACCCTGGAATCGAACTGGGGTCTGCTGCATTGCAGGCAGATTCTTTACCAGCTGAGAGACCATGTGTAAAACTGATAACTAGCGGGAAGCTGCTGCATAACCCAGGAAGCTCAACTAGGTGCTCTGTGCTGACCTAGAGGGGTGGGATGGAGGTGGGGACTCAAGAGGGAAGGAATATATGTATACATATAGCTGATTCACTTTGTTGTACAAGCAGAAACTAACACAACATTGTAAAGCAATTATACTCCAATAAAAAAATAAATTAAAAAAAAAGACTGCTGCTCTGGACTCAGCACTGCCTGCTTCCTTGTCTCTAGACACTTGGAAGCAAGTGGCCTTGGTGAGAGACTTTGGTGTTCCAGCAGGGTTAGAGAGGGACGGGAAACATGCTGGGGCAGGAGTACCTCTCCTTTGTCCATGGAAGAACTGAGAGGAGATTTGTTTCTTTCCAAAGTTCATTCATTTGACAAACACACATCGAGCACCTTCCATGTACAGGGAATTATAAAATTACAAAAATGAAACAGCCAAGGGGCTGGCCTGGGGCTGGATGAAGGTCAGTCTGGTTTAAAGGCGGGGTGGCCTGAGATGACCTCTGAAGGGAAGGGCGAGCTGCCCTGGGAACATCAGGCTGCTCCCGCAGTGCCCTCTGCTGTCCGGGGTTTGCTGCAACTGTCCAGACAGCTGATCCTGCTAGGACTTGCCTCCTCCAAGCACTTCTGTCCTCATTCATGGGACGGCAGCCTCCAACGGAAAACACACAAAGCTGGTAGGAAACAGTTCTTAATCCAGGGTTTCTCTCAGACAGAAGTGTCCTGGGCCTGTGGGAAACAGGGGAAGGAGGGGTTGTAAACACCATCAGTCCAAAGCAGGGACTTAGCATCCTCCCTGGAAAGGGAACTTTCCACTCAGGCCTGGTTCCAGTCCTGGTGTCAGGCAGCCTTGCATCAGCCAGAAAGCACTGGGAGAGCTGGCAAGGGGCAGCCCACATGCTGGGACACCAGAACTGGCAAGGACCGGAGAAGGTTCTAATGAAACCCATTTGCTTTACACAGGAGGAGGGCAGGGGCCAAGGGAGGGGCAGTGGCTTTCCAGAGAGACCAGTGAGGCTGCAGCAAAGCTGCGAGAAGAATTCAAGTCTTCCCAGCTGTTCAGCAGAGATGTTCCCTGGGAATGACATTCACAGACCAAAGGTGAACCAGACACACGGCAGGAGGCTTCCTGTAGACGTGATGTTGTATAACCAGGGGCCAGAATTGCACAGCCTACAAGCATCCACAGTGGCGAAAGTAAAAAACATTCTAAGGCTAAGGGAAGGGAGGTAGGACCAGGTGACTGCTTAATGAATATGGGAACCCAGGCTGGGGCCCTAGCAAAGCACCCCCCCATCCCCTCCCCCAACCCTCATGCCTGCGTGCTAAGTCACTTCAGTTGTGTCCGACTCTTTGTGACCCTATGAACTGTAGCCTACCAGGCTCCTCTGTCCATGGAATTCTCCAGGCAAGAGTACTAGAGTGAGTTGCCATTTCCATCTCCAGGGGATCTTTCCAACCCAGGAATCAAACCCACGTCTCTTTTGTCTCCTGCATTGGCAGACGGGTTCTTTACCACTAGCACCACTTGGGGAGCCCTAGAGGAGCCCCCATCCACACACAAAGCACGTCCCCAGTTCTCACAGAAACCATTCTGCCATGTGGGTCTCTTTCACCACTATTTCTAACCTTGATGCTCTACTTGATTGGGGCTAGTTTTCTTGGCATTCCCCATACCCCCAACTCTCCTTGATAACTCAGTCCTTAAAGGAGCCCTGGATATAAAAACTGTCCTCTTTTCCTAACTGTAAACTCAGAAATGCTAAGTAAGAGTTTTGTGCTGGAAGAAAGAGGGGAGAGAGCCAGGCCGGGCAGCCAGGATGTCCCTGTGAGATGCTCTGGAGAATGTCCCTGCCGCGCCATCACATTCTGGCCCCTGACATCCCCCAGGCACGTGTGTGTAAAAACACCTTTTGTGTAATTGGTTTAGCACAGCAGAACTAGTCTAGAATGTTCAGCATGATTTTACTTAAGGAAAATAAACAGAGAATTTAAAAATGAAACACCAGGATTCAAACAACCCAACTAACAGAATCCTGACTCTCCCAGGGAGCGCTCACTGCCAGGGTTCACAGCCATCCGCATCTATCCCCTGCCTCACAAGACCGCTGCTGGGGCTTCAGAAACAAGTGGCGGGAATCTGAGTTATGACCCTCCCTGGTCCCTGGCCTGTGTTCATTCTAGAAAACTTTCTTCCATGCCACTGCCCACGAATATATCAGTGATAGAGCCAAGAGCTGCCTCCGATAAAGTCTTGTGGCAAGAAAGCCAAAAATCTGGGGTGGGTGGTGGGAGGGGGTGAGATGGAGGAGAGGCAGAGAGTGTGCCAGGCAAGGACCTGAGGGTCGAGCATTGCCCAAAGAATTACCTCAGCCTTCAGGGGGACCTCCTCCTTCTCCCCAGACCGTCCTTACACAAATCAAATTACATTGTTCTTATAGAATAATTTATATCAAAAATAACTGGCTACAGGGAACTTCTCTAGTAGCCCAAGAGCTAAGACTCTGTGCTCGCAGTGTAGGGGCCTGCGTTTCATACCTGGTCAGGGAACTAGAGCCCACACACCACAGCTGAGAGTTGGGCCTGCTGCGGGCACAGCCAAATAAATAAAAGTGAAAGCGAAAGTTGCTCAGTCGGATCTGACTCTTTAGGACCCCATGGACCAGTCCTTGGAATTCTCCAGTCCAGAATACCGGAGTGTGTAGCCTTTCCCTTCTCCAGGGGATCTTCCCAAAACAGGGATCGAACCCAGGTCTCCCACATTGCAGGTGGATTCTTTACAAGCTGAGCCACAAGGGAAAATATTAAAAATAAAAAAAAAGAATAATTGACTACTGACCTCCCGCCCACCAAAATAATGGCCTTATTTATCCAGATGTACATCTTTTTGTGGATTAGAGAATATTGCAGCAAGCTTTGGGTAATATTAAAAGAAAGGAACTTTGGCTAGTATCAAAAGAAAACTAGAAGAGTCAGAGGCAAATCTGACCATTTAAAATAATATATTTTTATTTTGCCTGGTTTACAAAGAATTCCTCTAAAAGAGCTGGGTTCTCTGAGTAAGACATACAGTCAGTAGAGGAAAATGCAAAGTAACTGTTGGTCTGTTCCTTATTTCACTGGTAGGAAAACAGCAGTTAGTTCCCCACCTGAGTGTCATTGCGACAAGGATTAGTATATGGTCTGCAGTCATTGGTATTATAAAGCTAGAGATAAATTTCTTCTCACTAGTGAGTCAGCAATTCATAGAATAAAGGGTCAGGAGAGAGGGACGGTGCTTGACAGTGCTGTGGTTGTCGTGGTTTATCACAGGATACAAAGGTCGTTCTCTGACCGAGGTATGTGATGTGCACGTTTGGTCAAAGATGGCTCCCTTGACTGGTGCTAGTTTTGCATTCTCAGTGCAGAAAGGTGGGGTTCCCTTGGGTGTAAGAGAGAGAACTAAACCACTTACACTAGTCAGTGAGCAGAACAGTGCACGTGGCAGCTGTTCAGTAAACATTTATCAAGTGCGCAGGTGAAGAATAAAGTTCAGTAGATGGATAGAGGGTGCCAGGGAAAGAGCACGGTTGGGAGAAGTGAAGGTCCAAGGAAGGATCCGGAGATGGTGTAAAGCTTTCTTGGCACAGGGGTGATTAACATTCACTGTTAGTGTTTTTGTGCTAGAATTTAACCCCAAATTTTCAGCCAAGACAAAAACCTTATGTTGTTGGTGCTCAGAGAAATGTAGAGAAAGGGGTTGTGTTCCATATCTGGGGAGGATTCAGGTCTCAAAGAGGGCTTCTTCCCTACTGACTCAGACAGTCAAGAATCTGCCTGCAATGCAGGAGACCTCCTGGATTGGGACGATTCCCCCAGAGGAAGGCATGGCAACCCACTCCAGTATTCTTGCCTAGAGAACCCCATGCACAGAGGAGCCTGGCAGGCTACAGTCTATAACAGCACAGGATCGGATATGACTGAAGTGACTTAGCACACACGCAGGTCTCAAAGAAGAGCTTAAGGGGCTAAGACAAATGACACTGACCGTGCAGCAGGAAGAGGAAATCATAGGGATCAAAGGGCAGAAGCTCCTGGGAATCCTCACAGACATTAGTTGAATTTCTCCCGATGGAAAGGTGGGTCAAGTCTGTTTATTGTGTATTAAAAATAAGTATTAGAGAAAAGTAGAGCTGGAGTCTTCCTCCCCTGCCCCCATATTGAGAAAGCTGGACTATAAATGCATGAAACAGAGAACATAGCAAACAGCAGAAATCACACATCTGCAGTATACATCAAAGTCTGACCCCATGAACTGTAGCCCATGAAGGCTCCTCTGTCCGTGGGGTTATCCAGGCAAAAATACTGGAGTGGGTCGCCATTCCCTTCTCTCTGCTGGTCTGATGAATATGGATGGAATGAATTCTCCCTAAGACTCTTCTCAGCTAAGTGTCCGAGGAGGTTAAATGTTTCTCCTAACCCAACCGGCCTCTTCCTTGTCATTAACTCAGAACAGGAATAGGAAAGAGGTCAGAATTCTACCCAGGAGAGCACCAGGGGACCAGAGGGAGCCAGGACTTGTGGCCAACTGAGGACATTTCGGGACAGCAGCCCCCCAGAGTTCCTAGAATCTCCACAGGGAACAAGAACCTCCTATAAACCTCAGGCAACCCTTTACCCCAGCCTGCAGCCCACAACATCCCAGGCATTCACATGAGCTATAAGAACATAAAAATCCTGTTCATCCAAGTCATCTCCATGAGGAAATTGGCTCTCCATGCAGCCAGGCACCTCTGGGGATTAAGGAGGTGAGTCAGAATTACTAGAGCCTGGAGAAGACCCCCCCCCCCCGACCCTACTCAGCTGGCACTGGGTACTTTAAAACTGGTTCCAGTTGTCCAAAGGCAGAGAATGGCATGCAACCCAAATGACCCTCCTTTCCTCCTGTTTAAAACTCCACTCTGATGATTTACCTTGGATTTCTACCAACTGCCCCCCTCAGTTCATATGCCCCAGTTCTGCATCCAAGCCTTACACTAACAAGTCCTCAACACTGAGGCCCACCCTTCTATCTCCCCTCTTTGGCCTTCTTGTCCAGGAAATCTCCCCACATTAATTGCCTCCCTGTGAGTTCTGATGACTCCTCGGCTCTCCATCCTGTCAGGATAAAGGAATTTAGAATGTACTAAGTGTTCCAAAGACCTGGTTAAGCCAAGTCCCAATTTGATGGGAATAAAAAGAGGAGAACTTGTCTCAAGTAAATCAGAATTTCATCATCTTCAGACTTGTCAACTTGGGAAGCCATACTCATCCCAAGCAAACTTCCATTGTTCTAGAATTATCTCCCCTTTTGAACTGACTTTCAGAGTGAGTTCAGGAGCCAGACAAAAAGGGAGCTTTGTGATGAATTAACCAGACTTTCAACCCAAAGCTCCCTCCACCTTGTTCCTCACCATTGGCTCTTGATGATTAGTTGATCATTTCCAAATACTAACTCTCCTTTCAGAGGCACATGACATGCCACTCTGAAATTGTTCACAGCCTGGAACACTGACTCTGAGGACATTTTTCTGGCAAGCTTATGTAAATTTCAGCCAGTTTACCTTGGGTCCTCCTTGGTGCACTTGACAGAGGTGACGGGCCACCTTCTTCCAGCTCAGAGAAACTACTCAAGGCTAGAGTGCCGAGGGGTGCTTGAAGAAAGACCAGCCAAGTCAAGGTCGTCAGGGTGAGATGACCAGGGGAAGGCACCTTCAGTCTATGTCTTAGATGCAGGAAGCTCCCAACCTGTTTTTATTTATTTATTTGACTGCACTGGGTCTCAGTCGAGGCACATGGGGTCTTCGACCTTTGTTGTGGCGTGAAAGATGTAGGTCCCTGACCAGGTATCGAACACAGGCCTCCTGTATTGGGAGCGAGGAGTCTTAGCCACTGGACCACCAGGGAAGTCTCTCCCATCCTCTTAGAAGAAGGGACATATCCTCCCTCTGGATTCCGCATTCCCACCTCCTTATACTGAGGATAGCGGAGGAGATGACAGGACAGGAGGGGATCAGGTCAGCACTCTGACAATCACAAGGACGCTCAGCCAAGCATCCAGCAGTCACCCCCTCAAATAAGGAGAGAGCAAAGGCTGTCTTCAGCGCCATCCAGCCCCCGGCTCCACCCCCTGCCTCCACGCCTGCCCCATTTTGGGTAACAGCCTAGGCTTGGTCATGGGTCATCAAGGACCTATTTTAAATGTATGAAAAGCATCT
The DNA here is from genome assembly GCF_029407905.1 of Bubalus kerabau. Classification (NCBI taxonomy): domain Eukaryota; kingdom Metazoa; phylum Chordata; class Mammalia; order Artiodactyla; family Bovidae; genus Bubalus; species Bubalus kerabau. The sequence goes on along the minus strand of NC_073624.1, from coordinate 97,045,213 downwards.
TGTTTTAAGTTAAGGAAAAAGTCTTTACCATACAGACGTCTGGCCCCTCACCACCACTCCCGGGAGTCCCCACTCTTTAATTCCTAAGGCCCAGAAAGTGGAGGAGGCAGAGGGGCAGGACGGTGCAGAGGCTGTCGGCAGTGCTGACTCCAGACCCCGGGGGCTGGCTTCCTCCTGGAAGAGCCCTGTGCGAACAGCAAGAATTCTTCCTGTTGGTTGTGTGATGATCTGCCCAAGATGACTTTTGGATTAAGAAGGGAGTATCTTTTCCACATACCTCCCACTCAGACACACACACACTCACGTACCACATGCATACCTCACACTCCACATACTCCCACCACACACATCACAGACACACACACCACATACATACACATAGACAAACACAGCACACACGCACAGATGTACCACCCACACAGTACATATACACACAGACATACCATACACACCACACACATAGCACACACCACACACATACACCATATACATACCCACAGATACATACTCCACACACACATTATACACAGACACACAACACACACACATGACATATACACACAAACACACCACACACACCACACACATATGACACACCACATACACATACCATACACGTATTATACAAACACACACATCACACCACATACACACACCACATACACCACAGACACACACACCACATACATACACACAGACAAACACAGCACACGCACAGACGTACCACACACACAGTACATATACATACAGACATACTGCACACACCATGTACATAGCACACACCACACACATACACCATATACATACCCACAGATACATACACCACACACACATTATACACAGACACACAACACACACACATGACATATACACACAAACACACCACACACATACCACACACCACATACACATATCATACATGTATTATACATACACACACATCACACCACATACACACACCACATACATACACACAGGTAAACACAGCACACATACATTGCATACATGCAAGGATGTACCACATATACAAACACACCATACACACACACCATACACATACATACACACACACCACACCACATATACCACATACATATCCACAGATACACACATTATATACAGACACACAACACACACACATGACACATATACACACAGAAATACCACACACACCACGTACATAGCACACACCGCACACATACACCATATACATACCCACAGATACATACACCACACACACATTATACACAGACACACAACACACACACATGACATATACACACAAACATACCACACACATACCACACACCACATACACATACCATACACGTATTATACATACACATACATCACACCACATACATACACACAGGTAAACACAGCACACATACATTGCATACATGCAAGGACATACCACACACAGAAACACACCATACACACGCACCATACACATACACACACACACACCACACCACATATACCACATACATATCCACAGATACACATTATACACAGACACACAACACACACACACGACATATATACACAGACACACCAAACACACACACCACACATATTACATACATACCACACACCATACACATACACACACACCACACCTCATACACGCACACCACATACATACCCACAGCTAAACACAACACACACACATTATACACACAGGCACACAACACATACACACATTGCATGTATACACAGACACACCACATACACACACACAAACACAGGCCCCCTGCCCTCCTGCAGCTGGAACCTTCAGCCCAACCCAGGCCCTCCCCATCCCTGACCCCCTCCACACTGGGCTGCAGACCTCGGGAGCAAGTACTTCCTCTCCTCACTCTCGTGACCAAACTGCCTCTGAGCATTTCATCTAACGTTTCAGCTCTTCTCCGCGCAGCATCCCTGAACCACTGCAGATCTTCTCTCTTCCCTCTTCTTGGCACTCCCCACCTCAGGCAATACTACTAATAATAGCAAATTCCTCAGTGAAGTTTATTGCCAAGCCTGGGCTGTACCCTCAGTGAGGGAAGACACCCTGTCACACTGACCCTGTGCTTCCAGTGCCTGGTACCTGCAGAAGGACCAGAGCCCCAGGCACCTTCCTCTGAATCCTCCCTGCTCCCCGTCAGAGGCCTCCTCACCCACCTCCAACGTGAGAACTGACTCACCTTCTGACTCCCAACTTTATTCCCACCTCAAATACAAGAACTCCCCAACCCTTCCTACTGGAGATCCTGCTGGAGGCCCAGTTAGACACAGCACCCCATTCTCTCCCAAGCCAAGCACCCCCATATCTTCCCCTGTCCCGGGGAGTCCCACCACAGACTCCTGAGGAATTTGAAGCCCAGAGCCAGCTCTCTTCATCACAGAACCCCACAGAGCCTCCCCACACCTTTGAGAACATGCAGGCTCTCTTCCCAGACTTAAGAAAGCTTCTATGGCCTGAATCACCAGGTTTCTGCCAGCACCAGAGCACCTCTCAAGACAGAGAAAGGGGCTATCAGGCTAGGTTCCCTATAGAAACTCCACAGATAGTCCAGCGAAGCATACATCAAAACAAGCTGCTGAGTGTATTAGAGAAATTCCCAGTTTCCAACAGATTAATGTTGCTAAGTAATCTAAGCTTAGTCCACCAGTTCCGTATCTCTTCAGCCCACATTCTGAAGACATGTAGTTCCACTTGTTTATTCTTACCCCATCGAAATATGCAGCTTTCTTACTGTGGGTCAGGCGTCTTGGTTTGGACCAGGGATGCATGGACAGACTAAACACAGTCTTGAGCTACAGGGTTCGAAGTCTCATGTGGGAGACCCAGCTCTGCCCAGAAAGCCTTAGGTCAGCCTGATTGATGCAAAGATAGAAGGACAAGGAGCTCACGAGACAGCCCACACAGGACTCTGACCTAACTCAGTGGGGAGGGGAAGGAATACTGGAAGGCCAAGTAAGTATCTAAGATCTAAATCTTGGAGGATGGATAAAATGAAGCCATGCCATCCAAGTGTAGGAGGACATTAAAGACAGTACATGGAGGAAAATACATGAAGAGGCAGAGACAAGAATAACAAAACTTCTGGGAGAAATTGAAAGAAACTTGATGTTTGAGGGAGGGTTTGGTTGAGGGAGTGAGAGGGGGTTAAAACTGAAGCAACAGACCAGAGGCTGTTGATGAAAGGACATGTGTATCCTGCCAGAGTTTGTGTATGGAAAATAACCTTAACAGCAGGGAGATGGGGTTGAGCTGAGACTACCAGAGGGAAGATCGGTTATGAGGCTGCTTCTTTCGTGTTGACAGGAAATGTTGAGGCCCTACAAATGACAAAAAAGAAGCACATAACGAGGAAGACTTGATAGCCCTCCAGGTCCTTGTAACATAGGTGTTTAGGAGGGAAGGGAAAATGCGAAATTACTCTCAGATCTCGATTTAGATTACTGGTGAATGCTGATACTGTCAGAACAGAAAACAGTGGCGGAGGAGGCAGAGATAATGGGGGAAAGGAGAGGGAGGCCCATTGAGACCAGTTCTCAACTGGTAGGGTTCAGTAGACTTCAGTCCATGCTGGGATAGGCCATCGGTTGGTGGATGTTCATGAGCAGGAGAGGGGTCAGGGCCGGAATGAACATGTGGGAGTCCCAAGCATGACTCCAAGGATGAGTCACAGGAGAGAGTATGTAAGAGGGAAGAGAAAGGGGCTAAGAACAGAACAGTGGAGAACATTGAAGGGGCAGGGATAGGTGAGTCAAAGAGGGTGAAGGGTGGCCAAAAGTGAGAGGGAGCAGGGAAAGAAAAAGAGGGGGAAGACCTCCCAGCGTTTCCCAAGATGAGTGTGTAGCAGGGTCACAAACCCACAGGCTGGAAAGCAGAGTGTACTTGAGTGTATTTGTACACTCAAGAAAGAGAGAAAGAAAAGAAAGTGAATGTACTTAAAAGAGAGAGTGCACTTATACTCAGCAAGGACTGTTTCTATTCCAGGGATGGTGGTGGGAACATTGCAGTGCGGTAACAATGTAAAGTTAAATGAGGATGTCAAGGCAAAAAAAAAAGAAAATACAGCTTTTTCCAAAACCTTGATTGTTCAAGTGTTGGAAAGAAGCTAAAAAGGATTCATGTAAAGGAAACATTTTGCTTATTTTTAAGATGTCTTTGTGTTGAGGGGAGAAAGCCAAGACATGCTCACAACTAACCAAGCAGGAGAGAGGAGTGGAAGCTGGACAGAACAGGCGGCCAGGAGAGCACATCCAGAGCTCAGAGAGGAGCCTCCCCTGGTTTACACCCCTGAGCTTTTCCTATCTGAGCTTCTCAAGTGCCCTGGAGACAGAGCCAGAGAGCTTGTATGACTCGTGACACAACCCCAAATCACCCAGCTACTAAATGGCTGGGCAGAACTTCGCCCCTAAACCTGTGGACTAGGAGGGGCATGCTTTTTCTTCCTGGTCATGCGGTCTCCTGCTAATAGTACTGTCCCTTAGTAGCATTAAAACATATACACTACCACATGTAAAATAGATAGCCAGTGGGAGTTTGCTGTATGACACAGGGAGCTCGGCCCAGGGCTCTGTGACAACCTAGAGGAGTGGGATGGGGAGAGGTGGGAGGGAGATTAAAGAGGGAGAGGGCATATGTATACCTATGGCTGATTCGTGTTGATTTATGGCAGAAACCATTGCAATATTGTAAAGTGATTATCCTCCAATTAAAAATACAATAAAAAAATTTAAAAATAGTACTATCTCATCATCTGTCAGGGGCCCTTGCCACTGCACATCCCTCAAGACAAGGCCACAACCTACTACCCATCTTTGTCTGCCTGAACCCATCATAGTGCCCAGCACGGAGAAAGCAGCTCAAGAGATGAATCTCAGTCCGTTTTCATCACAGCCCCAGGGAATGAGTAAGAGCAGGAGCCACTCCAAGCAAAGACACCTTAGGGAAGTCAATGGCTTTGTCAGGACCAGAAACCAAAGTTTTCAGTTATCCTCTGCTCCCCAGCTTGGGCCTAGTACAGATGGAGGAAGGAGATGGCCAATCCTGACATACATATTCCACAATAAACCCATCAGGAAAGGACTATAATTCCCAATGGTCAAATGAAAAACAATTGAAGCGGGGCAAGTAAGTTGTCTCTCCCAAGACCAAGCAGCCAGTAAATTACAAAGCTGAGTCACAAACCCATCGCTCCAGGGCTGATTCTGTCATCCCAGCGCAGATCCAAATCCCCAAGCAGCAATGCTGAGGGAGACCGAGCACCTTTGGATTCTCCACCCTGAATTATCCCATCACTGGTCACCTCCTCATCTGAAGGGCAAGCCGAGACCTGACTACATCCTCTGGCTGATTTACTAGGAGAATTTTCTGGAGCTCAGAATCATTATCTGGGCCTAAAAACCTCTTAGTCAGAGTCTACAGAGGCTGGGAAACTCTGGTTACTGTGTGGAGATCCCCAGAAATGATCCTGGCATCTCTAGGCCTTACTGAGGAGGGTTCTCCAAATACCTTGATGGCAGCCGCCTGAGGTGGGCTTGGCCCACTGTGGGGAAGCCTCAGACACTCCACTCTCTCCTGCACATTGAGTCTGACCTCCTGACTCACACACTATATACCTATTAGCTTAAATGATGCCATCTTAGGCCCCTACCGTTACTCCAGTCCTTTCCCTGTCCTGACCTGGGACTGTGCTGTGTAGTGAATTGTTTCTGTCATCAAGGGCTTTGTAGTTAATAGGTAGTTTAATAGTCATTAGGACCAGGTGGCCTCTATGCTCTGTGGATGCCCAAACAGTTATGAAAACTTCCCTGACATAGGATTTCCCTGGTGGTTCAGCTGGTAAAGAATCCACCTGCATTGTGGGAGACCTGGGTTCAATCCCTGGATTGGGAAGATCCCCTGGCGAAGGGAAAGCTACCCACTACAGTATTCTGGCCTGGAGAATTCCATGGACTATACAGTCCATGGGGTCACAAAGAGTCGGACATGACTGAATGACTTTCACTTTCACTTTCACTTTCCCTGACATATGCCCAGCACCCATGAGACTGTCCACCCATTCATCAAAGTTGACTTGGGAATGCATGTCCTATTTCAAGCTCCTACCTCCAAATGCTAGGTTAACTATGAAATTGTCCCAATGGCCCCTCACTGGTGTGGAGAGCAGTCAAGAATGCTCCTGGACCATTGTCTATGCCACCCCACCTGGTGAGTTACTACATAATAAACAGATTCATTGATTGTATGGAACCATCTGCCTCATTTTTTTTTTTTGTCTCAGGATGCCTTCTTAGTTCAGTGGGCACCTTTCGTTCCCTCCATCTGCCAACACATGCCCACTTCCACATGGAGGAAGAGATTTCTGGGCATAGCCCTCCTGCCACAGCCCTTCCCAGAAACCTCTCACAGTCTCCCAAAGGACCCAGATGTCGCTGGAGATGGCAGCCCAAGTGTAGGTGGGACAGCGCGGGGAGGGGCAGGCAGAAGATACCTGGATGCCATTCAGAACAATGCCAGCTCAAGCTGCTGCCCCGGACCGGCCTATAGGGAAGGTGGGCACCAGCCAGCCCAGCCAGCCCTCTTTGACTTAACAGGTGACTCCGAGGTGGGAGAAAAGGAGGAGAGAACCACCACCAGAGGACTGGATCCCATGGGTCCCCATCATTAAAAGGGGCCCAGAGAGACAGTACAGACACTAGAGACCAGAATCTCCCAGAATTTTGTGCTAAACTTACTCTTGTACATGGAGCATGAGACTCACGGCTCCCCTCCTCCTGGCAGCTCTGGCTGCAGCGCTAGAATGTGCCCCGTGAGCATGGCCCTTCCCCCACGCCCATCCTTATGGCCTCTGGAAGGCAGTCTCCTGCCGGTGCACCCCTCTTCCCTTCTTGGTAGAGGCGCTTCCCTCGAGTTCCTCTCTGCAGCCCACTCCTGCCTCCCAGCTGGTACTCCCCACAAGGTCCCGTGCCCACCAATCAGAGGAAGCCAAGCACCCTCTGTCTCTGGTTTGCCCCCTCTCTCTACCACTCCGGCATTCTTTTTCAGCTCCAGTGATCCACACTATCTCCCATCTACCCAGACTCTTACACTTCTACTTGTCCCTTTTGCAGCCCACTCTTTGACGCCCCCCGCCCCCATCAACCCCTCCTGTCCAGTCTTGCAATGCTGGCCTGTTCATCTCTCCACATCAATGGATTTCCTCAGAGCAGCCTTACTGAAGCCCCAGAATGGTTTAGGTTTCTATTTTCCACTTTATTGCCTCCTTATTTTTCCTTTCTAGCACATGTAATGTAATGAAATGAAATATAATGAAATGGAATGAAGTCATTGTTTGTGTAACTATGTTAATTCCTCCAAATCCTTTATGGATTATCCCCCAAAACAAAGACTGTCTATCTTCCTTGAAGCCATAGCCTCAGCTCCTAACACAGTCTCTGGTGCATAATATGTGCTTCATTCTCTCAGTTGAAAGAATGAAGGAATGGAGGCCAGGGGCCTCATATCACATAATAATCAGAACTAGTCCTGACGCATTACTACAACCAGGTCCTGTCTCTTCCATTTTAACTGTGAAACTCTAACATTTAACAAGATTTGGAAGAGAATCCGAGAACGTATTCATGGGGTTGGTATGAGTAGTCTAGGTCTACTCATCCTCGGGAGGTCATCCTAGGGAGGATGACAGACAGCAGGGTTTGATTTTGATATCAGAACGTGTATCTGGTGGATCCTGGTGTGACAGAGATTTCTCTCCCATCTGTCCACACCCATGCTCCTGAGATTAGCGGTCCGGGGACTCCAGGCAGCGCCCGTGGGATCTGGTGCATGGGCTTGGCCCTACCTGTCACAGCCACTGTTCCCTCCTCTGCAGGCCACCCAGAAGCTGCCTGTGCCCCAGGATCGGTGGGCTATAAGTGCTTCCTCTCCCTCCTGTCCCAACCCTGGGAAGGTTAGTGACTGGGGGTGTGAGTGAAGGAAAGATGAGAAGCAGAAAAGGATGGAAGGGAAGGAAGACTAGGATTCCTACCTTTAGGAGCTGGCGAGAGGAAAGACTTTATGAAGAGTCATGCACTGGAGCAGAACAGAGAAAAAGGATGTTCTGGCCTGAAAGCAGAGCAAGGCAAAGGGAAAGGGAGGAAGCTTTGTATTAAATCATAGGAGATAGATGACAGTAGGTAGGATTAGAAATGTTCATCATGTCCCACTCTCCCTAACACTTTTGATTTAAAATCCCTTCATGGGATTCCCCATTTCCCACCACAAGACTCCCACTTCCTAGCCTGACATCCAAGGTACCCACAGTCTGGATCCAGGCTGCTTTTCACATCTAATTTCCCCAGACTCCACTTCTCACCTCCTCCACATCAGGCAAAATGAACTACTTCCCATGCCACGACTTTCCTTTTCCTGGTCACCTTTCCAACCCCTCACCTGTCCAGGCCTGACATGCTTGCATCTGAGCTGCTATCTGCAGCCCTCCCCCAAACCCCCCCATCCCCACCCTGGGAAAGTGGTGCCTTCCCTGCCCCCTTCCCTCAGCTTCCCTCCTTCCAGCTCCTAGTTCTGTCTACTTTCCTAGACTGTACGTTCCTGAGACAAAATCTAATTCTCATTCATTCCTAGTGCCTCGGCAATGTACATACAGTGGTGCTTAATCAGTTGTCGGAAAGAGGAAATGTATTTCCATCCACCTTCACCCACTATGAGCCCCAACCATATCACGCTCCTGCCCGCCTCCTCATACACAGCCTAGAACCACCCCAGCCCCACCCCAGGGAATACCAGATACCCTTCAGCTCCTCCCAAACACCTCTGGCACCTTTCACACCAGTGGGAGGACAGATGTTTTGATTTTCTGAATAAACAGACGGATGTGTTTATAGCTGCAGGATCCCCTTCAGGGCCTGAGAACAAGTTTTAAGACACCAAATCCATCAAGGAAGCACAGATCCATCATTCTGGATAAGTGTCTTTGTCAAGGCTTCAGTTTCAATGCATGAAACAGTCAAATTTCCAGGAGGAACATCTGCCTGAGGCTTACTCCCAGGCATAAACACAGGAACAGATACATCCGGACTCCTAAATGTAGGTATGGGTGCAAGGGGTGGTGTCCACACAGTAAAATTTGCCTGTGAGCCAGCCCACCAACCTTCTCATAAGAAAGAAGTTGGATTCCTCAGCAAAGGCAGTCCACCCTAAGGGTCTCCATGGTACGGGGGCCAAGGGAAGGAGGTTGTGTTATAAATAAAGCCACTCTTCTGCCCCAAATCAAGATCTGTCCTAGAAAATGGTCAGGGTGGAGCAGGCAAAGAGCTGACTCATTGGAAAAGACCCTGATGCTGGAAAAGATTGAGGGCAGGAGGAAAAGCTGGAGACAGAGGATGAGATGGTTGGATAGCATCACCAACTCGATGGACTTGAGTTTGAGTGAACTCCAGGAGATAGTGGAGGACAGGGAAGTCTGGCATACTGCAGTTCCTGGGGTTAAACAGAGTCAGACACAACTAAGCGACTGAACAACAACAACTTTGCCATGTAGTAATTTAGGGATTCATGCGGGCAACTGCTCTGCCATCCTCAATACCTGGCATCAAGGTCAGTCTGTCATCTGTTCCAACCATAGAAGTGGGGAAGCTACATGGCTTGGAGGCTTCCTATGGCTCGTTCTCTTGTACACCAAGTGATAAGTGTTGATGGAAGAACTCAGTCTCATGGCCACATCTAACTGCAAGGGCTGGGAAATGTCTGACATGACACACTCCAATTTATTCCAGCTCTCCCACTTCCTCCTGACTCCAAAACCCTGAGCCGAGGGGACAGTTATCATTGTACTTCTGCAGTTGTCCTTCTTACACCTGGCTTACCTGGCTCATTTATGTTACCTGCTTGAAATTTGCAACCCCTATCGCTGGTCTTCAGAGAAGGCAAGGGCAACCCACTCCGGTACTCTTGCCTGGAAAATCCCATGGACAGAGGAGCCTGATAGGCTTCAGTCCATGGGGTCGCTAAGAGTCGGACACGACTGAGTGACTTCACTTTCACTTTTCACTTTCATGCATTGGAGAAGGAAATGGCAACCCACTCCAGTGTCCTCGCCTGGAGAATCCCAGGGACGGGGGAGCCTGGTGGGCTGCCGTCTATGGAATCGCACAGAGTCGGACACGACTGAAGCGACTTAGCAGCAGCAGCATCACTGGTCTTTGATTCTGAGTCCTGTCTGAACATTGCTCAATGAAGTAGCCGGGCCACATGGGAGCCATGAAAATTCCTTCTGCTGAGATCAGAGGCAAGAGGACCAGCTTTTCTGTTTTCTTTGTGGACTTGTTCTGTGGCTCCCTGGAAACCAGGAACAGAAAAATAGAGTCTTTGAGTCTGGAGAAAGCTTTCTGAAATTGCACATAATATATCTTTTTCCCTCTGGGCCCTACCTAATGTCCACTGCCAAGTCACTTCAGTCGTGTCCGACCCTCTGCGACCCTGTAGACAGCAGCCCACCAGGCTTCCCTGTCCCTGGGATTCTCCAGGCAAGAACACTGGAGTGGGTTGCCATTTCCTTCTCCAATGCATGAAAGAGAAAAGTGAAATTAAATTCGCTCAGTCATGTCTGACTCTGTGCGACCCCATGGACTGCCGCCTACCAGGCTCCTCTGTCCATGGGATTTTCCAGGCAAGAGTACTGGAGTGGGGTGCCATTGCCTTCTCCGATAATGTCCACTCACCCCTCCAAAATCAAAATGTTGAAAGATACTGTAATGGTTCGTTTTATATGTCAACTTGGTTGGATCATGGTGCCCAGATATGGGCTCAAATATTAGGGTATTTTGATGATATTAACATTTAAAGCTGTGGGCTTTGAGTATAGCACAGTGTCCTCCATTATGGATGGGCTTCATCCAATCAGCTGAAGGCCAGAATAGAACAAAACTCCAACTTATCCTGAGCAAGATGGAACTCTGCCAGCAGATGGCCTTCAGACCTGAACTACAACATTAGCTGTTTCCGGGGTCTTCAACTTTTAGATTTAAACTATAGATTTTGGACTTGCCAGCCTCTATAATCTTGTGAGACAATTCCTTAAAATAAAGAAATAAATACACACAAACAATTGGTTCTGTTTTCCCTAGAGACTCCTTAACCTATATGCAGAGTACATCATGAGAAATGCTGGGCTGGAAGAATCACAAGCTGGAATCAAGATTGCTGGGAGAAATATCAATAACCTCAGATATGCAGATGACACCACCCTTATGGCAGAAAGTAAAGAGGAACTAAAAAGCCTCTTGATGAAAGTGAAAGAGGAGAGTGAAAAAGTTGGCTTAAAGCTCAACATTCAGAAAACGAAGATCATGGCATCTGGGCCCATCACTTCATGGCAAATAGATGGGGAAACAGTGGAAACAGTGACTGACTTTATTTTTCTGGGCTCCAAAATCACTGCAGGTGGTGACTGCAGCCTTGAAGTTAAAAGACGCTTACTCCTTGGAAGGAAAGTTATGACCAACCTAGATAGCATATTCAAAAGCAGAGACATTACTTTGCCAACAAAGGTCCGTCTGGTCAAGGCTATGGTTTTTCCAGTATTCATGTATGGATGTGAGAGTTGGACTGTGAAGAAAGCTGAGCACCGAAGAATTGATGCTTTTGAACTGTGGTGTTGGAAAGACTCTTGAGAGTCCCTTGGACTGCAAGGAGATCCAACCAGTCCATCCTAAAAGAAATCAGTCCTGGGTGTTCTTTGGAAGGACTGATGCTAAAGCTGAAACTCCAATACTTTGGCCACCTGATGCAAAGAGTTGACTCACTGGAAAAGACTCTGATGCTGGGAGGGATTGGGGGCAGGAGGAGAAGGGGACGACAGAGGATGAGATGGCTGGATGGCATCACTGACTCGATGGACGTGAGTTTGAGTGAACTCCGGGAGTTGGTGATGGACAGGGAGGCCTGGCGTGCTGCGATTCATGGGGTCGCAAAGAGTTGGACAGGACTGAGTGACTGAACTGAACCGATTTGTTAGGACTACAGAAACTGAAGCTGCCCTGGGGGTCCAGTGATTAAGAATCTGCCTGCCAAGGCACGGGCCAGGGATCAATCCCTGGTCCAGGAAGATCCCACATGCTGCAGAACAGCTAAGCCCGTGCACCACAGCTACTGAGCCAGCGTGCTGCAAATGCACTATTGAAGCCCGCGTGCCTCGAGCCCACGCTCTGCATCAAGAAAAGCCACTGCAATGAGAAGCCTGCGCACCGCAACTAGAGAGTAGCCCCCACATGCTGCGACTAGACAAAGCCCACAGACAGCAATGAAGACTCAGTGTAGCTATAAATAAATAAATAAATCTTTTAAAAACAGACTACAGCAACTTAATGTTACAGAGGTCTAACATTTCTTATAAACTGGAATTTAATATTGAAGCCGAGATTTGTGGTTGATAGCAGACTCTGGAATCAGAGAGCCCATATCTGAAACAAGTTCTGCTGCTGCTGCTGCTAAGTCGCTTCAGTCATGTCCGACTCTGTGCGACCCCATAGACGGCAGCCCACCAGGCTCCCCTAATTATGTGATCACAGGTCAGTTTCTCAACCTGCATTTGTCTTAGTTTCTCATCTGTGAAGTGAGAGTATTAATAGTACCTCTCTCTTTGGGTTGTTATGAGGATTAAATAACATTAAAATTTATAAAGCTCTGAGAACAGTGCTTGACACATATTAATGCCATGTATTTGTTAAAGTAGAATTGGAGTTATTAAAATTCCACTCCATTGCTTTGTCTGTCACCTCCCTGCATAGGCCTAGATGAATGACCAAGGGCATCAGGGGAATGCGGTAGAGCCCACCAGAGCTGGGCAGAGAAGACCAAACCAACCACAGCAGTCAGAGTAAGATGGCCTTGTAGATACAACTTACGTCTGTGACTTGCATGAGTCAGCTCTACGCCAGAGAACCTGGGTCACTTCCTCCCTTTGGAGCATCTGCTACCTCTCCAGCCCAGGCCACAGGTGGAGGGGAAAAGGAAAGAGACATTCAGCACAGGTCAGACAGGGAGGGGTGTTTCAGTCAGCATCCTGGTAGAAAGCAGATGGCACACGCAGAAGAGATTTTTTAAGAAACTCTTGAATGAAAAATTAATAATATTTTACAGAGGAGCAAGGTAAGAACATGCAGTAGCAGGAAGCCATTACCATCCGTCAAACAGAGGCAGCAGGGCAAGGAAATGGCCTTTCCTGAGATCAGTCAGGAGATGGAACCGGGGCCACCAGGCAGGAGCCAGAGTCTCAGAGGAACATGCCCATTGCCACACCAAGCTGTGTTCAAGACCTGTGGCCACATGACAAACTATTCCAAAACCTACTGACTTCAACTAACATCATTTCTCATCTCATGGTTGCTGTGGGCCAGGAGTCCGGGACAGCTGAGTTGGTCTTCCTCTCAGCATCTCTGACAAGGCTGACAGTGAAGGCATTGTCGAGGCTGCAGTCACCTCAAGCCTCAGCTGCAGTAGGATCCACTCCAAAGCTCAGTCATGTGGTCGTTGGCAAGATTCAGTTCCTCATATATAGTTGGACCGAGGGCCTTTACGCCTCCCTGATTGAGATGGACATCCCCACTAAGCAGCTCACATCGCAGCCACTGATTTCATCAGGGCAAGCAAGCTGAGAAGATCCAGAGAGAGAGTGTGGGTGTATAAACAGGACAAGAGTCACAGCCTGTTATAACCTAATCTCAGAAGTGATAGTCCATTCACTTTTGTCACTTTCTGGTTGTTAGAAGTGAATCACTAGGCCCAGTTCATGCTCAAGCAGAGAGAATCACACAAGGGCATGAGTACTGGAAAGTTGGGGCCACTGGGGATTATCTTAGAGGTATAAGCAGAGAGGGGGCAGAACAAATGCCTTGACCTCTCTCTTCCCATCAATGTCTCTCATTGGCCAAATAAAGCTAGAAGCTAGATGGTAAGGGAGCCCGGGTAATACACGCCACTAAGTTCATCTTTCCAGACAAAGCAGAGATGGACAGAGAACAGTTCTGAGGCAAGGAGAGGAGGGAAGGAAGACGGGCAGGGAATAACGAGGACATGAGAAAAGACACAGACTGGCAAACTGATAGCCACGTGGACGTCAGATGCCCTGGAAGACAAGACACCACAGAGAGCAGACCCTCACCCAGACACATGCGGTGTGTCTCTTTTCTTTAACATTCATATCCAAATCTTTCCCAAGTGCTACAAAGTGGGGTGACATTGAACATGGGCTCTTACATAAAATAATGAAAGTTTTCTGTAGAACAAACATGCCATCTCACTTCCATTCACTCCCGCTTATGTCAGTGCCTGCCTCTTTAATTCCTGAGGCTAGAAGGAGGACAGGGAGAGGAAAAAGGCTGAGCGGTGACATTTGCAGAGACCCTGCTCTGTGACAGCTCTAGTGTTGTTGCCAAAATTCTGATTTCCGCTTAGAAAAAACATGTGCAAATGTTATAGTTCGCTTCTGTTGGCTTTTTTAATGTGCTCATTGAGCTTGTTTGGGATCTAGAGGCAAAGCTTCTCTGGTAGTGTACACATGGACACACATACACACCAGGGCACTGATGCAGTCAACTCTTTCCTCTCCATCAGCCCTCCATCCCAGTTAAGACCACCACCGCTGTCAAGGCTCCCAGACCTGGACCCTCAGGCAGGCACGTAGTTATCAAGTCCTATCTCTGCATTAATTCAGTGCATCCTTCTTCACCTACTGGCCACCATTAGGTGCCAGATAAATGTTAAACATAAAATCACACAAGGAGTTAGTTGAGGAGCCCTTACTTGAACCCCCATTCCCACCCTCTACGTCTGGAGATCAGCTGCCTGTGTGTGACAGTCCTCTTAGCCGGAGGCAAGTTCAGTTCAGTCGCTCAGTCGTGTCCGACTCTTTGCGACCCCATGAATCACAGCACGCCAGGCCTCCCTGTCCATCACAAACTCCCAGAGTTCACTCCAATTCACGTCCATTGAGTCAGTGATGTCATTTAGCCATCTCATCCTCTGTCGTCCCCTTCTCCTCCTGCCCCCAATCCCTCCCAGCATCACAGTCTTTTCCAATGAGTCAACTCTTCGCATCAGGTGGCCAAAGTATTGGAGTTTCAGCTTTAGCATCAGTCCTTCCAAAGAACACCCAAGACTGATCTCCTTTAGAATGGACTGGTTGGATCTCCCTGCAGTCCAAGGGACTCTCAAGAGTCTTCTCCAACACCACACTTCAAAAGCATCAATTCTTCGGCACTCAGCTTTCTTCACAGTCCAACTCTCACATCCATACATGACTACTGGAAAAACCATAGCCTTGACTAGACGGACCTTTGTTGGCAAAGAAATGTCTCTGCTTTTGAATATGCTATCTAAGTTAGTCACAACTTTCCTTCCAAGGAGTAAGTGTCTTTTAATTTCATGGCTGCAGTCACCATCTGCAGTGATTTCAGAGCCCCCAAAAATAAAGTCAGCCACTGTTTCCACTGTTTCCCCATCTATTTCCCATGAAGTGATGGGACCAGATACCATAATCTTAGTTTTCTGAATGTTGAGCTTTAAGCCAACTTTTTCACTCTCCTCTTTCACTTTCAAGAGGCATTTTAGTTCCTCCTCACTTTCTTCCATAAGGCTGGTGTCATCTGCATATCTGAGGTTATTGATATTTCTCCCAGCAAACTTGATTCCAGCTTGTGCTTCCTCCAGCCCAGCATTTCTCATGATGTACTCTGCATAGAAGTTCAATAAGCAGGGTGACAATATACAGCCTTGACGTACTCCTTTTCCTATTTGGAACCAGTCTGTTGTTCCATGTCCAGTTTTAACTCTTGCTTCCTGACCGGAGGCAAAGGATGGATGAAATGGACTGAAAAGTCTCCCTCCTCATGCCTATCATGTCCCACTCCATTCATTTTCTTTTACTTTATCCCCTGAAGAGATTAATGCCCTGAGCCCATGCAGACAAACCACCCTCACATCAAAAGCTCCCTGACACTCCCTTTTCCCCCTGATCTTCAGAATGGTGAGGAGGAAAAACCTTCGAGGCCTCTGGGGCTGCTGAGAGGTAAGACCAACCTGATGTAGAACCACAGATTGACATCCAGTACCCTATTCTTCAGGCTTCCCTCGTGGCTCAGACAGTAAAGAATCCACCTGTGATGCAAGATATCCGGATTTGATCCCTGGATTGGGAAGATCCCATGGAGAAGGAAATGGCAACCCACTTCACTATTTTACTTGGAGAATCCCATGAGCAGAGGAACCTGACAGGCTATAGTCCATGGGGTCACAAAGAGTTGGATATGACTGAGCAACCAAGCACACACACGTCTCCATCCATCAGCCCCTCAACACTCCAGTTCTCCTTGGCCTTGACTGATTAAGCCTTAGCACCAGCCTAAGCCTTAGCACAAGCCTTGGCCTTGATTGATTAAGCTCTTAGCCCCAGTCTGAACCAAACCTACCCAGAAAGATGAGCCCTCTGGAAGGTTTGAGAATTCCACACATCCCCATAGAAATGTATTGTCTACAAATGCCTAGCCATACGTTGCTTCACTTAATCTCCATTACCATCCTCCATATAGGAGTCATGTAACTCCTAGATGACAAATGAAAATCTTACAGTTTTCAGTATCTGATAGTAGTGTACTGTCCTGTGTATGTGACAAAATTGAAAGTGTTAGTCGCTCACTCATGTCCAAGTCTGTGCAACCCCACGGACTATAGCCTGCCAGGTTCCTCTGTCCATGGAATTGTCCAGGCAAGAATACTGGAATTGGTTGCCATTTCCTTCTCCAGGGAATCTCCCTGACCTAGAGATCAAAACCCCATCTCTTGTGTTTCCTGCATTGCAAGCAAATTCTTTACTGTCTGAACCCTGTATGTGACAAAGCCAGAACTCAAAATTTAGGCCTTTTAAATCCCAGCTCAGGTAAGGAAGAAATCTCAGCTCTGAAAGAGAAGCTTCTTCAGAATTATCTGGATACCTGGATTGTTCACACCATGGATCAGCTCTCCATTTGAGGGGAGAACCTAGTCCCAATTTCAGTAAATGTGGGGAGCCTCTCAGAAACAGGGCATCCCACTGATTAGGCCTGAAGATGGAGGTTGATAGGGGCCCAGATGGAGCAGGGAGAGGGCCTCCTGAGGGAAGATAACTTCAAGAACTGGGGACTCCTTCAGAGAAGGCACATAACCCTGCAAATCTATCTCCTCAAGAGCGAAAAGGAACCATGAACTTAGCCCCCAAGTGTCCTGGGGGTGGCCTCCCAGGGAAAAAGCTCACTCTGGGGAAGTCTTCAAGCCCTGCTCTGAGTCCTCCAGGAATGGAGGCAGGAGGCAGATGGGATTTCAGAGCCACAGGATTCCCCCTGGAGAGACACCAGGACTCCAGTTCCACTAGTACCCTCAGCAGACACATTCCAGAATTGCCCCAAACCAAACTGGCTCGGGAGAAGGCGATGGCACCCCACTCCAGTACTCTTGCCTGGAAAATCCCATGGATGGAGGAGCCTGGTGTGCTGCAGTCCGTGGCGTCGCTAGGAGTTGGACACGACTGAGCAACTTCACTTTCACTTTTCACCTTCATGCATTGGAGAAGGAAATGGCAACCCACTCCAGTGTTCTTGCCTGGAGAATCCCAGGGATGGTGGAACCTCGTGGGCTGCCGTCTATGGGGTCGCACAGAGTCGGACATGACTGACGCGACTTAGCAGCAGCAGCAGCAGCAGCAAACTGGCTCTGCCTCCCATCCCTGCCTTTCCAGAGATGTAACCCCAAAGAGCGAGTGGGATGGAGAAGGAGGGTGGGAGGAAAGAGATGGCTGGAAGTCAAGAGGGAGAGGATCTCCTTGTAAGGATGCCAGGCAAGAGCCTTGTTGACTTAGCAGGTGACAGTCTGGGGAAGTGAGAGAGGAGGGTGTGGATGTCACACCCCTCTGAGCTTGATTCCCATTGGCTCTTGAGATCCTTAAAAGGGTCCTGCAGTCTCAGCAGCGGCATTCTCAGACCCTCAGAGGATTCTGTGGTTACAGTCTCTCCTCAACCCAAGGCATGAGACACATGACTCTCCTACTCCTGGCAGCTCTGGTCGGGACCCTGGTCTTTGCCCGTGAGTATGGCCCTTCCCTTGCACCCCACCAGAGCCCTCGCTGTGCAGGGCTACCCTCACTCCTGACTTCCTGCCTCTCTTTCTCTCCCCGTGCTGTCCCATCTGCCGGCCTCTACAAGTGACTCCCGCCCCCTGCTCTTCACACGCAGCCTCTTCACCCCACTGATTAGGGAGCCAGGAACAGCCCGGCCCTGCCTGCTCGCCTGGCCCATCACCTCACACACCATCCTCCACCCACTCTGCTCCACCACCCTGGCCCTCTTGCAAGGCCTCTGAGCCACTGCATATGCCTGGGCAGGTTGTCCCCTGCACAGGAGTGCTGGGCTGGGGGTGGTGGGGACTGAAATCTGGCCCACATTCCACTCCCCCAGCAGTGCGCCCTATTCTCGGTCATGCCTCCCAGGATGCCTTTCCCAACCCCACAAGTATTGTTCAGGCCAGGACGACCCTGCCATTCCTTGAACATCAGGACCTGCTTTCTTGCTCTTCCCTCTGCCTGGAATGCTTTTCCTCCCCTTGTCCCTTCCCCTAGCTGACTCTGAGTATCACCCGGCCAAAGCTTTTGTTATCTATCAAATCTCAGTTGAGGTATCAGTTCCTCAAAGGTGTCTTCCATGACCATGGAGAATAAATTAGACCCCATTTGCCCTTATTGCCCCCTGCTGTACCTGCCCTTCTAGCATCATCGCCCTGGGGATTAAGTAATTATATAATAGACTGCACTCTGTCAGGCAGGGTCTGTCTTCTTCAGCACTGAACCCCCTTCAATTAGCAGAGAGCTTTGCATAAATATGTTGAAAGACTAAAGGAATGGGGGGTCAAACCTTAGAAATCACCAGGCCATGCACTGTCCCTCTCCACTACAGAGGAGCCTGAGTCCCCCCAACCTTGGCCAGCTCCCCAACAGGGATCTCAGGGAAACTCATAGGCCAGGAGTAAGTCAGAGGGCAATTTTTTGTTGTTGCTGTTGTTAAATTCTGATAAAGCTTTACAGAAAAAAAGTCATCAGAATTTAAAAAAAAAAAACAATATTTTAAAGTAAAACAATAATGTAAAATAATACTAATAATTATAAAAATAATAAAATAGTACATATTTTGTTTATCTTAGAGAAATTGTACTGTTTACAATTATTTAGCAGCCTATTACATTCAGTTAAATGATGGAATGGTTGAACCACAGGACTAATTTTAAGTCCAGACTTTTTTTTCTTGGTTTTTCAGTTCTAGTAATTAGCAAATTCAGTTTCAAAATAACAAATTATCAGGAATAACTACATGGCCCTGCTGGATCATTCTTGAAAATTATGTAAAAAAATAGCCTCAGAAATGATGGACAGGTTAAAGAGTACAGAGCCTGCTTCAAGAAACTGCAGAAATGAATCATCAGAAAGAACACCTGGGTAGACCTAGCGGTGGAGCAGAAGGCTCAGTTCAACCTGTTCCTCGTGTCCACAGGCATCCTGAGAGCTGGTTGGGAAGGGACGGTGGGTGACTCTAGGGGCAGGTTCAGTGCTCACTGTCATCTCTTTCCTCCATCACAGAAAATGCTTCCTCTGCTCTTGCCGAGGGACCCTTGACCTGTGAGTCCTTCTCTCCCTTGGGTCCCTGCCTGGGGGGAAGGTTAGGAGTTGGGGATGTCGTTGGAAGCTGGGAGAGGAATCCAGGGGGAGGGGAGAAGGGTCTTGCTCTTGGTGTTGATGGGAGGAGTGTGAATTGAGGTGGGACAGGGGTAAGGACAAAACTAAGGCTAAGGATAACTAGGCAAGGAAAAGATTTTTTGTGAAAAAAAAAAATGAGGTGAAATAACAAGGGAAATATCCCCAAGGCAATGGCAACCCACTCCAGTACTCTTGCCTGGGAAATTCCATGCATAGAGGAGCCTGATAGGCTACAGTCCATGGGGTTGCGAAGAGTCGGACACGACTGAGCGACTTCACCTTCACTTTTCACTTTCATGCATTGGAGAAGGAAATGGCAACCTACTCCAGTGTTCTTGCCTGGAGAATCCCAGGGACGGAGAGCCTGGTGGGCTGCCGTCTATGGGGTCGCACAGAGTCAGACACGACTGAAGCGACTTAGCAGCAGCAGCAGCAGCATTAACATCTTCACCCACAAACACCTCCCCTCACTGCCAGCTGCTTAGAGGGGAGCCTTCTAATCAACCTCACTCATTTCCAGCCCCACGTTCCATTCTGCTCCTTCCTGTACCACCCACATCAGCTCAGCCGAACTTGTTTACATTCCCCACACCTGTCCCACCCATGCCCCCCACCCCCCTACCCCCACCAGCTCTTACTGATTCATTCCCTACCCTCCAAGGAAGAACTGATGCTTTTGAACTGTGGTGTTGGAGAAGACTCTTGAATTTTTTTTAATATTTCTTTATTTTATTTTTTGGCTGCATTGGTCTTAGTTGTAGCATGTGGGATCTTTTCATTGCATCGCGTGGGCTTAGTTGACCCTCGGCTTGTGGGACTTAGTTCCCCAACCAGGGATTGAGCCCATATTCCCTGCATTGCAAGATGAATTCTTAACCACTGGACCACCAGAGAAGTTTCTTCAACAGATAGATTTGAGAGGGGCACAAACATTCAGTCCATAACAGGTACATAGTGTGTAGAAATTTTATCTCCCTTAACAGGACAGGATTCATGCCATACCATTTCTGTATTCTGGCAGCCAGCACACATCAGGCATCCTGACTGCCCATTCCAAAGGGAAAAAAACACTTTTGATGTTGTTAAAATGAACAAATAGGTGTGTTTGTACCTAAGCTGATGAGGGGACCCCAGCTCCAACAGAATCTGCTTCACCCCAAAATACAGCCTCAGCAACCCAGAAGATTCTGACAGTACCTCTCAGCTCAGAATTCAACTCACTGCGTAAGTATCCGCAGAGGACTCTCCAGTAGCATGCTTGCATGACACCTCCACGCAGAGACAAGTCCAGGGAGAAGCAGCCATATGCATTCACCTGAACACAAAGGCACGAATGGGGCTCGCCCTGCACCCGCCCACACGCAGAGTTTCTACAATAGGCGATGGTGCTGCCCGCACCACACGTGGTTTCGTCCCTGACCCACCCACCCTCCCGTGAAAGAGAAGCTCGGTCCCTCGGCAAAACCTCTCCACTTTAGGAATTTGTCCAAGGCTAATGTCTGGTGGGGGGCAGGATTGGGGAAAAGGTGGGACTCCTCTTTAAATGATGTGACCTTTCTGCTGAGGTGATTCTTCTGCTCCAAAATTAGAACTTGGGTTAGATGAAGGTCTCTCGATAGGCCAAGAAATAAGAAAAAAAATACGAGGAAGAATTGAAGAAGGAAAGAAATTCATCGAAGGTGAGTGCATACCAACTCAAAGTCTTGTGAAACTGAGATGACTCACCACTTGCCAGGGGTGGGAGGTGGACCGGATATTGTCACCTGCCCCCCACACCTGAGTCCTGGCGCGGTCACCACGCCTCCACACTGAAGCTGCCCCCATGCTGGGCCTTCACATGCCTCCAGCCTCTCCGCCACATTCAAACTGCCTGATATCAGCTTCCCCCTGGGGTCTGACTGTCAGACTTCCCACTGCACCGCCTGCTACTCTTCCTCTTGCTCCTGCCCAGGTCGGGGCGGGGGGCAGGGATGGGCAGGTCCTTTGGCCTCTGCTGTCTCTAACCTCCATCCCTGATTCCTAGGTAAGGCCCTTCAGGGGCTCAGTGAGGCTGGGAAGCAGGAGATGGAGTGGAGGAGGGTGGAGAGGGTGGAGCTGGTGCCTGGGACCCCTCA
Organism: Bubalus kerabau; assembly: GCF_029407905.1. NCBI lineage: Eukaryota > Metazoa > Chordata > Mammalia > Artiodactyla > Bovidae > Bubalus > Bubalus kerabau. The sequence goes on along the minus strand of NC_073624.1, from coordinate 97,023,327 downwards.
AACCTCATTCTCATCTCCACTTTCTTCTAGAGGGAGCTGCAGCGGCACAGACCCTAGGGAAAAAATTGTTTCCAACAATATTGTTGCCTGGTTTTTGAGAAGCTAAAGAAATGGAGTCTCTGGACTTAACACCTTAAACATACTTGTAGCCCATAGCAATTAAAGTGAAAGCATCCAACTTGCCCTTGCCGGTGCTCTGTGGGGTGGGCCCTACGGGAGCAGGGGCAAAGCCCGGCGTGACCCAAGCTCCCAGTCCGTCAGAGCCTGCCTTGGCGACACAGCCTGTGCCAAGCCCTTTCATCCACCCTGAGCCACAGCCACACGCACTGGGCCTCGCGCAAGTCCAAATGCCACTCCAGTTCTGGTCTGCCTCCTCGCTCTTCACTCATGGCTCCCAGTGACATTTGAGCATTTCCAGAACCTAAGCCAACCTCCAGAGAAGCAGGATTTATCATCCTGAAAAATAATCAAAGCCCAAACCACTGCTATTACAGCTATGTTCTGGCGCTGTTATTAAAAAACGCATCTCCCCTGCAGAACATTCATACTTGGTACACTGGACCAAAGTGAATGGCAATGGCCCGTTAAATCAGACCAGTTAAATAATAAGCTGCTGCAGCAAAGTCTTGACCAAAAAGGCCAACTGAATCCATCACAATTACCCATGGGCTCATCCTGTATCTCCTCCTTCCCTGCATCGCAGTCCAAGGCTGCCCGTCACAGACGGACAGGAAAAGACATGCATGACCACAGAAAAAGAGAGAACCATCAGCTCTCCTCCCGCCTGCCCTCTCACAAAGCCCAGTCCGTAGCACGTCTGGGATCTAACACCCCCAGAGCCACTGATTCTAGGCTAACCTTCTCCACCCCTGTCAGGTTCCCTCCCCCTCTATCCTGGGCGTGAGGGGCATTCAACCCAGACCTTGTTGCTTTTGATTTTGTTTTGTTTTGGTTTTTTGCCACATCGAGCCTTCATTGCTGTGTGTTGGCTTTCTCTAGTTGCAGTGCTCAGGCTTAGTTGCTCCGAGGCATGTGGGATCTTCCCAGACCAGGGCTCAGATTCGTGTTCCCTGCATTGGCAGACAGATTCTTATCCGCTGTACCACCAGGGACGTTCTAGACACTGTTTTCAGTGAATCAAGCAATGTATTCTCCTGTTGAGCCCTCCTACCTCCACCGCAGATCCTCCTTTTCCAAGAACACTGCCAAGGAAACAGAGGGGGACCCTCAGGAACAGGCACCCTCGGAGCACCTGTTATGGTCAACGCTGGGTGCCCAAGGCACGTCACACTCGAGTAGCCTACCATCCTGTACGTGGGTTGAATTGTTCCCCAAAAGGCCTGTTGAAGTCCTAAGCCCTGGTCCCTCAGAAAGTGACCTTATTTGGAAACTGGATCCTTACAGATGTAGTTAGTTAAGGTCCTACTGGAGTAAGGTGAATCCCCAAACCAATATGACTATTGTCCTGATAAGAAGGGAGGAATTTGGACACGGAGACACACAGAGGAAAGACAATGTGAAGATGCACGGGATAGACAGTCGAGTGGAAACAGAGGCAGGGACTGAGCGATGCCCCAGAAGACAAGGGAGGCCGGGGATCACCAGCAGACACCAGAAGCTCTAAGAGGCCACAAGAAAGGAGTCTCCTGGGACTTCCCTGGTGGTCTGTGCTGCCAGTGAAGGAGACACAGATTCAGTCCCTCAACAGGAAACTAAGATCCCCTATGCCACGCGCCCGAAAAAGAAAAAAGAAGAAAGGAATCTCCTGTACAGGTTTTGGAGGGAACACGGCCCTGATAACACCTTGATTTCAGACCTTTAGCTCCCAGAACTGTGAGACAATAAACTTATGTTGTTTTAAGTCATCCAGTTTCAGTTCAGTTCAGTTCAGTTCAGGTCACTCAGTTGTGTCCGACTCTTTGCAACCCCATGAATCGCAACACGCCAGGCCTCCCTGTCCATCACAAACTCCCGGAGTTCACTCAGACTCACGTCCATCGAGTCAGTGATGCCTTCCAGCCATCTCATCCTCTGTCATCCCCTTCTCCTCCTGCCCCCAATCCCTCCCAGCATCAGAGTCTTTTCCAATGGGTCAACTCTTCGCATGAGGTGGCCAAAGTACTGGAGTTTCAGCTTTAGCATCATTCCTTCCAAAGAAATCCCAGGGCTGATCTCCTACAGAATGGACTGGTTGGATCTCCTTGCAGTCCAAGGGACTCTCAAGAGTCTTCTCCAACACCACACTTCAAAAGCACCAATTCTTCAGCGCTCAGCCTTCTTCATAGTCCAACTCTCACATCCATACATGACCACTGGAAAAATCATAGCCTTGACTAGATGAACCTTTGTTGGCAAAGTAATGTCTCTGCTTTTGAATATGCTATCTAGGTTGGTCATAACTTTTCTTTCAAGGAGTAAGCGTCTTTTAATTTCATGGCTACAGTCACCATCTGCAGTGATTTTGGAGCCCCCAAAAATAAAGTCTGACACTGTTTCCACTGTTTCCCCAACTATTTCCCATGAAGTGATGGGACCAGATGCTATGATCTTCGTTTTCTGAATGTTGAGTTTTAAGCCAACTTTTTCGCTCTCCTCTTTCACTTTCATCAAGAGGCTTTTGAGTTCCTCTTCACTTTCTGCCATAAGGGTGGTGTCATCTGCATATCTGAGGTGATTGATATTTCTCCCAGCAATCTTGATTCCAGCTTGTGCTTCTTCCAGCCCAGCATTTCTCATGATGTACTCTGCATAGAAGTTCAATAAGCAGGGTGACAATATACAGCCTTGACGTACTCCTTTTCCTATTTGGAACCAGTCTGTTGTTCCATGTCCAGTTCTAACTGTTGCTTCCTGACCTGCATACAGGTTTCTCAAGAGGCAGGACAGGTGGTCTGGTATTCCCATCTCTTTCAGAATTTTCCACGGTTTATTGTCATCAGTTTAAGTCATCCAGTTTATGGTATTTTATTATGGCCGCCCTAAGAAACTAACACACAACACCATTCTCAGATTCATCCACCCACCAGGCTACTCATCTCCCACCCAAACATTCCGATCCTGCGACCACCGTCGCTATTTCTCCCACCTCCCAGACCCTGATAGCCACAGTCTGCCTTGTTTTGTGCGGTTTCGTTTTAGATTCCCCACATGAGATCACACTGAATTTGTCTTTCTCTGTCAGATTTATTTCATAGCTTAATGCCCTCAAGAGCTATCCAAGCTGACACAAACGGCAGTATTCCTTTTTTTCTCATGGCTGAATAATATTCATATAATATAACAATATAATAGCCATATAATAAATAATGGGGTTTATATTAAATAATAATAAATTTGGCTTTATAATATATAAATTTTATAATATATAAAATTAAATATATAATTTATAAATATATATAATATTAAAAATATATAAAATATATAATTTATAAATTTGGCATTATAATAAATAATGGCTCAGTGGTAAAGAATCCACCTGCCAAGCAGGAGATACGGGTTCAATTCCTGGGTCAGGAAAGTCCCCTGAAGAAGGAAATGGCAACCCACTCCAGTATGCTTGTCTGGGAAACTCCATGGACAGAAGAGCCTGGCAGGCTACAGTCCATGGGGTCACAAAAAGTTGGACGTGATTTAGAGATTAACAGCAGAACAGCATAATAAGTAATATTTATATAACACATATTTATATATATGTCCTGAATTTTCACCACACAGATTTTTCACCTCCTAGGTTAAATTTATCCTTAAGTATTTTGTTCTGTTTGATTCTATTGTATATTGGATTGTTTTAATTTCTCTTTCTTACAATTTGTTAAAAGAATTTTTATATGAAGCTTTTAAAACCCCTTCACATATGTTAAAGCTGGCATCTAGAATTTTTTATTCAGAGTTTAAATACTTGCAAAAGATATATATTAACATCAACATGTAATCGAATGATTCACCCCCTTACTGCCATCAAATCTTTGTTCAAATGTCACTTTTCCAGAGGGGCATTTCCTGGCTAGTGCGTCTAAAATTGCAACTTGCCCCCACATAATCCCTACTTTATTTTTATCTTTAGCATTTCTTTTTTTTTTCAGGTTTTTGAGGTGTAGTTAAGATACAAAAAATTGCACATATTTCATATATACATTTTGGTGAGTTTGTACGTAGACACAAGACCCATGATACCACTACTGTAATTAATATAATTAACATATCCATCACCTCCAAAAGATTTCTTGTGTCTCCTTGCTGTGTGTGTGTGTTAAAGACACTTAGCATCTTAGCATGAGATCTACCCTCTTAACAAGTTTTTAAGTGCACGACACCATATTGTTAACTATTGGCATTAGCTTGTATGGCAGATCTCTCAAATTCCTCCTCTAGCATTTCTCACTATCCAACATACTGTATAATTTACTTATTTGTCTGTTTCCTTCACTGGAACTGAAGCATCCTGAGGGCAGGGATTTCTGTTATTTTCACTGTTGTATCCACAGGGCCTAAAACAATGCCTAGAATGTACAGGCACTCGATAAATGTTAGTTGAATGTTGAATGAATTCACCACTCCCGCCCACCTCTCCATTCTTATCCTGTGAAGTCAGTGTCTCCATCCTGTTGTTTTATGCTGGTCGGTCGCAAAGAGTTGGACACGACTGAGCAACTGAACTGAACTGAACTGAGTCTATCGATGGCGAATGCTGTGGCTGGATGAGCCCTTGCTGTCCTTCAGCAATAACTGTCTGGAAACCTTTGGGGGGAAATGTACTATCTTCAGAACTGAAAACTACATGCCCCAGCTGGGACCACACAACATATTCATGGCAGCAGGGTGGAAAAGTCAGGCCTAGGGTTTTGCTTTTATTGAAATTAGGGTGTAGGCCTAGGGTTTCAAGGGCTCACTCTTTATTGGTGAATTTAAAACAAAAGGGCAAGAATTTAAAGTATGGGAAGAAAGGGCTTTCCTGGTGGCTCAGTGGTGAAGAGTTTGCCTGCCAGTGCAGGAAACATGCATTTGATCCCTGATCCTTGAAGATCCCAGGATCTTGGTGGGATCTACTGGATCCCATGCACCACAACTACTGAGCCTGTGCTCTAGAGCCCAGGAGCCTCAACTACTGAAGCCTGAGTGCCCTAGAGCCCTCACTCTACAACAAGAGAAGCCACCGCAATGAGAAGCCCATGTGCCACAACTAGAGAGCAGGCCCCGCCCCCGCCACAACTAAAGAAAAGCCCGCACAGCCACAAAGACCCAGCGCAGTCAAAATGAATTTAAAAGTTTTTTTAACTAAAAAAATAAAGTATGGGTAAAGAAAAAGCAATGATCCTAAAGGCCATTTATCAAGACCAGCCAAGATCTCTAAAATAAAGGAGCCATTGGTGGTGGGTGGAGAGGTGGCCTGGTTCTTCACCTAGTCCTGTGGCTGGTAACTGTGTTTATTCAAAATAGTCATCTTTTCTTTTTTTTCAAGATAGCAATCTTTGAAGTGGATGCCTCTCTCAAGAGGACGTCCTGACAATCAAAGAGTAAGTTAGGCACTTGTGTTACTGAACTAGGAATCAGACTCCTTTGCCCAACGTGCAGCAAGCCAAATGCTGAGACACCAAGAGATTTGCAGCATAGAAAGGGTTCATTCACAAGACAGCCAAGTGAGGAGAACAGATCTCAGATCTGCCTCCCTGAAGACAGGGGGCGTGGAATATTTAGAGAAGCAGGGCTGTCTGAGGTGTGGGCAAAAGTATTAGGAGGTAGGAAAAAGATGAGGTAATCTGTGTTCTGTGCAGACATGTCTGAGTTACATGCTTCTTCATGGAATGCATGTTCAGAAAATATTTATGTTAGCATGATCTGAGGATGGAGTTTTGGGCCCTCTGACATCAAAAGGTCATTCATCGGACACTTACATGGACCTAGTTTGAGGGTCAGGGTCCCCATGACCTGGGTTCCCCTTAGCCAGCTCAAACTGGACAAGAGCTGACTCCCAGTTCCTGAAAAACAACTTAAGCAATCATTACTATAGCAACCCATCTGTCATAGGTATTATCTATAGGAGGAAGAAAGGAGCCTTCTGATGTATTATCTAGGCTACGTGAAACCAAGAGGGTATGCAATTTTCAAAATAATTAAATCAAACTTAGTCAGTGAAGGCAGGTTATAGGTTATAGGACATTACTGATTAAACAAGTTTAAGGGATCTTATCTGATGACTGCCCTCAGTTTCACTTGCATTACAAAAAAAAGAGAACACTGTCAGGACTCATGTTACACCTCTCTATTCTCAGAACATGTTTTTTGCCGTTGTACTACCTCTTCACCAGAGAGGTGAAGATGCAGGTTTATGTGAAAGTCATTTCAGTATCCCTAATATGCAACAGGTAACAGATGCTTCTTTCCGTATATTAAAAGAAGGGGATTCCTGCGGTTCAGGCTCATACCTGCACACAACACTTCTCCATTCCCCCACTGACAGTACCCACCCAGGCTCCTGTGATGCCTGCCATCCAGCACCCCAACGCAACCCAGATCCTCCCCCCTCAAAAGAGGGCAGACCAACCATCTCTCATCCAAACATCGGTGCCCTTACAGGCACAGAAATCATGGCAAAGCCTAAGGAAAGGGGAGCAGCTTCCCCAGACAGTTTCAGAGGAAATCCCAGCTGGTATAAAATCTTTTTCCTCCCCGAAGACAATGGCAGTAGCAGTCCAAAAGACCTAGACAGACTTTAGTCTTCCTTCCCTCTCTACAGGTCCCACATCTGTGGATTCAGTTTGAGGCAGGAGGTAGATGGGGCCCTTCCCCAGGTAAATGACTGGAGATTTATTTCATCCAGTGGATTGAAACTGCAAGACGAGAACAGCAGGACAATTAAGGGAGGAGGCTGGGCCCTGCCCAGACCACATGTTTCTGATTCTCAAAGTCTGGAGACCTCCCTGACCACACATGTGCAGAAAGACTCCTGGAGGTCAAAGGGGAAGTGATGCCAACGGACGTTCTAACCACAGGCCTCTTCAGTAGAATCCATCTAGGCTAAAAGATGCATGTGCACACATGGAAGAATCCTGAGATATACCAAATATGGACTGAGAACCAGGCAAATCAAAATGATTGGTCAAAGGAAAACCAGAAGAAATGCCCCATATAAGTGATTCAAACTGCCATGAGGGCACGACTCAGGGACTCTCCATGAGTCGTGCCCATGTGTCTATCCACATATACTATATTCTTTTTCTCACTTAATAAATACTTTACTTGCTTCGCTACTTTCCATCTTTGTGGAAACTCTTTTCTGCAAAGTCAAAGGGCCAGGGCCCTTGTCACTGACGCTGGTCTTATGGTTAGGATCTGGTATTTTCACCACAGTGACCCAGCCTCAATCTCTGGCTGGTAACCCAAGCCCTACTCCAAGTTGGTACAGGCCGAGGTTGCCCGAGATCATATTGACCACAAATTGAAAATATTCAGAAAAAAATTCCAGGAGGTTCCAAAAAGCAAAACTTGAATTTGCCCTGCCCTAGCAACTATTTATATAGCTTTTAATGTTACATATATAATCATCTACATAGCATTTACATTGTATATACAGCTATTTACATAACATTTACATTGTATGAGATATTACAAGTAATCTAGAGATGATTTAAAGTATATGAGAAGATTGCATAGGTTATATGCAGATACTAGGCAATTTCATCCAAGAGACTTGAGAATTCAAGTTGGTAGGGGGTAAGGGGGAGGCTGTCCTGGAACCAATCCCCTGAGGATACCTAGGGAGGGTTATCTAAGAAAAAAGAAGCAGACCACTCCTCCTTGTGGTATGGATCTGTACACTTGAGCATTACTTTGGGTGGGGGCAGGGTGCAGTGCATATTAAAAAGCAGAGACATTACTTTGCCAACAAACGACCTTCTAGTCAAAGCTATGGTTTTTCCAGTAGTCATATATGGATGTGAGAGTTGGATCATAAAGAAAGCTGAGCACCGAAGAATTGATGCTTTGGAACTGTGGTATTGGAGAAGACTCCTGAGTGCCCCTTGGACTGCAAGGAGATCCAACCAGTCAGTCCTAAAGGAAATCAGTCCTGAATATTCATTGAAAGGACTGATGCTGAAGCTGAAGCTCCAATTCTTTGGCCACCTGATGTGAAGAGCCAACTCATTTGAAAAGACCCTGACGCTGGGAAAGATTGAGGGCAGGAGGAAAAAGGGGCGACAGAGGGTGAGATAGTTGGATGGCATCACCGACTCGATGGACATGAGTTTGAGCAAGCTCAGGGAGCAGGTGATGGACAGGGAAGCCTGGCATGCTGCAGTCCATGGGATCGCAAAGAGTCAGACACGACTGAGTGGCTGGACTGGACTGAACTGAACTGAACTGAAGGGGCAGTGCATACATAGAGAGTCTGGAGACAAACCCCTCAAAGTAGATACAAACACATCTGTGTCCAAAAGGAAGGCTAAGCGCGACTTTCTACCTCCCTTCCCACCCTAAATTTCATGAAATGACCAAAAAATAATTATTTAATTAAAAATAGGCTTCTTTCAGGACTTCCCTGGTGGACTAGTGGCTAGAACTCCACACTCTCAATGCAGGAGGCCCAAGTTCAGTCCTTGGTCAGGCAGCTAGATTCTTATACCACAACTAAGAGTTCGTATGCCACAACTTAAATAAAAGATCCCACATGTGTCGCAGTGAAAAAGGAAAAAAGAAGAATGAGTTTTTCTCTTTCCTTTTCCTGAGAACAAAGAGAATAAAGACATCAGTGAGCAGACCTGAACACTCCTACTTTTTTTACTTTCACTGAAAGGCACTCAGTCGTGTGTGACTCTTGGCAACCCCATGGACCATCCAGTCCTTGAAATTCTCCAGGCTCATACAGCCCATGGAATTCTCCAGGCCAGAATACTGGAATGGGTAGCCTTTCCCTTCTCCAGGGGAACTTCCCAACCTAGGGATCAAACCAGGGTCTCCTGCATTGCAGGCAGATTCTTTACCAACTGAGCTATCAGGGAAGCCGTTTTTACTTTAACTGCTCCTAACCCCATATGTCTATAACTCAGTTTGCTTTTCTGCCCCCTAATTCTGTAGGAGTTCCACTTCACACCTATTTTCCTTTGACTCTATGCTAAATACATCCTGTGTCCGGTGTTTACTCTTACAACACCCTTCCCCTTGTAGTTACGTATCAGAGCCACCAAACTGCCAGACTCAGTTACTGGGTTATTGGCACCAGCGCATGACTGTCTTTGGGACAATGCAACAGGAAGAAATCAAGATCCTAAACACCTCCTCATCAACTCCTGACCACAAGCCTCATCTTACAGAAGCCCCTAGGCTCCTCATGGGAAAGGGGGCACAGTTCTTTAGGCATGAGCCCACTGTGTGCCCCTCTCCACTGGCTGAGAATTGAAACCACCGTTCTATTTCCTCCAAACTCTGTCTCCATATTTTTTATTTGGCTTCTGTGAGTAAAGGAAGTCAAGATTTTGGCCAACAACAATTTCCACCCTAAATTTCATGAAAATGATCACACACACAAAAAAAAGAAAATTAAAATAGGCTTATTTCAGGACTGCCCTGGTGGTCCAGTGGCTAAAACTCAGCACTCTCAACACAAGAGGCCCGAGTTCAGTCCCTGGTCGGGGAACTAGATCCACATACCACAATAAGTTTGCATGCCGCAACTAAAAAAAGGAAAAGATCCCACATGCTGCATCTAAGACCTGACACAGTCACATAAATAAATATGTTTTAACATATAGACTTATTTCTGGGTGTGCCATTGTTTACCCGGTGTTATGGAAGTTTGATGTTCAGACATGAACAGGGCAGCAGTGGGGGGGGGGGGGGGGGGGCGGGGCAGGGACCCACTCAGTAACACAAATCCAAATGTAAGGTGCAAGAGCAAAGATACATCTACCAGCCTCTTATCTCTGAAGTCAGTTGAAATGATTACAACAAGAAAAATAAAAGCAGATGTGTAAATCCCATTGTGGATGAAAATAGAAAGTACTAACCCCAAATAACTGGAGAAGGCAATGGCACCCCACTCCAGTACTCTTGCCTGGAGAATCCCATGGACGGAGGAGCCTGGTAGGCTGCAGTCCATGGGGTCCCTGAGAGTCAGACACGACTGAGCGACTTCACTTTCTTGCCTTGGAGAAGGAAATGGCAACCCACTCCAGTGTTCTTGCCTGGAGAATCCCAGGGATGACGGAGCCTGGTGGGCTGCCGTCTACAGGGTCGCACAGAGTCAGACACGACTGAAGCGACTTAGCAGCAGCAGCCCCAAATAACACTTTCTATGACAAACTTCTGCCAAGCCCAGTGAACCTGGAACCATATTGAGGGAAGACGCTGACAGTATCCCTTAATCACGGGCAGACCTGGCAGAGGACAGCTTCTCTGAAGTGCATGATATATTCAGAGGAGCATAATCAAGGGCACTTTATTTATAACTAGATCCACCTTGTGTATAATGACTGCTCCTGAATAAAAGAACTGAACGCCTAGAAAAGAAAAACATAATTGAAGACAGTGTTTCTTAAAAAATAAAGAAAATGTGAATCTTGCTGGAAGGAGGGGGAAACAGGGAGTTGTTTAAGGGTTACAGTTTTGCAAGATAAGAAGGTGCTGGAGATGGGCTATACAACATGAATATACTTCACACCATTGGACTATACACTTAAAAATTATTTAGATGGTGTCCACTGAAAAAAAAGTGCAACCTAAAATTAGAGCATTATGTTTTATTTAGTGTACTTGCTGAGTATCTAGGCCTGTAAGTCAGCCTCTCAGATAGCTCTGAGGGGCTGTTCCAAAGAGGTAAGGAATGAGCCAGGATACACAGGAATGTTTGCAAAAAAAAAAAAACAGAACAACAAAAAATTATTGTTAATTAGAGAAAACCAGACATCTCAAGTTAATGAATTTAGTACTTTTTTATGAATAGGAAGATGGAAGAGTCTGGACTCATTGAAATAATTTCTTTGATATGCACCTTAACTCTCTAGGACCAGTGTCCTGCTCTTGCTCATCCAGAATCCAGCCTGGGCGCTCTGTTGGGGATAGCTGCAAGGACTGAAGGCTTGGTGGCAGGCACCTATTTGTCTGCATCCAGGGTTCCCTTGAGGCTCACCATTGAGCCGAGGCTTCTGTAATGGCTGAAGGTTTGATGGCCGCAGCATCCTTTGCTGATTTGGCAGGTGGCATTCTTTGTCCCCTTGGTAAATTCTGTGTTACAGGTATTTTGCCATAATTTAAAATTTAAATTAAAAACTTGGACTTCGCTGGTGGTCCAGTGGTTAAGAATCCATCTGCCAATGCAGGGTACACGGATTGGATCCCTGGCTGGAGAAGATCCCGCATGCCTCAGAGCAAGTAAGCCTGGGCACCCCAACTATTGGGCCTGAGATCTACAGCCTGTGCTCTGCAACAAGAGAAGCCACCTAGTGAGAAGTCCGCGTACTTCGGCTAGAGAGTAGCCCCTGCTTACCGCAACTGAAGAAAGACCACACACAGCAATGAAGACCCAGCACAGCCAAAAATAAAATACTAAATAAATAACATCTAAAACTTGAAGTTATAGATTGAAAGGAAAAACTGATTCAAAATGATCAATGCTGAGACTGGCCTAGTAAAATTCCTTACCTTCAAAAATGAAGAATCACTGGGCATTCAACATACCCACTGAGGTAAGAAAACAGAAATACACACACACAAATATGGGCTTTCCTGGTGGCTTAGATGGTAAAGAATCTGCCTGCAATGTGGGAGACCTGGGTTTGATTCCTGGGTTGGGAAGATCCCCTGGAGAAGGAAATGGCAGCCCACTCCAGTATTCTTGCCTGGAAAAATGAGGAGCCTGACAGGCTACAGTCCATGGGGTCGCAAAGAGTCGGACATGACTGAGCAACTAACGCTTTCACTTTTCACACACACACACACAGTCTCCTTCCAGACTTCAACAACAAAAGACAGTGGAGAAATCCCTTCAAAGTCCTCCAGGAGAAGAAAAGTGAGATCTGAGCATTTTGTACTTCATCAAACCATTTTACCTGGCTAAAGGCCACAGACAAATATTCTAGCATGCAAGAATTCAGGGAATTTCAATCCTGTGAACGCCTTCCAAAAAAGCATCAGGCAATAAATTCTAGCCAACTGAGAGATTAAATGGAAAAAACTAGATAAAAGGATTGGTTGTGAGTGTTGAATCCACTGTAATGCAAGACAAAAGCTAAAACTGCTTCAGGAACCCACTCTAGTATTCTTGCCTAGAGAATCTCATGGACAGAGGAGCCTGGTGGGTTATAGTCCGTGGGGCCGCAAAGAGTTGGACATGACTTAGCAACTAAGCTACAAATGTTAAAAACCATGAGAATGTAATGAAAGATCAGAATAGGAATGATAGAGATAGAAGAGAGAGCAGAGTAAATATGAGTAGGCAGATATACAACTTCTATAGTTGGAGTATCAAAAATTATTTTTAAATCAAAGAATAAATACATAAAGGAAATTAGTAAGAAAATTAATAATAATAGTATGACTCATGAAAATCAGTTGGTGAAGAGGAAGAGAGAAAAGAGAAAATACACTTTTTTAAATAGTTGTTCTGTCGCTAAGTTGTGTCTGATTCTGCAACCCCATGGACTGCAGCACGCCACACTCCCCTGTCCTTCACCATCTCCCAGAGTTTGCTCAGATTCACATTCACTGAGTCAGTGATGTGACACCTTCTAACCTGGGGGGCTCATCTCCTGGTGTCATATCTTTTTGCCTTTTCGTACAGTTCATGGAGTTCTCACGGTAAGAATGCTGGAGTGCTTTTCCATTCCCTCCTCCAGTGGACACGTTTTGTCAGAACCCTTCACTATGACCCGTCCATCTTGAGTGGCCCTGCACAGCATGGCTCAGAGCTTTATTGCGTTACACAGGCCCCTGCACCACAACAAGGCTGTGATCCATGCAGGGGTTTTTTAAACTGATGTTTAGTTAATTTGCAATATTGTGTTAGTTGCAGGTGTACAGCAAAGTGATTCAATTATACATATATATTCAGATTATTTATTCTCCATTATCGATTATCACAAGATATTGAATATAATTCCCTGTGCCATAGAATAAATTCTTAATGCTTATCTATTTTATGTATAGTAGTGTATGTACTAGTGTATATCTGTTAATCCCATATCCTCGTTTACCCCTTCCCTCCTGCCCTTTTCCCTTGGTAACCATAAGTTTGTTTTCTATGTCTGTGAGCCTGTTTCTGTTTTGTATATGGATTCATTAGTATTATTTTTTTGGATTCCACATAAAAGTGATATCATATACAGTAAGTCCCCTACATGAAAACAAGTTCTGTTCCAATTTGTTCATAAATCCAATTAAGTTAGCCTAGGTACTCAACTTGGAGAAGGCAATGGCACCCCATCCAGGATTTTCCAGCCTGGAAAATCCCATGGATGGAGGAGCCTGGTGGGCTGCAGTCCATGGGGTCGCTAAGAGTCAGACACGACTGAGCGACTTCCCTTTCTCTTTTCACTTTCATGCATTGGAGAAGGAATTGGCAACCCACTCCAGTGTTCTTGCCTGGAGAATCCCAGGGATGGGGGAGCCTGGTGGGCTGCCATCTATGGGGTCACACAGAGTTGGACACGACTGAAGTGACTTAGCAGTAGCAGCAGATACTCAACTAACACAACTAGCTATATACTACTGTACTGTAATGGGTTTATAATACTTTTCACACAAATAATAAAAAACACAAAAAACATTTTTAATCTTACAGTACAGTACCTTGAAAAGTACAGTCGTACAGTACAATAGCTGGCATACAGAGACGGGCATCAACTGAACAGGTAAGAAGAGTTACTGATTGAAGGAGGGAGAGAAGGTGGGAGATGGTAGAGTGGAATGATCATCAGCCATAGGGGACAGAGGGCAATCTGCAATTTAACTCACGCTTTACGTGATTGGACATGTGATGCACATTCTAATCTTTGAAAGTTTGCAATTTGAAGGTTCATATGTACTTACTGTACTACTTTTTCTCTGACTTACTTGGTATGACATACTCTAGGTCCATCTATGTTGCTGCTATTTTATTCTTTTTATGACTAATATTCCATTCTATATACATATAAACCAGAAAGTATACTATATGAATGATTGCTAGTAGAGGGAGTCAACTCTAAATAATAAAGCACTGAGTATATTATTTGAAGCTATGGTTATAAAGATAATCAAAAGGACAATAAACAAACTATAAATCTTTTCTATTACCAGAAGAGATACACATAAAAGAGGAAAAAGAAGCACAAATAATATAGCAAAACATGATAATAAAAATTGTTAAAACAAGAAGACAGTATTAAGAAGATAAAACTAGTACCTAACACACCTTTCATATGAATAAATAAAATAACACAAATTTATGGACTGAAAGCAAAAGATTCTCAGATTGGATCACAAAGCAAAACCAAGCTATAAATGATGGATCAATAGATATACCAATGACAGAGTAATTGCTTCATATTGTCTTTCTTCCAACTTGCTTGCACTCCTGCCTTCCTTCCCAGTAATTCAGCACAAAAGCCCATAGATAGAACCCAGCAAGATAGACATCTGCATGGGCTGGGGATGGGGATTGCTGGAAAGCTGAACAAGATTTTGGAAGTGGAGTGAGATGAGCGTGTCTGCCCAAGGGACAAGTGTGGAGGAGGAAGTAGTGGCCCAGATGGGGTGTCAGAGCCCAAGGAGGGTAAGGAGGGACCTCCCTGCTGCAGGGCGACTGAGCCTGTATTCTGTGGAGCCAAACTGGAGTTGGAGGTAACACTGACAAATTATATATATATATATATATACACACACACACATAGGCTTCCCTGGTGGCTTAGTGGTAAAGAATCTGTCTGCCAATGTAGGAGACACAGATTTGATCCCTGAGTTGGAAAGATCCCCTGGAGAAGAGCATGGCAACCCACTCTAATATTCTTGCCTGGGAAATCCCATGGACAGAGGAGCCTGATGGGCTACAGTCCATGGGGTCACAAATAGTCAGATACAACCACCACCAACAACAGCAGCAAAATACATACACATATATGTGTGTGTGTGTGTGTACATGTGTGTATATACACATATACATCTAGCTGTAAAATATGTATTGTGTGTTATTTGTCTGCATGAACATACATCCATACATCCATAAGTACACAGATGCATACATACAAACATGCACACATCCTCTACCTTTAACCAATGGGAAGGCCTGGAAGCAGCAACATCCTAGGAACAATGAGAGTACCTACAGTCTGTATCTTTGTTTCTAAGTCATTAAGAGGACAAAAGTCCTTGAAGAAATGGCTGATACCAGGGCTGGGGTAGAGAGAGTACACGATGAGCCGAAATGCATTGCTGTGCCAGAAACTAAAAAAGCGCTCAAAGAATGATGGAGACGTGTCAGAAGAATACACAGGCTAACCAAAAGGGCGGCTTAATCCCCTTACTGTCAAACTGTCTCAGACTAACCAAGTTTAATGCAAAAGAAAAGCACTATAAAGGATTATAATTATAATAATCATCATAATAATAACAAATAATTATAGCAACAGGATTATCATTCATTGGCTAAATAGAAAATCATGACTCCATAGCGATATAAATAAATGAATAAATAAATGAGGAAGTAAGAAACTCAGCTATTTTCCTTCCAGCAGAATAGCAGCTAATGACCAGAGAAAGAATGATTGAACTAGAAAATCACTATTTGGCAACCGTTACAGGAATAAAGAACTCAGCCAAGAAACATCAATGAATGTGAAAACTAATTGGTAAAAGTTTGATGAGGAATATGATATTTACATAGCCTCGAAGTAACTTGTCACAAAATATTTATTCATTACAAAGAGGAAAAAGAGTAAATCCCCAACCGAGAAATCTGATGGACACCACATTAATCAGTGATCAAAGTTAACATCACAAAAGTGGGCCAACTTGAATTTTGTCCCACCTGATAGAATGTGAATATGAAGAGTATAGTGTCACTTCTTGATATTCCTGACAAAAAAAAAAAAAAGAAACTTAATCTGATTACAAGGAACATTCTGCACAACTGGTCTGTAATCCTCAAAAGTGAAAATGCCATAAAAATCAAGGAAAGACTGAGGAACTATGACAACTAAATGATCTGCAGAATCTTGGACTGGATCCCTTTGTCATAGAGGACATTACTGGGACAACCAGCAACATTTAAATAGGTCCTATGCTACTCACAGATACAGAGAACAAACTGGTAGTTACCAGTGGTGGGGGGAGCAATATTGGGGTTGGGTAGTGGGAGGTATAAACTATTGTGTGTAAGATAGCTGACATTTCATAATAACTGCAAATGGAAAGTAACCTTCAAGATTGTATGAAAGTGTTTAAAAATTAAAACAAATCAATGAAATAAAATAAATGAGACCTGTGGTTTAGATGGTAATAAGATATTAATAATACATCAAATGTTCATTTTCTAGGGACCCCTCCTAGGCTGTTGGTGGGAATGAAAATTGGTATCACCACTATGCAGAACAGTGTGGAGGTTCCTTAAAAAACTGAAAATAGAGCTACCATATGATCCAACAATCCCACTCCTGGGCATATATTCAGAGAAAAACATACTTTGAAAAGATACATGCATCCCGGTGTTCACTGTAGCACGATTTACAATCGCCAAGACAAGAAAGCAACCTAAATGTCCACTGACAGATGAATGGATAAAGATGTGGTATGTATATACAGTGGAATGCTACTAAGCCATAAAAAAGAACAAAACAATGCCAATTGCAGCAACATGGATGGACCTAGAGATTATCACACTAAGTGAAGTGTCGGACAAAAACAAATATCATATGTATCACTTGTACATGTAATCTTAAAAATTATCCAAATAAATTTACTTACAAAACAGAAATAGACTCACAGACTTAGAAAATAAACTTATGGTTACCAAAGAGGAAAGGTAGGAGAAGGCATAAATTAGGAAGTTGAAATTAACATATATGCACTGCTGCTGCTGCTGCTAAGTCACATCAGTCGTGTCTGACTCTGTGCGACCCCATAGACGGCAGCCCCCAGGCTCCCCCGTCCCTGGGACTCTCCAGGCAAGAACACTGGAGTGGGTTGCCATTTCCTTCTCCAATGCATGAAAGTGAAAAGTGAAAGTGAAGTTGCTCAGTCGTGTCTGACTCTTAGCGACCCCATGGACTGCAGTTTACCAGGCTCCTCCATCCATGGGATTTTCCAGGCAAGAGTACTGGAGTGGGGTGCCATTGCCTTCTCCAAACATATATGCACTACTTTATATAAAATGGGTAATCAATAAGAACCTACTGTATAGCACAGGATACTCTACTAAATACTTTGTAATAAGCTATAGGGGAAAAGAATCTGAAAAAGAATAGATATATATATCTGTATATCTAAATAAAGTTGCTGTACAACTGAAAATAATATGACATTGTAAATCAACTATACTGCAATATAAAATTTAAAAAAATTAATGTTAATTTTCTGATTTTAATGGTTGTATTGAGGTTATGATGAGGATGTCCTTGTTTGTCAAATTACACAAAATTCAATAGAAAAGAAAAGAAGTAACTCAGAAATTTGTTGTTCTTCAGTCACTCAGTCGTGTCCAACTCTTTGCAACCCCGGATTGCGGCACACCAGGCTTCTCTGTCCTTCACTAACTCCCAGAGCTTGCTCAAATTCACGTCCATTGAATTGGTGATGCCATCCAACCATCTCATCCTCTGTCGCCCTTTTCTCCTCCTGCCCTCAATCTTCCCTAGCATCAGGGTCTTTTCCAATGAATCGGCTCTTCACATCAGGTGGCCAAAGTATTGGAGCTTCAGCTTCAGCATCAGTCCTTTCAATGAATATTCAGGTCTGATTTCCTTTAGGACTGACTGGTTGGATCTCCTTGCAGTCCAAGGGGCGCTCAGGAGTCTTCTCCAATACCACAGTTCAAAAGCATCAATTCTTCGGTGCTCAGCCTTCTTAATAGTGCAACTCTCATATCTGTACGTGACTACTAGAAAAACCATAGCTTTGACTATATGGACATCTGTTGACAAAGTGATGTCTCTGCTTTTTAATATGCTATCTAGGTTTGTCATAGCTTTTCTTCCAAGGAGCAAGCATCTTTTAATTTCAGGGCTGCAGTCACTGTCTGCAGTGATTTTGGAACCCAAGAAAACAGTCTCTCACTGTTTCCACTGTTTTCCTATTTGCCATGAAGTGATGAGACTGGATGCCATGATCTTAGTTTTTTGATATTGAGTTTTAAGCCAGCTTTTTCACTCTCCTCTTTCACCTTCATCATGTGGCTCTTTAGTTTCTCCTCACTTTCTGCCATTAGGGTGGTGTCACCTGCATATCTAAGGTTATTGGTATTTCTCCTGGCAATCTTAATTCCAGCTTGTGATTCATTCAGCCTGGCATTTCACAAGATGTACGCTGTATATAGGTTAAATAAGCAGGGCGACAATATACAGGCTTGATGTATTCCTTTCCCAATTTTGAGCCAGTCCATTTTTCCATGTCCAATTCTAACTGTTGCTTCTTGACTTGCATACAGGTTTCTCAGGAGGCAGCTATGGTGGTCTGGTATTCCCATCTCTTTAAGAATTTTCCATTCATAGAAAAAAAAAAAGAATTTTCCACAGTTTGTAGTGCTCCACACAGTCAAAGGCTTTAGTGTAGTCAATGAAACATAAGTAGATGTTTTCCTGGAATTCCCTTGCTTTTTCTATGATCCAACAGATGTTGGCAATTTGATCTCTGGTTCCTCTGCCTTTTCTAAATCGAACTTGTACATTTGAGAGTTCTTGGCTCATGTACTGTTGAAGCCTAACTTGAAGGATTTTGAGCAATTTTGAAATATTGAAAGTCAAAGGATGGGCAAAAGCACATAAGAAAATTTTTCAAAGCAAAATATTGATCTTAATATCAGATAACATTTATATCAATACAAAGACATTAAATGAGAAAATTATTTATATGAATAAAGTTTATAATTCACAAAAAAAAAATCTCACAGACACAAATGTTTCTGCACCTTCTAAAAGAGCACCAAAACTTGAGGACAAGCAAAACTAGTGAGATTGGAAAGGCTCTAATTACCTGTCTCAGTCCTCAAAAGTCTAGTAGAGCAGGAAAATACGGCTATGGAGTATCTAAGTAACCTAAATAAGAAGATAGAGCTAATTTATTAGTCTTGGAAAGAGCATATTTCTTCATTTCAAAACCTCAAAAAAATGCATCAAAAAGTATATCATGATAAATAACCACAACAATAATTATGACTAGCATTTCTATAAACCTTAAAAATGTGTCTGGCCCTGTTCTAAGCACTTTACAGATTTCAATTTCTTTAGTCCTCATAACAATTCTATGATGAAACTCGAAGCAGAGACGTTAAATAAGGTCATGCAGCTAGTACATGGTGAACTGGGGTTTGAACTGAGTCAGTCTGGCTCCAAGTCCACATTCTTAGCCAACACCTTAATAAACTCTAAAATGTGGAAGCAATGCAAATGGACATTCTCTCATCATAAGACTGTAAAACTAGAAATTAAGAATAGAGCTAGATAATCCCCCTTAAAAAATTTTTATCCAAGTGGGAATTTATAACCTTCTTAAACAGCTATTGATTTAAAAGGGAAAATAAAAGCAGAACTACTTAGTATCTAAAATGCAACAGTAATAAAATACTACATAGCTGAGATATTGCTAAAACAATATTCTTAGGAAATTTCAAAACCTTAAATATTAACATTCATTAAAGAAAAGATCAAAATACATTACTTGAGCAACCAACTCAAAAAAATTAAAGAACAAACTGAATTTAACGACAGTATATAGAAGAAATTAGTAAAATCAGAAATTAATTAAATGGGACTTCTCTGGTGGTCCAGTGGCTAAGACTCTGCACTCCTAATGCAGGGGGCCCAGGTTCAACCTCTGGTCATGAAAATAGACCCACATCCTAATCCCACATGCTGCAACTAAAGATCCTACATGCCGCCACTAAGACCAACCAAACAACCAAATAAATAAATGAACAAAATAAATATTTATAAAGAAACAAAATCTTTTTTTAAAATTAATTAATTAAATGGAAAAAAGTTATAAAACCTAAACTTAAAAAAAATCCAAGAGCTGATTATTTAGGGGAAAATAGATATACCATTCAGAGAAGGCAATGGCACCCAACTCCAGTACTCTTGCCTGGAAAATCCCATGGACGGAGGAGCCTGGTAGGCTGCAGTCCATGGGGTCGCTAAGAGTCAGACACGACTGAGCGACTTCACTTTCACTTTTCACTTTCATGCATTGAAGAAGGAAATGGCAACCCACTCCAGTGTTCTTGCCTGGAGAATCCCAGGGACGGGGGAGCCTGGTGGGCTGCCGTCTATGGGGTCGCACAGAGTCGGACATGACTGAAGCGACTTAGCAGCAGCAGCTGCAG
Source organism: Bubalus kerabau (assembly GCF_029407905.1). Taxonomy (NCBI): domain Eukaryota; kingdom Metazoa; phylum Chordata; class Mammalia; order Artiodactyla; family Bovidae; genus Bubalus; species Bubalus kerabau. The sequence goes on along the minus strand of NC_073624.1, from coordinate 97,002,827 downwards.
CAGAACATTGATTTAAAAACCCAAAAGAGTGCCCATGAAGGGAGTGGGGAGAAAAAGAAAATACAGACCAAATTCTCTTACTTTCAAACACTGAAAATCCTAAGTGAGGTATTACCAACAGAATCTAGCTGAAAGTAGAGTCCACTCTTGTTGTTTAGTCACTCAGTCGTGTCCGACTCTTTGTGACCCCATGGACTATAGCCCCCCAGGCTCCTCTGTCCATGGGATTTTCCAGGCAAGGATACTGGAGTGAGTTGCCATTGCCTTCTCTAAGGGATCTTCCCTACCCAGGGATGGAACCCACACCTCTTGTGTCTCCTGCATTGGCAGGTAGAATTTTTACCACTGAGACACCAGGGAAGCCCAAGTTGAATTCATACCAGGGGCAAAAAAAAAAAAAAATGTTTCAGGGACTTCCCTGGTGGTTCAGTAGCTAAGACCCTGCACTCTAAAAGCCAGGGGCCCAGGTTCAATCTGTGGTCAGGAAACTAGATACCACATACTGCAACTGAGACTGGCACAGCCAAATAAATAAAAATAATGAATATTAAAAAGAATGGTTTAATAATAGGAAATGTACGAATGTAATCATATAAACCAGAGATCAATAAAGGAAAGTGTATGGCTATATCCCAAGAATTCTACACTGGAATTTGACAAAAATTCAACATTCATGCTTTTTAATGATGATATTATCATTTAAATGATAATACCAGTAATAAAATCACGTTCAAAAATTTTGCCACAAAAATTTCTACTTAGAAAACAATCATGGAAGAACTATTCAAATAATTCAATCTAAGAAGATGAGTTAAGAGATATAGCAAATGAAAAACCATTAAATAATTGTTTAAAGGACTAAGGAAAATTCAAAAAGAGTCTCATAGAACTAAATTTATAATATCATAGAACTAAAATTCAAGACAATATCAACATGGTGAAGTGTGGGGAGAGAGAAAAGGGAGAGAGCAGCATGAAATATTTGTCTGATTAGACAGAAAAGATAGATTTTCAGCAGGCTTCCCCAGTGGCTCAGCAGTAAAGAATCCACCTGCAATGCAGGACCCCCAAGAGATGCAGGTTCAACCCCTGGGTCAGGAAGATCCCCTGGAGGAGGGCATGGCAACTCACTCCAGTATTCTTGCCTGGAGAATCCCATGGACAAAGGAGCCTGGCAGGCTACAGTCCATGGGGTCGCAGAGACTCAGACAGGACTTAGCACGCATGCACACATAGATCTTGAGCACCTCATTCTTCTTGTCACTGTTTCAGCAACTTCCCCACTTTCTTTCTCCCCTGGTGTTGAAGGTAGAGCTCAAAGTTGGGACAGAAAAGTGGAGGAAGTGAGTGCTGAATTGGACGTAGTATTGAACCACTAATGCCCCAGGCCAGAAAAGTGAAGTCGCTCAGTTGTCTCTGACTCTTTTCAACCCCATGGACTGTAGCCTGCCAGGCTCTTCCATCGATGGGATGTTCCAGGCAAGGATACTGGAGTGGGTTGCCATTTTCTTCTCCAGGGGATCTTCCTGGCCCAGGGATCGAACCCAGTCTCCCGCACTGCAAGCAGACTCTTTACCATCTGAGGCCAGAAACCACCACCCTAATAACAGACACACACACACACACACACGTACTCAAAAGAATAGGCTCTCTGCCTCCCAAAATTCTTATCAAAACAAAAGCTTGAGATTTGCTTACAAGCCATCATCCTGTCTGCCAAAGAGCATGACAGGAGATGTGATCCTCAACATCTCCAAGTCAGAATGGCCCTAGACACTGGCTTTAAAAATGTGAATTCCTGGCTGCATCCCAGACTTATTACATGCAAATGAAGGGGAAGTTTCCCAGTGGACCCTGTGTGCACTGAAGTTCAAGGCTAACCAGCCTAATGCTGCTATCCTTCTAGAAATGGCAATCTCCAATAAGCCACTACCCCTGACCCAAGAGGGTGTCAGAGCCTGAAAAACAGGAACCCTAGAGATCCTTGGAGATCCCTCAGGACACTTCCTCTCCCTGCTGGAGAGGAGAACGAGGCCTAGAGAGGGGGAGTGGCTGGCCAAGGGCCATACAATGAAGTCACGGCAGATTGACCCGTGGACTTGGGTGTCCCGACTAAGAGCTAATTTTCAAAAACAAAATAGGCTTTTCCAAGTTTATAAGATTCACTCCAGTTACATCAGCTGACACTGGCAGGAAAGATGATCAGGAAAGCATCTCAGCAGGCCCTGTAGAGTGCTGTGCTGGGACCAACTGGGGTGGGCTGTGAGCCCCTCCAGCTGCTCCGGCGATACTCGGAGTGCCGAGACATCAGCCCCAGGATGCGTATGTCAACCTCCCTCTGTCTCATTGGCATCTCTCTGCCTCCCTCTTCCTCCTCTGCAACTACCACTTTTACAGAGTTTTCATTCTATCCACCTCACATTCAGAATTCACTAAGAAGGATCTCGTTGACTTGGCTAGAGACCATCCTGTATGGAGCACCAGAAGTGGACACGTCTCTCACCCAGGTATCCTCAGAAGCCGTTGGTCTTCCTTATGTCCAGGCAGGTGTTAGCTCTCTCTGGATAAGACCCAGGCTTCCTCACCAAATATGAGTGGCCAGAGGAACAGGGTCATCTGATGCAGTCGGGAACTTGTGCGTTAAGAACCACTGTGACCTCTTTTCTCAGAAGGAAGCTGCAGGCCTGGCACCTGGACTTCACTTCGGTCCATTGTTCCCCTGCCTGTGAGCCCTTAGGCACACAGGACAAAGCTCCAGCTAGAAGGGACAGGTGGCAGAGGGTGGAGGCTTCTCTGGAGCCTTGGGGTAGGATTGCCAAGCTTGGCCAACAAATTACACAACACCCAGTTAAATGTGAATTGAAGAAAAATGATAAGCAACTTTTTAGTATGAGCTGGTCCTCCCATGCAATATTTGAATATATACTTACACTAAAAAAATTATTCACTGCCTATCTGAAATTTAACTGAGCAACTTGCATTTTATCTGGCAATCCTATCTAGGAGAGCAGGAATCCCAGAAGTTTTGCTCACTGTTGAAGCTCAAGTACCTATCACATACAATTCTTGTTGGAATATTCAATTATTGAAGAAGACCTCTCAGAGGTCCCTCCCTCCCCACTAACAGCAAACATATCCTCCAGGGGCCAACTTTGAACAGACAAATTGACTCATTCAATTTATCAAACTGGAGCACTTAGCAAGTGTCAGGATCAGTGCTAAATAAATTGAGATACAGAAATAAACTATGTCTCCTGTCCTCAAAATGATAATTGACCAGTGGGAGCAATCGATCAAAGCAGAGAATTACAATCAAGTGTGATAAATGCTAGACAACAAAAGCCATTGAGCCAGGGCCGGGCAATTTTGCTCACCACCGTATTGCCAAAACTTTTAACACAACAGCCACTCAAGAAATAGTACTGGAATGGAATCACAAAAAGACAAAGATGTGAACTTTATCATGGGGACCACAGAGGCGTGGCGATTAACCGAGGGAATCGTCATGGTGAGAAGGTGGGGTTCACTCGAGGGAGGAGGTATCATTAATGTGGATTATGGTATAGGAACACAGCTGGCAGAGAAAGAAGGAAGAGCATTCCTGACAGAGGGACAGCTTGAACAAGAACACTCCAGTGAGCGAGGAATAATTCAAAGGGCCAAGAGATAAAGTCAGAAAGGTGGAGCACCTTGAACACATGCCCAGCGCGTTTGGACTTTACCCTATGGATGGTGGATGGTCATTAGACACTTTTGAGTAGGGAAGAGGGCTTAATCAATCCTCCAGCATTAGCACCAGAGTGGAGACAGACTGGACGCCAGAAGGGCAGTGAGGAACAGTGAGAATTAGCCTAAGCTGGAGATGATGGAGGCCCGAACCTGCCAATGATGAAGTGTGTTAGGAAACAAGCCCACAGGGCTACAAACGTGTGCTGGAGAACACGGTGAACACCCTCCTCTGTCCCTGGCCTGTTCCCAAGTGCCCTCTAAGAGGGGAGGTGGCCCATCAGCAGGGGAAACTGGGGAGGAACGGGAGGTGGGAGGCAGCCCAAGACAAACTGCCTTCACTTCACAGCCTCGCTTAAGGAGAGAGCAGCGCCCAAGCCATTGCAGGGGGACTGCTAGCCCCCTGGGCTCTTCCCTCCTGCAGCCACAGAGACGAGAAGGCCCTGGCTGACACAGCTCACAGCTCTCTGTGGTCCACAGGTTCACCTTACACTCTGTGGGACCCCCACATGCCCAGCAAGCCATGCTTCCTGCTGAGGACAGGAAGTTCAGTCACAGGGACAGCAGCCCTCAGCTTCCTGGACATGATCCAAAAACAGGCTCCAGAGGGATCATCAAATCCTCCAGCCAGAGGAGGGCACAGGAGGTCAACCGGTTCAGTCCCAGGCCCAGGAACAGGCCTCAGGCCCTAGGCGCATCCCCCACCACCTCTCCAGATGCTTCTCTGGGCGTCCTGCTATTCTATCTTGTCTGCTTCTAGAACTACCAGCCCCTGTATGTATAAGACATAGGGTCTAGAGTGAGACGAACATAGGTTCAAATTCACCCAGATGTGTGACCTTGTGTAAGTTGCCTCACCTCCATGAATGTGTTTTTTTGTTTGATAAATAGCATATATTTTAACAACCATCATGATTTAAATAAAAGATCCCATATACACACACTCAAGACAATGTCTGCATATAGCTGGAATCCCTATAAAAGCCTGGCCCTGGGACTTCCCTGGAGGTCCAGAGGTTAAAAATTTGCCTTCCAATGCGAGGGATGTAGGTCCAATGCCTGGTGGGGGAACTAAGATCCCATATGCCATGGGGCAAATTAGACCTGTGCACCGCAACCGGAGAGCCCATGTGCCACAGCTGTAGAGTCCACATACCACAACTGGAGAATCCACACGGCGCAACAGAAGATCCCGCATGCAACTAAGATCCTGCAACTAAGACCCAGTGCAGCAAAAAAAAAAAAAAATCCTGGCCCTTCCTTTCCTGAATGCCTGGGGAGTGTTCATTTGTAGCCCCAGAGGATAGCCTAACCCTTTCTTTATTCATTCACTCTGCTCGTCTAATCTGTCCCTACTCTCCTGGGGAGATAGATATTAATTTAATGATCGCTTAAACAAAAATAAAATTCTACCAGTAATAAGTACCGTGAAGGAGGGAAACTCACACCCTGGTAGTTACTGTGAACATGTTTTTTTGTTTGATAAATAGCATGTATTTTAACAACCATCATGATTTAAATAAAAGATCCCATATACACAAAATCAAGACAAGGTCTGGCATATAGGGAGCCTGGGGCTGGCTCCCTTGGCACATTCCAGGCCAGGGGGAGTGCTGGCACCTTGCTTTCCTGTTAACTGGTTTCCCAGAAGTTCCAGTTCCCCAAAACAAATGTATTCAGAATAGGGAAATGGGGAGGGGAAACCTGGTTTGTTCCCAGGTCCAATGCTGAACCAGGTTCCCAGAGCCAATCCCTGACCTCAAATAAATAAGGCCCCTGCCAGGCAGCAGCCTCCTCAGCAGCACCAAGCAGCCTGCCCAGGGAAAACGGATGCTGCTACAGCCCCACCATGAAATTCCTCTGCGTCCTGCTTCTGGCCAACTTGGCCGCCACCTCTCTCGCCATCCTTAACGGTGAGTCTGGCTTCCGTCAACCTCCCCCTGGCCCCTGGGGTCATTGAGCCATGGCTGGAGAGACCTCAGTGCTCCAAAGGCCTTTCCTTAATCCTTGTGATGTGTTGTGTGAAGAGGTCAGGAGATGCGATCAGAACCAAACATTCACACCTGGATAAACTTAGGGACAGAGGCAGGGGGCTAGGACACATGACCCCAGGAATCCCGCACCCTAGAAAACCTGCGGCTGGGGCCAGAGGGCCAAACGGAACCCAAATCAGGGCAGACTACGGGTCAACAGAGATTCAGATTAGATTCCAGGTTCAGATGATGCTGGAAACCCCCGGTAGAGTCACTACCCCACCATGGAGCTTTCTACTTTCCTCTGTACAGTGAGGCCAACATACGTTCAACAGCTATTTATTGAGCACCTAATGTATGCCAGACACATAGTTCTGGATGCTTGGAATACACTCTCAAAATACAGAGATCTCAGTCATCATTGAGATTACACCCTAGCGGAATAAACCAACAGTAAGCACATTTACGGAGAAGGCGATGGCACCCCACTCCAGTAGTCTTGCCTGGAAAATCCCATGGACAGAGGAGCCTGGTAGGCTGCAGTCCATGGGGTCGCTAAGAGTCAGACACAACTGAGCGACTTCACTTTCACTTTCCACTTTCATGCATTGGAGAAGGAAATGGCAACCCACTCCAGTGTTCTTGCCTGGAGAATCCCAGGGACGGGGGAGCCTGGTGGGCTGCTGTCTATGGGGTCACACAGAGTCGGACACGACTGAAGTGACTTAGCAGCAGCAGCAGCAAGCACATTAAATAAAGGCCAGTGTGTTAGAAGTGCGAAGGAAAACATAAAATATGGTAAGGGAGAGAAGAATGCTGGGGCAAAAGGGGCTGCATAAGAGCATCTCACATGTTAAATGTCTTCAGACCTTCAGAAAATTTAACCGTCTTATTTTTCAGAGCCAGAAGATGAAACCCACCTGGAGGCTCAGCCCACTGATGCCTGTAAGTCTCACACTGGCATCCTTTAAAGTAAGTCAGTGGTGGTAAAAGATTGTTCAGTGAGTGACGAACAACGACAAATTCTCCATCTGAGAAAGAGGTGGAGCAAAGAGAACCCTTTCTGATGTTGGATCTTAATCCTTCCTACAGCACTAACTGGCCAAGCTCTAGGGGCCAGAAGCTCTTTGAACAGCACTTCATGCTGGTTATTCATTGGAGATGGGTATGGGGACTACATCTCACACCTGAATGCTAGCAGGTGAGGAATTTCAGCTCACCCTGAGGTGAGGATGCTTCTGGGGCTCCTCGGTCCCAAGCTCCCTATCCCACAAAAATCTTGAACATTGCAGGATTCTGCTTTGTGGATTATCCATAAATATGGTTTAGTCTCAGGCTAACTTCCTACACACACACACACACACACACACACAATTTAAGCGGCAAAAGCCAGAGAAGGCAGACTCAAGCAATACCCAAAATTCAGGGAAAAAAACTGAACCCCCTCCTATGTGCTAGACAATGGGACAGGTATTTACATAATTATCCTCTTTTCATTAGGAAGGTAAATTTGCTAAAAGTGCAGTTCCTAGTCAAAGGCATCCAAAACCAGGTACTTGTGGATTTGGATGCTGGCATGGGACACCAACCCTGCTCTATGATAACTGGGCAATGACTCAACCCTGGTGGCCACCAGTGTTAAGGGAGATAACAGAGCACTCCTCATGTGCTCTTTCTCTGCCCTCACCTCCTCCATCATCTTGTTCCCAGCTGCTCAGTTCATCAGAAACCTCCAGATCTCCAATGAGGACCTTTCTAAGGAGCCTTCCATCTCCAGAGAAGATTTGATTTCCAAAGACCAAATTGTGATCAGATCTTCCAGGCAACCACAGAATCAGAATCCCAAGCTGCCTCTGTCCATAGTCAAGGAAAAACATCTGAGAAATGCTGCCCTTGGATCAGAAGAGACTACAGAACACACTCCCAGTGATGGTAGGAGATGGGGAACGTGGGAAGGGGCTGGGCAAACAGTAAGCAGCAAAAGGGGGTGGAAGTGGTTAGGTTAGAAAGAGAAAGGAAGCTGTAGCAAAAAGGAATGAGAGAGGAATTGAGAGAGTAGCATTGAAATATATACGGTACCATACATAAAGTGGACAACTAATGGGAAGTTGCTGTACGACACAGGGAGCTCAACCTAGTGCTCTGCGACAGCCTAGAGGGGTGGGATGCAGTGGGAGGTGGGAGGGAGGGAACATATGTGTACCTATGGCTGATTCATGTCGATGTATAGCAGAAGCCAATACAACCTCGTAAAGCAATTATCCCCCAATTAAAAATAAATGAAAAAAATTTTTTTAAGAAATGAGAGTTAAAAGCAAGTCAAAGAACCCATTAGTTGCCTTTGTTGCTGGAGTGTGGGGGAGCAGTGAGGGTGAAGGGCAATAGCTCTACCCTGACTTTTCTCTCCCGTTATTCCCCAGCATCCACCACAGAAGGAAAACTGATGGAGCTCGGTCATAAAATCATGACGAATCTGGAAAACACAGTGAAAGAAACCATAAAATATCTGAAAAGCCTATTCTCTCATGCCTCTGAAGTCGTGAAGCCGTAGTAAGGGGGATGCCCACAGCCCAGGTGGGCCGCCGCAAGTGCCTGCAGCACCCGCACCTCTTGCCCCATCACCATCTTCTCTTAGCTCCTCAAGTCCTTTATTAAAGCATTGCATCCCAAGCCTGGCTCTGTGTTGGCTTTGTAGCATCAGGAAAGAAGGCCCAAGGCCCCCACTCTACCAGGATTCTTCCTTTAGTCTACCCATTCCTTTGATTGTAAACTCCTCCTCCTCCACCGGCTTCCCCAGTGGCTCAGTCAGTAAAGAATCTGTCTGCAATGCAGGAGACCTACGTTCAGTCCCTGGGTGGGGAAGATTTCCTGGAGGTGGGCATGGCAACCCACTCCAGTATTCTTGCCAGGAGAATTCCATAGACAGAGGAGCCTGGCAGGCTATAGTCCATGGGGTTGCAAAGAGTTGGACACAATTGAGCAACTAACACACACTTACTTACTTCCTCCTCAGTTTACAAATGTGTTCAAGTCTCCACATCCCAAAATATTCTTTGTGAAGTCTTGGCCCTTCTCTCCAGCTGCCCCTCCACCTCACACATCACTACCCCCAGACCCCCTCACCCACCATGCCCACCTCACTGGCCTGCAGTCTGCCTTGCCCACCCACCAGCCTGCAGCAACTGCTCTCCCAAAGCCCACTGAGCCCAGTGAACCCTGTGCCTGTTTCACAGTCCTGATGCTCTTCACTCTGTCTGTAGAACTGGACAGAACATTCTAGAATGTTCTTCTCAGGGAGATGCTGCACTGTCCTGGTTCTCCGAGCTCCAGGTTCAGGTCCCTGCACATTCTCTGACTGCATGCTGTGCTCCCAGGCCCCATCCAGGAAGTGCCTTCTCATTCCTTCTTCACTTTTCGTCCTCATCTATACCCTCATCTGCCAAGACTTCTGCTTCAACTCAGGGTGGGCGACTCCATCTATACACACAACAAACATCCACCAAGTGCTTCCTACGTGCCAGATTCACCTACAAATGTGTGCCAATCTCCCTCAACTGCAGCCAGATTTCACTGTCAAGGCATATGGAACTCATTGTGGGGGAAAGAGCATGGGAAAATAAAGTAATAAATCTCTTTTTTCTTGCAACTGGAGAGAAGACTCTTCAGGACAGATAGGATGAGAGGAAGGGAGACGTGAGATAATAGAAAATGTGTATATTGGTCTCTGCCCCTGGTTCTTGGCACAGAGCTCCTGAAACCCTCATAACTTCCTAGGTGATGAGCACATTTAGGAGCATCCCTTATTCTAACATTTGGTCTTTGGCCCCATCTATGACACAGGGCCCCTAAAACCCTTGTAAATTCCTAAGTGATAAGGGCACTAGGAACATCTTTCTTTGTATTGAGGCAGCTCTGGGTGAGCTCCTGGATGGCAAACCATGGTTAGAAGCTGGGAATTTTCAGCCCCTCCCCCCACTTGTCCAGAGTGAGGGCAGGGCCTGGAAATGGAGTTAATAATTGATCATGCCTATGTGAGGAAGCCTCCATAAAATCCCGATAGTGCTGGATTCAGAGAATTTCCAGGTTGGGAACACATCCACGGACCAGAAGGGTGTGCAGCCCAACTCCACAGGGACGGAAGCTCCTGCCATAAGGACCCTCCCAGACCTCGCCCTGTGTATCTCTCCACCTGGCTGTTCATCAGTATCTTGTATTACATCTTTTAATAAGCTGATAAATGTGTTTTCCTGAGCTCAGACATCAGGGCCATTATGTGTTCAGAATCTAGTGCATGGCTATTTGTAGGGGTTTTTTCAGGGCTAGGGTGGAGGCCAAGAAACTCTTAGTGAGAGTTCAGGGTGCAAGAGAAAGATATTGTGGAAATGCCTCATGAGTGCACAGAGGCTCTCTAGTGCTGCTACACCTGCTGCTTGGGGAAGAGCCTGTCTGGTCGGTGCTCCTCTTGAATGTGCTCTTCAGTGGGCAGCTCATGGCAGAACAGGGGCAGAAAGCTAGCTTACTCAGTCAGGGCAGAATACAGTTGGAACACAAGAGGTGATGGCCAGGCATCTCCACGAGTTTCCTCCTGACAGGTGGGGGCACTGAGCTCAGCCAATCAAGTTGCCAATGCTTGCACCGCACATAGGAGAAACTCAGTGGTATCTGAGAGAGTAGCACCTCACCAGGATGCTCTCAGTCCATACCATCTCTTTCCCAACATGTGAATTTAAACTCCAACTGAGAGAAACCTCCAACTGTTACGGAGTCCAAGCTCCCTCTGCTAGCCACATGATAGGCCAATGAATCGGAGACAAGGTGTTGAGTCAGCTCACCAAGAAGACGGCAGACTAATGTTTCAAAATAACCACTTTATCAGGGTCTGGATGCCAGGTTCTTTTGCAGATCAGAGATGGGGGGAGGTGAGGAAACAAACCATGCTGCTGTTGCTGCTGCTGCTAAGTCGCGTCAGTCGTGTCCAACTCTGTGTGACCCCATAGACGGCAGCCCAACAGGCTCCCCTGTCCCTGGGATTCTCCAGGCAAGAACACTGGAGTGGGTTGCCATTTCCTTCTCCAATGCATGAAAGTGAAAAGTGAAAGTGAAGTCGCTCAGTCGTGACTCTTAGCAATCCCATGGACTGTAGCCTACCAGGTTCCTCCGTCCATGGGATTCTCTAGGCAAGAGTACTGGAGTGGGTTGCCATTGCCTTCTCCAAATAAAGGCCATTAATCTTGTAAATATCTCCTAGAATGGCAAGGGGAGGGTGAGGGGAGGGGAGAGGGATGAGTTAGTTTCTTCCTTCCTGCCATCTACAGGTAGACAGGGTTCTGAACAAAGGCACTTTAGTTTAACAGCCAGGCAGAGTGGCCGGATTCTGAGGCAGACCATTACGTATGATTATAATAACAAAAGCAATGGAAAGCAAGTTAAAGAAACAGTTCCATCCTGGAGTCAGAATTGGCTTTTCTCTGCAACACAATGGAGGATTGATTTGGGTGTTAATTTTGCCATAGCGGGATGAGGCCATGCCTACTATGCCTTCTCTCAAAGAGGGGCACTTAAGATATTTTGTCATCCTGCAATACATAGAACTTTAAAATAATTCTGCCGGTAGTCCCAATTTAACTCCGAGGTGACCACATCTATTTCCTGATTAATTCCCCTTTGTGTATGTTTCATCTTCTCAGTGACTATGTGTCCTGACGCTGCAAATTCCTGGGTGTGGGCATGGGCAATACACGCACCACTCAAATAACCGTGTCCGTTTAAAAGTTACCTACCTAATGACACCCACACTGCTCCCACCAAACCACCTGGTCCTTTCCTCCCTCTTGCTGGGCAACTGTCTACACTAGTTTCCTGGGTCCATGCTCCCTCTAGCGGCCTCACTCCACTTTGCATTGTCAAATCTGCCCATTCGTCCTCCTTGATCTAGAAATGAATATTGTGCTCCTTTCTAGTTCTGCCCTTAAAATCATTGAGGTGTGAAAATACTTCCTTTTTCTCTTCATGCATCCCAAGCATACTCTCTAAAAACTCAACATTTTTCTCAAGAAAATCTTCTCTTTTCCCCTAGTTTGAGCAATAGAACTTCCTTCTTTTTCTCCTTCCCCTTACTTGCTGACTTTTCTCACTACGAGACCAAGACTTGTATCTCACATGGACCCCATGCCTGCTTGATTTCCTGAATAAGTCTGATTTCTAGAGACAGAATGTTCCAGGTACAAGATTTGTTCATTTCTCTGTTATCTTTCAGTTTGTGATAATTCCAAATTGAGGTTTTTTTCCACTTTCACACACATTAGCATTTTCTTCATAAGAGGGTTCCTGGTCTTTTTATCAGTATGAGATCCACCACACCTCTGTGGTTAATCCCACAGCAAGTTGAACAATGTCTGAATACACAGGGCCAACTTAATAAAGGTACAACTCCAAGCCAACTTGAAACTGTGTAGCAGGAAATAATTCTAGGAACCTGGGGACAGGCCATAAGCAAAACCCCTTCATGCTTCCTTCTGTGACCCTAAGTGAAATTCATAACAGCATAGATAATCAGGATCTGGGACACTCAATTGAGCATCACTTACTCATGCTCCTACTAAAGATAAGCACAAATAATCTGAAGTAAAATTAAGTTTTGTGCTCTGTACCCACATGGAACTGTGATCATTTCTTTCCAGCTTCAACTGTACCTATAAAGCTACAGGCCAGAGGTTACTTCAGAGCCTTTTGCCTTTTTAAATCCACTGTACTGGATCCTCATAGGCTTCCCCAGTGGCTCAGTTGTAAAGAATCTGCTTGCAATGAAGGAGACTGAAGAGATGGGAGTTTGATCCCTGAGTCGGGAAGATCCCCTGGAGGAGGCCATGGCAACCCACTCCAGTATTCTTGCCTGGAGAATCCCATGGACAGAGGAGCCTGGCGGGCTACAGAGTCCATAGCGTCACCAAGAGTCAGACACGACTGACATGACTGAACACACAAACACGCAGGTACTGGGTCCCCAAAGGCCAGTCCTTGATTTTACCATCAGGGCCATAGGAAGGCCCATCATGTTGTCATCCCTCCCCACTCTGAATCTGGTCAGTGGAGAAAGCACCCAGAGAACAGAGGGCAGAAGTGAGGCAAAGTATCAGTTTATTAATGACCATACCACAACCCACAGCACTCTGACCTCTCTGGCCAGCTGAGCTCGAGAATACAATTGAGACACAAGACTGAAGGGGGCCTCCTCTCCTTCCTGCCTGCCTAAGCCACTGCCCAGAGAGGGAAACAGCAGACATTCACAGGGGAGAGGCGGGGCGAGGAAGCCTATCCAAGTGTTTATGTTTGCATTAGGAGAGGGCAGCAGAGAAAGAGACAGTGCTATTCAGGAACGTTCCTGTTTACGCATCAACTCCACTCCTGGGTGAAACATGGTCCGAGAAATGTTCTGCCTTACCAGCTGCCATGGAGTCTCATCCCACAGCCACTGAGAGAAAAATTTTTTCATCTTTTATTAGTTTTCTCTTTTTTGTTGAAGCATAGTTGATTTACAATATTCTGTTAGTTTCTGGTGTGCAGCTAAGTGATTCAGGTTTATATATAGAGATATGTATGTACATCAGTTCAGTTCAGTTGCTCAGTCATGTCGGACTCTTTGCAACCCCATGAATCGCGGCACACCAGGCCTTCCTGTCCATCACCAACTCTCGGAGTTTACCCAAACTCATGTCCATTGAGTTGATGATGCCATCCAGCCATCTCATCCTCTGTCGTCCCCTTCTCCTCCTGCCCCCAATCCCTCCCAGCATCAGGGTCTTTTCCAATGAGTCAACTCTTTGCATCAGGTGGCCAAAGTATTGGAGTTTCAGCTTCAGCATCTGTCCTTCCAATGAACACTCAGGACTGATCTCCTTTAGAATGGACTGGTTGGATCTCCTTGCAGTCCAAGGGACTCTCAAGAGTCTTCTCCAACACCACAGTTCAAAAGCATCAGTTCTTCAGCACTCAGCTTTCTTCACACTCCAACTCTCACATCCATACATGACCACTGTAAAAACCATAGCCTTGATTAGATGGAGGTACATATATACATATATATACAGCAGCTGCTCTTTGCTGGAGCAGCCATGAAGAGATACTCCATGTCCAAGGTAAGAGAAACCCAAGTAAGACAGTAGGCGCTGAGAGAGGGCATCAGAGGGCAGAAAGACTGAAACCACAATCTCAGAAAATTAGCCAATCTGATCACATGGACCACAGCCTTGTCTAACTCAATGAAACTAGGCTATGCCATATAGGGCCACAAAGATGGACAGGTCATGGTGAAGAGGTCTGACAGAATGTGGTCCACTAGAGAAGGGAATGGCAAACCACTTCAGTATTCTTGCCTTGAGAACCCCATAAACAGTATGAAAAGGCAAAAAGATAAGACACTGAAAGATGAACTCCCCAGGTCAGTAGGTGCCCAATATGCTACTGGAGATCAGTGGAGAAATAACTCCAGGAAGAATGAAGGGATGGAGCCAAAGCAAAAACAATACCCAGTTGTCAGTGTGACTGGTGATAGAAGCAAGGTCCGATGCTGTAAAGAGCAATATTGCATAGGAACCTGGAATATTAGGTCCATGAATCAAGGCAAACTGGACTTGGTCAAACAGGAGACGGCAAGAATGAACGTCAACATTCTAGGAATCAGCGAACTAAAATGGACTGGAATGGGTGAATTTAACTCAGATGACCATTATATCTACTACTGCGGGCAGGAATCCCTTAGAAGAAGTGGAGTAGCCATCATGGTCAACAAAAGAGTCCGAAATGCAGTACTTGGATGCAATCTCAAAAACAACAGAATGATCTCTGTTCATTTCCAAGGCAAACCATTCAGTATCACGGTAATCCAAGTCTATGCCCTGACCAGTAACACTGAAGAAGCTGAAGTTGAACGGTTCTATGAAGACCTACAAGACCTTTTAGAACTAACACCAAAAAAAGATGTCCTTTTCATTACAAGGGGACTGGAATGCAAAAGTAGGAAATCAGGAAACACCTGGAGTAACAGGCAAATTTGGCCTTGGAGTACAGAATGAAGCAGGGCAAAGGTTAATAGAATTTTGCCAAGAGAACGCACTGGTCATAGCAAACACCCTCTTCCAACAACACAAGAGAAGACTCTACACATGAACATCACCAGATGGCCAACACCGAAATCAGATTGATTATATTCTTTGCAGCCAAAAATGGAGAAGCTCTATACAGTCAGCAAAAACAAGACCGGGAGCTGACTGTGGCTCAGATCATGAACTCCTTATTGCCAAATTCAGATATTTAAGTGAAGAAAGTGGGAGAACCACTAAACCATTCATGTATGACCTAAATCAAATCCCTTATGATTATACAATGGAAGTGAGAGAGAGTTTTAAGGGACTAGATCTGATAAACAGAGTGCCTGATAAACTATGGACTGAGGTTCGTGACATTGTACAGGAGACAGGGATCAAGACCATCCCCATGGAAAAGAAATGCAAAAAAGCAAAATGGCTGTCTGGGGAGGCCTTACATATAGCTGTGAAAAGAAGAGAAGCAAAAAGCAAAGGAGAAAAGGAAAGATATACCCATTTGAATGCATAGTTCCAAAGAATAGCAAGGAGAGATAGGAAAGCCTTCCTCAGTGATCACTGCTAAGAAATAGAGGAAAACAATAGAATGGGAAAGACTAGAGATCTCTTCAAGAAAATTAGAGATGCCAAGGGAACATTTCATCCAAAGATGAGCTCAATAAAGGACAGAAATGGTATGGACCTGACAGATATAGAAGATATTAAGAAGAGGTGGCAAGAATACACAGAAGAACTGTACAAAAAAGGTCTTCATGACCCAGTTAATCATGATGGTGTGATCACTCACCTAGAGCCAGACATCCTGGAATATGAAGTCAAGCGGGCCTTAGGACGCATCACTATGAACAAAGCTAGTGGAGGTGATGGAATCCCAGTTGAGCTATTTCAAATCCTAAAATATGATGCTGTGAAAGTGCTGCAGTCAATATGCCAGCAAATTTGGAAAACTCAGCAGTGGCCACAGGACTGGAAAAGGTCCGTTTTCATTCCAATCCCAAAGAAAGGCAATGCCAAAGAATGCTCAACCTACCACACAATTGCACTCATCTCACATGCTAGCAAAGTAATGCTCAAAATTCTCCAAGCCAGGCTTCAGCAATACGTGAACCGGGAACTTCCAGATGTTCAAGCTGGTTTTAGAAAAGGCATGGGAACCAGAGATCAAATTGCCAACATCCACTGCATCATTGAAAAAGCAAGAGAGTTCCAGAAAAACATCTATTTCTGCTTTATTGACTATGCCAAAGCCTTTGACTGTGTGAATCACAATAAACTGTGGAAAATTCTTCAAGAGATGGGAATACCAGACCACCTGACCTGCCTCTTGAGAAACCTGTATGCAGGTCAGAAAACAACAGTTAGAACTGGACATGGAACAACAGACTGGTTCCAAATAGGAAAAGGAGTACGTCAAGGCTGCATATTGTCACCCTGCTTATTTAACTTATATGCAGAGTACATCATGAGAAACGCTGGGCTGGAGGAAGCACTAGCTGGAATCAAGATTGCCAGGAGAAATATCAGTAACCTCAGATATGTAGATGACACCACCCTTATGGCAGAAAGTGAAGAACTAAAGAGCCTCTTGATGAAAGTGAAAGAGGAGAGTGAAAAAGTTGGCTTAAAGCTCAACATTCAGAAAACGAAGATCATGGCATCCAGTCCCATCACTTCATGGCAAATAGATTGGGTAACAGTGGAAACAGTGACAGACTTTATTTTGGGGAGCTCCAAAATCACTGCAGATGGTGATTGCAGCCATGAAATTAAAAGACGCTTACTCCTTGGAAGGAAAGTTATGACCAACCTAGACAGCATATTCAAAAGCAGAGACATTACTTTGTCAGCTAAAGTCCGTCTAGTCAAGGCTATGGTTTTTCCAGTAGTCACGTATGGATGTGAGAGTTGGACTATAAAGAAAGCTGAGTGCTGAAGAATTGATGCTTTTGAACTGTGGTGTTAGAGAAGACTCTTGAGAGTCCCTTGGACTGCAAGGAGATCCAACCAGTCCATCCTAAAGGAGATCAGTCCTGGGTGTTTGTTGGAAGGACTGATGTTGAAGCTGAAACTCCAATACTTTGGCTACCTGATGCGATGAGCTGACTCATTTGAGAGAATAGCATTGAAATGTGCGTATTATCATATGTGAAACAGATTGCCAGTCCAGGTTCGATGCATGAGACAGGGTGCTCAGGGCTGGTGCACTGGGATGACTCAGAGGGATGGGATGGGGAGGGAGGTGGGAAGGCGGTTCAGGATGGGGAACACATGTACACCCATGGCTGATTCATGTCAATGTATGACAAAACCACTACAATATTGTAAAGTAATTAGCCTCCAATTAAAATAAATAAATTTTTAAAAAAGAAAAGAAAAGACCTTGATGCTGGGAAAGATGGAGGGCAGGAGGAGAAATGGACGACAGAGGATGAGATGGTTGGATGGCATCACTGACTCAATGGACATGAGTTTGGGTGGACTCCGGGAGTTGGTGATGGACAGGGAGGCCTGGAGTGCTGCAGTTCATGGGGTCATAAAGAGTCAGACACGACTGAGTGACTGAACTGAACTGAACTGACTGATAAACATACATATATATCTGTTCTTTTTCATATTCCTTTCCATAACAGTTTATCAAAGGATGTTGATATAGTCCCCTGTGCTTATACAGTAGGACTCTGCTGTGTATGTATTTTATATATAGCATGCATCTGCTAATCCCAAACTCCTAATTTATCCGTCCCCTACCCACTTTCCTCTTAGTAATCATAAGTTTGTTTTTTATGTCTGTGAATCTGTTTCTGTTTTGTAAATAAGTTCATTCATATCCTAATTTAGATTCCACATATAAGTGATACCATACGGTATTTGTCGTCCTCTTTCTGACTTATTTCACTAGGTCCATCCATGCTGCTGAAATGGCATTATTTCATTCTTTGTTTATGGCTGGATAATATTCATTGTGTGTATGTACCACATCTTCTTTATCCATTCATCTGTTGGTAGACAGTTAGATTGCTTCCATGTCTTGGCTATTGTGAATAGTACTGTTAGAACACTGGGGTGCATATATTTTTTCAAATTAGAGTTTCCTCTGGATGTATGCCTAAGAGTGGGATTGCTGGATGGTATGGTAGCTCTATTTTTAGTTTTTCAAGGAATCTCCATGCAACTTTCCATAGCGGTTGCACCAATTTACATTCCTACCAACAGTGTAGGAGGGTTCCCTTTTTTTCACACCTTCTCCAGCATTTGTTATTTGCAGATGATGGCCATTCTGACTGGTGTGAGGTGATACTTCATTGTAGTTTTGATTTGCATTTCTCGAATAATTAGTGATGTTGAGCATCTTCTCATGTGCCTATTGGCCTTCTGTATGTCTTCTTTGGAGAAATCTCTATTTAGATCTTCTGCTCATTTTTTGGTTGGGTTGTTGAACTTTTTTGTTATTGAGTTGTAGGAATTGTTTTTATATTTTGGAAGTTAAGCCTTTGTCGGCCAATCACTTGCAGATGTTTTCTCCATTATGCACATTATGTTTTCATATTTTTTATGGTTTCTTTTGCTGTGGAAAAATTTATAAGTTTGATTAGGTGCCATTTGGTCTTAGGGTGTTTATTTTTGGTTTTATTTTGGTTTTGGTTTTTCTTCTATGGCTTTGGGAGACTGATCTGAGAAAACACTGGTACAATTTATGTCAGAGAAAGTTTTGCTGAGTTCTCTTCTAGGTGTTTTATGGGGTAATCTTATATATTTAGATCTTTAAGTCACTTTGAGTTCATTTTTGTGTATGGTGTGAGGGAGCTGTATTTGTTTTCTAATTACAAATGACCACAAATGTACTGGCTTAAAACAACACAAATTTATCATCTTGTGGTTCTGGAGTTCAGAGGTGCAAGATGGGTCTCACTCAGGCTACAACCAAGATGTCAGCAGAGCCACATTCCTTTTTGAAGGCTCCAGGGGAGAATGCACATTTATGTCCTTTCCAGCTTCTGGAGGTCACCCACATTCCCCGGGTCATGGCCCCATTCTCTCACTTTCAAACCCAGCAACGTTCAGCCAAGTTCTCATTTTGCTATCAATCTGTTTCTCTGTTCTGAATCCCTCTTCCGCACTTAAGGTGCCTTATGATTTCACTGGATCCACTCAGATAATCTAGGATAATTTCACTGTTTTAAAGCCAGTTGATCAGCAACCTTAATTCCATCTAAATCCTTATTTCCCCTTTGCCACATAATCTCATATATTCACAGGCTCTGAGAAATCTCCAGTTCAAGAATCTCAGCCTCCATCTACAACCTCCTGACAATCCATCTCCTTTACTCTAGAAGCCCACATGTATTCACCTTGTCCAGACCTCCAATCTACTAATTCTGCCATGATTTCCATGTAGCTAATGACTACATTTCCCAGACTTCCTTGCAGCTAGATGTGACCCTATGACTAGACTGTGGCCAGTAGGGTATAAGCAAATATGACAAAGGCAATTATGGGTGAGGTCCTTGACAAAGGAGTGTGTCCTCCCCTTCTCTCTTCTCCCCTTCCCAATGACTGGAATGAGATGAGGGGTGGGAGTTGGAGCAGCCATCATAAACCACTAAATAGAAACCACAATTAAAAAAAAAAAAAAAGTAGCAAAGACTTCCCTGGTGGTCCAGCAGTTAAGACTCAGGACTCCCAATGCAGGGGACTCAGGTTTGATCACTGGTCAGGGAACTAGATCCCACATGCCACAACTAAAGATCCTGCATGTGGCAACTAAGACCTCACACAGACAAATTGAAAAAAAGAAAAGTTACAAGACAGAAAGAGCCTGAATCTTGACTACTACAGAGCCACCACACTACCCCTGTTTACCTTTTGTTAAAGCTGCAGTATTATGACCTCATTGCCACATCTGAACTAGTATCTTAATATACTTGTCCACTTCATCTTGCTAGCTCACTAAATATAACCTCCATATAATCAATTATTCAAGCCAAAAACCTGAGTCAGTTTTGATTCGTGCTTTTTCTTCATTTCACATCAATAAGGCTTTGAATTCTATCTCCAGGATATATCTTGACTTCCTCCCTCTCTCACCTTCTCCTTAGTTCCACCACCGTGATTCATCACTTAGATGTCAGCAACAGCCTCCTGACTAAACCTCTCTACCTCCACTCTTACCCCTTCCAAGCCACCCTCCCTTCAGCATTTAGACAAGTGATATTTTCAAGATATATATCTAATCAGGCCAGCCAGTCTGCTGCTTAAACACTTAAGTGTTCTCCAGTTGCACTTTCATGTAGAATCCAAACCCTTTCCCTGGGCCAAATGCTCCCAGCTATATCCCCCCCAACCTCATCCCGCCCCACTTTCCTAATCCACACTGCACAGCCATGCTGGCCTCCTTCATGGGACACAGTGTTTTGCCCAGCTCAGAGCTTTCACCCTCATGGCCGCTCCCTCTGCTTAGAACCCCATTCTTCTTGCTCTTTGCTTAGCTGACTCTTGCTCATCCTACAAGTCTCAGCTCAAACATCTCTTCTCAGGGAGAGCTTTCTCAGCTACCAGACTCGGCGCTCAGCCCCATCTCCCTTTCCACCCTTTACTTCTGTCACCCCACCCTGTTTATTCCCTCATTGCATTTACTGTTCTCCGACATTATTTATATACTTGTTTACTTGTGTATATGGTTTCCACCTCAGAAAAATGCAAGCTCCATGAAGTCTGAGAACTTGTCAACCCTTAGCATTCACCATTTTCTCCCTGGTGCCTTGAACAATAATAACTAGACAAACAGTTGGAGTCCAACGAATGAATTGACTTCTTGAGTGAACTGAATGAATGAATGACTGGATGAATGAGTAGTGAATTTAGCCACTCCTTTCCTAGGAAAGAACAAGTAACAAACCAAAAGAAGCTAGATGTGGTCACTCAAAATCCCATCCCCTGGGGAAGAAGGGAGCAAAGTTCTCTAATGGAAAGAGGCACAGGGACAGGACTGCAGATAAGGGTCTCCATCCCTGAGAGTGGTTGGGAAGAAAAGATCCTGGGAAGGGCTGAGAAGCCTTTGCTCAGAGATCCAGTGCTCACTTTCCCAGCCTCTATAGGATTAAGGCAGATACGAGACCACCTTCCCAGAGAACAAGGTGCAGCGTCAAATGTACAGGCTCTGCAGCGCGGAAGCCTGAGGTTGTGTCTTAAGAAGGGCTTCTCAACACATGTACAGATAGTTGTTGTTGTTGTTTAGGCTCTAAGTCTTGTCCAACTCTTTGCGACCCCTTGAACTATAGCCCATGGGGCTCCTCTGTCCATGGGATTTCCCAGGCAAGAATACTGGAGTGGGTTACCATTTCCTACTCCAGGGTATCTTCCCTACCCAGGGATCAAACCTGCATCTTCTGCATTGGCAGGGGAATTCTTTACCATGGAGCCGCCAGGGAAGCCTCTGTACAGGTAGGGGAACCCCAGAATTGGGACTTTCTTTTACTGGGGGTGAGGGAAGAGTCTTTAAAAAGAATATCCCCCACTAGACTTCCTACATAGAATATGCAGTTCCATCACAGGAAGACAGGAGTGGGGACAGAACAACCTCCACAGAGCCTCCTGACTGTACTCCCTCACCCAGTGAGACAGGAAAGCTAAGGCTTCTTTCTGGGTGTCTGGCCCAGGACCAGGACAGACACTGGTTCTCTCCACTGTTGGCTTCATCTCCCCTGTCCCAGAGGCCCTTCTCCTCCAAGGGGAATCATGGAAGCTTCCATTCATAGACTCCAATGCACAGTTTCAGAATAACCTAGGATCCCAAAGAAGAGTCCTTAAAGGTCCAGCTCTGCCCAGACAGCCTGTGGGTACTTCCAGAGACTGAGATCTCCTTACACACATGCAGCTTCTTCCAGGTTTGGGCAGCTCTGCTTATTAGAGGTTCTTTCTCCCAGCCAGCTGAAATCTTTCTTTCACACCAGCATCACTAGATCAGGCTGGTTGTTCCCACGTGACAATCTTTGAAACATCTGAAGGCAAGTATCATTCTAATAATAAATGCTGCCATTTAATGATGTTTACCAGGCACTGTGCTAAACATTTTATGTATATTATCTCATTCAATCCTTGCTGCATCCCTATCTTGGAGGAATTATTGGTCCCATTCTGGACATTAGGGAAAAAGCTTGAGAAGTAATCAGCCCAGGGTCACCCGGGTATTGAAAGAATTGGGATCTGTTCCAAGGCCGATCTGACTCCATGCCCCCATTTCTCCTGTTATGCAAAGTCATCCATCCCTAACAGAGTCGTCTTTAGTCCTGGCTAGATGACAACAAATCCTTCAAGCGTTTCTTCTCTGAGAAGCTCAGGGAACCCATCTCCCCATTTGCTCAGAGAACTTCCAGGTTCAATAAAATCCTTGCAATAACTAGCCCCAGACCCTCTTCTGGAGACTGGAGAGTGGAAAGGGAAGCTCTGCTTCTGTGACAGCAGAAAATGGGAGTCTTCCCAAGAGTCCCCCACTGGGCCCCAGTGCCCCCTCAGTCCTCAAACAGCCCTGATGACCCACCAGTTCCCACTACCCCCACTTCCCTTATCACCTATCAACTCCCGTGTCTCCCAGGATTTGTCAGTCTGGCTCCTCCTTATCTCATGACTCTTCTACCCCAAAGGTCCACTCATCTTTAAACAAACCCAACTCCAATTTCCCCTCCTCCGTGAAGCCTTCTCCAGCTCTTTCCCCTTCCTCAGTGCTCCCAAAGCCCTCACTTTTCCTGTTTCCAGCTTCACTGAGATATAACTGACATATAACACTGTATACACTTAAGGTATACAATGTAATGACTTGATATATATATATATATATATTATGAAATAAGTACCACAATTAGTTAGCACATCCATCATCTCACATTGCTACAATTGTATGTGTGTGTGCACGATAAGAACATCTGAGATCAATTCTCTTAGCAACTTGCAAACAGACAACACAGTATTGCGAACTGCAGTCACCATGCCGTATGTTACATCCCAGAACTTTTTTATCTCACAGCTGGGAGAAGGCACCTTTGGATCCCCTTCATCCATTTTCGCCTCCCCCACCCCTGGCAACAGTTAGCCTACTCTCTGTTTCTATGGATTTGATACAAAGCCCCTGTTTCTGCCTCTACAGCAGCAGTTGCTCTTCTGCATTGCATCACGTCTCCTGCAGCTCTGGCTAGGCTTCTCTGGGGCAGAAAGTGTGGCTTTAATGACTAGGCCCGATACAGAGTAGGTGTTTGCTAACTGGATGCCACTGTCAAATGCAGACTGACATCTTTGATCCTTCAACTGGAAGAACAGTGGTTAGACTGCAGAAAGTCAGAAAGCAGGGCCAACACTGAAGAAGCAGTTGAGATACCAGAAGAGTGAGCCCCTCCACGTGGCCCAGCACCTGGGCACCACCTGGTCTCCAGGAATTGAATGAAAGAATCCAGCCTCAGTGAGTCCCAGGAAGGAAACAGGGTTTGAAGCAAGATCTGCTTCCCCCTGGTGACCATTCCACCTCAGGGCTACGTGCTTGATATTCTCTCCTTCCTGACACAGAGAAGATGCTGGTATGAATTTAAAACCTAATGGCCCTTTCTCCAGGCACAATCTTAACTGTCCCAAATGATTTTGTAACAGAATATTAAAATCAGAATTTCAACTGGGCACCAAGATACAATAGATGACATTTCAAATCATCATATGAAGAATTTCAAAAGAAATGTTTAAGAACTAGTTTCTGACCCCCAGATCAAGGATACAAAAAGAATCAAGGATACAAAAAGGCATCATTTTAGGGAGAGGTGGTATTAGCGAGACAGTAACAAGGAAGTGTGTGTATGCTTAGTCGCTCAATCGTGTCTGACTCTTTGCAACCCCATGGATTGTAGCCCACCAGGCTCCTTCATCCATAGGGATTCTCCAGACAAGAACACTGGAGTGGGTTGCCATGCCCTCCTCCAGGGAATCTTCCCAACTCAGGGATCAAACCCAGGTCTCCTGGGTTGCAAGCTGATTCTTTACCATCTGAGCCACCAGAGAAGCCCAAGTCGTTAAGTCGTGTCTGACTCTTTGGGACACCATGGAATAGTCCATGGAATTCTCCAGGCCAGAATACTGGAGTGGGTAGCCTTTCCCTTCTCCAGGGGATCTTCCCAACCCAGGGATCAAACTCAGGTCTCCCGCATTGCAGGCGGATTCTTTACCAGCTGAGCTACCAGGAAGGGATGGGGTTAAACCAGAGTATGTCGTATCTTACAGAAGTAGAATACCAGGCAAGAAGAGAAATTGTAACATGCACTGGACAAACTTAAGAACAGAGCATACATTCTAGAACCCTTCTGTGTTCTCTTTACTGATGCTTAGGAGAAAGGTGAACTATGACCTCCCAGGTCTTCGGGTGGAAAGAGTAAGTCTCAGGAATTAATGATTTTAAAAAGAAAAAGAATGCAGAAACAAACAACTATTTTCAGGAAAAGAAGTAACCATAGGAAAGATAATAAATCAGCCTAAAAACATGCAGTTCAGAGACTCCCTTGGTGGTCCAGTGGTTAAGAATCTACCTTCCAATGTAAAAGACATGGGTTCGATCCCCAGCTAAGATCTCACATGCCGCTGGGCAGTTACTGAGCCCGGCACCACAACTAGAGAAGCCACAGCAGAGAATTCTGCACACCGCAATGAAGAACCCTCTAGGTACAACTAAGACTGGCACAGCCAAATAAATAAATACATTTTTGAATAGTAATAATAAAGGCACTCAATTCTGTTTCAAAGGTAAAGATCAACCTGAAGCACAGTCTTGAGCTGTTCTGCAGGATCCAAAGCCCCTCAACCACTCAACCAGCAGATTCACTGCAGCCCAGAGAATGAAGATGCTGACCTTGGCTGACCCTCGTGACTTCACTCAATGAGCTGCCTGGATTTTGTCAACTTAGAGCACCCTGTGCCTCATTTTAATGCTAAAATCTCCACTCCAAGGGCCGGAATTGAGGCCATTTTTGAACATGCAACCTATGTTTGAACATGTCACACTGCACATGCATGTCTGGAATTCCACGTCTACATGGATGATCACATTCACCCTTTCGTGAATATGCAGGCATTTTAGCTTAAACTTCCCTGATCCTGCTATTATGGGAGACAACCCTTGAG